>NW_005842008.1:790539-809885 GCF_000455745.1 Alligator sinensis
GCTGAAATAAACTAGTTATTTTATATTACATATATTTTATTTAAAGAGAATATATATAAATGTTTAAATATATTAAAATGTTGATTTTATATATAAAGATTATATATATAAATATTATTTATATACTTTAGGATAGGGGCTTTCAACCTTTTTGGATTATTGTACCCCCCAGCGGCTGGACATGGGGCAGTGTACCCCCAGCCACCAAGTGGGGGGAGGGAGGGTGATGTGAGACCAAACACAGAGCAGCAGCAGCAGCCGCCATGTGCAAGCTTCCCCCACCCCCCACATTCGGCCAGATGGGTGGCGCCTGTGTAGCACAATGGGATGGTGCATGGTCAGTGCTCCGTCCATGCATAAACCCCTAGGGCCTTCTCAAGTACCCCCAGGGGTATGTGTACCCCTGGTTAACAACTCCTGCTTTAGGAGAACAGAAATTTGCTCTTTTAAAAAGCAGGTAGCCAACTTCATACTGATTTCCAGGTCTAGCTTCCAGTAGCAGCAGATTATGGCCTCCTACCTGCCCCCCCCCCCCCCCCGGAACCTCTCCCAATAGCAACTCTAAGGGGATAACTCCAACCTCTGGCTTGCCTGCAAAGCTCCTTGCCTGATAAAACTGATACAGTTCAACAGGGAATTGGGAGGGACAGATGGGACAGGCCTCTCATGGAAAAAAAAATCAAGATGGTTTAATCCATAATACTTCTCTCATTGCTGGACAGGATAGGGAGGGATTAAAACACATTTTCATATTTATTCTATGGTACAAAAGGTCAGTGGGACAGGATATATAGAATTAAGTGTATGTGAATGCAATAAGATAGTCTATATTAGGTAACCCTAAAGTAATATAGCGATGCCTTCCAGAAGCTAGTTCATTAAAGTACAACAGAGAACGGACATTGCAAAGGCTTTCCACATAATCTCCAGAGTTTAATTCCACATTCAGATGGAACAATGAATGAACCAATGGAGAGATATGGCTGTATTAAAAACAACCCCCCCCCAAAAAAAAAAAACCCCAAATGCCCCCTTCCTCCCAAAAAACCTGTTAATATTCAGAAGAAATTAATTTAGTTAGCTAGTTTGACAGCTCTCTGCACAAGAAAGAAGTACCTCCAGCCACAGAGGGAATCACTGAATTCTGATCCTGGATAAGTAATTTAGGAATGACAGCTGGAAAGCAAAGCCGAGTCTGCAGCATCCCCATTCTAAACCCTGTCACAAAGCAGCTGACAAAGAACAGCAGGGAATGTACTGGACAAGCTAAGACCATTAGCAGGCTCATTGCCTGAGCTCAAAGCTCTGTTTAAAATGTAACGAGAAGTTTTCCTTTTGACTAGTCAGCTCCTATTAAAACATAAGGCAATAAAAATAAGCAAGCAACCAACCAAAAAAAACCCCACACCACCATTGGTTTTCATGGGCTGTTCCACTGGAATTTGGCCTTGCCCGCATCACAGCTGACTTCACCTTGCAGTAGAATGGAGGTTTCCAGCCATTCGATGTAGCATTAAAGAACAAATTACAAAACTGAATAAACAAACTTAGCAGTATTTCCAAAAGGCTTCTTACCTCATATAGGCTCAACACTATGGGAACAGGTTTTCTAAAGATATCACTGCCATGTAAGAAGAAAAATAACATTTAAGATAAGTGTTTTGCCTCAACAGGATTCTGTGGCTAAATTCTCCTCATTTGCAACCTCTTATTCCTACTGCCACTAAGGCCAAGTACAGACAATCAAAAAGCCTGAGACTAAATTGATTCAATCTTTGCAGATTAGTGTAAACTGCGTAGATAGAACTGATAAGCAAATGAACAGACATTCATTTTTAAATTTTGGAAACGCAGCCACATACCTGCAGTGGCCTAGGCCAGAAGCTGGGGGGGGTGCTAGAGCACACCTCCCTGCTCAGCTAGAACAGACAGCTTGGGCCAAGGCTGGCCCACCCACACTGTGAGAGGGGAGGGGGTTTGCAAGGGAAGTGCAAAGCATCCTGGGAGACTGAGTTAAGTTGAATGCGGAGGGAATCTGGAGCAGTTCAATAAACCAATTTAATCTAAATCAGTTAAGTCTGATGCTACATCCATCCAAGTTTATCTTAAACTGGTTTCAGCCATTTTGAAAGTGATTTATACGCACTGAACTTCTGCTGCATTACAGATTTGAACTGGTTTCCAATCACTTATACCCATTTGCGTGTAATTTCTGTCCCTAGCCCAATTGAAAAGGCAAAACAAACAAACAAACAAACAAAAAAGAACCACCCTAGAAGTTTAAGGAGTTTGTCCTTAGGCAAATAATTCAATAGTTTAGAATTTTATGCCTTCAAATTAACTTCTATTTACCTAGCACAGCATGTTCCTTTTGAATGTTATACATTAAAAACCCACCTTTCATAATAATTACCTCTTCATTAAAAAAAAACATAAACAGCATATTGTTAAACATACTGAATGGCAAAGAAATCAGAGGCAGAAAAAAAGGGAGTGTTCTAAAAGTTAGGGTTACATCACTAACTCTGGGAGGCTCTATAAATGCACCATTTATAGAACTTGCACAGCTAGGACATACCCCGGCCATTCTTCCACTCCTGAAAATAGTTGCTCCAGCTATGGAATGTGATGCTGCATGAGTGGGAGGTGCTACAGATAAAGCTGGAGCAATATACTGTTTTAGCATAATTTTGAGAGGTAAAATCTAAGAAAATGCTGGCTTGGCACTTCAACTTCATAACCCCACTCATGTCACAGCCCAATTCTATTATTACTGGTTGCATATCCAAACACGTAATCTGAGAAACAACTAAATTAACTGAGGAAGCTCATACAAAGGGCCACAAATATTCCCAGCTACCCACCTCCCCCCTCCAACTCCATACCCCTACAAAGAGATACCACTGCAATTAAAATCACAAAATTATTTAAGGGAATTTGGGTTTGGGACACAGTATTTCACTGCAAGAGCAAGAACAGGAACTGACCCAGCAAAGTCCCCCTGAACTCTAAGCAGGGCCTGTGCTTCCACTTGAAGCAGGAATACTTAATAGCCCTCCTCCTCCCCTGCAACATAAGGAAAGAGAGGCAAAGAAGGACTGCTCAAAGATAGAGCCCCAAAAGCAGTAACAGGGAAAAGATGCCAAAGGCTTCCTTCCAACACTTATTGCCTAATTTCCCTAGGACACTAGTGATGTCAGAAGTGCTTGAAAGAATCCACACTATGAACATTACTTTCTGTCTGCTGACTAAGGGCCTTTGTCTTCTTCCTCTCCCCCACCCTTCTGTCTCCACTCTGCTCTTTTCAATTCCCTGTCTCCCCTACTCCCTTCTCCCTTTCTTTTCCAGCCAACTCCCACATTTACTTTTTTCAAGTCCTCCAATAGATACATGAACAGGAAGGAAAAACAGGGAAAGATGTGACATCTCCTTAACTGAAGGTTAAGTGGAGGTTGAACAGGCATCTGGGTTGATTTAGGGATAGTGAATCACATCAGAACAGGCAGTTAGACTAGACCCTTGAGGTTCCTTCAGCCCCATGATTCAGAACTGAGTCATGAGCCCATCATCACCCTGACCTCTTGGCTAGTACATTGCGCCCCATATCCTTACTTTGTCTGTGCCAATCTTATTTTAAATGCTCTCGCTCATCTTAGGTGTTTCTTCAGTACTTAGCACAATGAGATCCAGATTTAAATATCGAGTTCTCCTAATATTAAAAACAGTTATTTTTGTGGTATACCCGTGGATTCTCTTTTACCTTAAAAATTCTTTATGATTTAATTAACTCTCTGCTCAGATATTTGGTTATTTGTAAGGACTGTTTTAGAATTATATTAGCGTTTCAAGTACATTTTCTTCTAAATGCTAATTTTTATTTATTTTAAACAGTTCCTTCTGAGAAGTCTGTTTTGTTAAAGTTCTGACAGCCAAGAAAAATATATTATTCATATGTGCAGCTTACCATCCAACTGAACTGATTATTATACAACCTAATTTTCTTAGATTGGACATGTCTCCCTTTGTACTTCAGTAATTAGCTATGAATATCTGTTTTTGCCAAACATTTGAATATACCTGCATATTCAAAGGAAATTCAGTGTAAATCACTTTAGAAGACTGGGTTCAGGTACCAAGCAGAATTATTATATTTCTTAGACCTTATCTTCCATGGGCATAATCCCACAAAGGAGTCTACTAAACCACTGCACAACTGGGTTCCATAAGAATAAGTCAAGTCAGTCCCAAAGCCGCTGCAACCGTTGGGGCACCTTAGATGCTGTGCATCACTGGTGAGTCTTCAGGCAAAGTGACCTGGTGGTGGGCACCCATTTCCTCTCCAGGTTTGGGTGGCCATTGGCTCACAAGGAGCTCATCCACAGGTCTTGTTTTTAGTCCTGCTGGGTGTCCATACACCCTCCTCACCCAGGCAAATCCAGGTGGGGGTGCTGGTTTAGTCACCAAAAACCGGACCATGGGAAAGGCTGTACTGGTTTACATGGTACCAGACAGCACACCAAGAGAGGCCTGGCCTGACAAGTTCCATAAGAACAAGGCTAACAATTAACTGGTACTTTTGGTGAGGAATATACTAATATATACACTTAACAAAAAGAAGTCATTTTAAATGAGCCAACACATCCACAGAGGGCACTTGGACACATGATGGGGGTTTAGTCCTTCAGAGTTGCCTAAATTGAAATGGTGGGTTTTATTTCTCCATCGCTGTATACATGTCATTATCCTGGCAGCTGCAGGTGCACATGGAAGGATTGCCCCCCCCCGCAGGTGGAGCCTGCCCGCTTCTCCTGCAGCTGGGGGGTGAGCTGCCAGAGCGCAGAGCAGCTCCTGAGCTCTGGGGGATCCTGGTCCTTCCCTCTACAGAGGCAGCACCCCCCAGGTCCAGCTGGGCAGGCTGCTAGCGGGCCAGGTGCTGCCCCAGCTTGACGGTGCCTGATCTAGCTCTTCCCTGAGCCCACCTGGGCTTCCAGCACCCCATGTGCTGTCCCCACTGCATTCTCCAGCACAAGCATACCTAGCTACACTCCTGCTGCCTCCCCACACTACCCAGGAGCAAGCCAGCCTATTCCCAGGTGGCCCCAGGTATCCTGGCAGCAGTAGGTGCCTGCTGAAGGCAGACACGGTGAGGGGCTCAAGGCAGACATGGCGAGGGCCCCAAGGCAGACATGGCGAGGGCCCCTTGTGGTGAGGGGCTTTTCTTCGGCAGAGACTTCCTGCCTCTCCCATTGCCGGGGGTGAGCTGACAGGTTAATGGCTGCAACGTTCCAAGTTGCAGCACTGCAAACTAAACTACATCAGGATGTGGTTTAGTTTGTGACAATGCAAACTCACTTAAAATCCCCAAACTTGCATATGTTTAAAGTGTGACACCATTAAGCCATAAAAAGGGAAATTTTTGTCATGGGTACGTGGTAACATCATCATGTGTACAAGCGCCCAGAATTACCATATTCCTTCATTTCCAGAGATAATTCAATTCAGGGTAATATACTTGCAATATAATCAAGTTAAGGACAAGTTAGTATATAAATTGTAAGACACCCAAATACTGACACCAGTACTTTAGACATGATGCATCAGGGGTGGGCAATTATTTGGGCCTAAGAGCCACACAGAGAGTTTTGGTGAGCTCTTGCAGGCTGGGTCAGCACCACCTCCACCCCTCCATTCAATAGTTTACCAAAACTCCCTGAGTGGCTCTGCTCCACGCTTGGCTGGGCAGCTGGGATGGGGCCACGGGCAAATGGAGAGTGGCATCTGGGAATGGGATGGGCAAGCGGGACCGGGGCTGGGATCAAGGGGCCGTGACAGGGATCAAGGAGCAGTGGAGTGGGGATGGGGCCTAGGACCGAGATGTGATCCACTGCCCACATGTGCCTGTGATGAGAAGTGTGGGGAACAGATCACAGATATGTCCCAGGCCCCAACCCTATTATGTCATGGCCCTTCCATCCCAGGATCTCCATGGAGACCAGCAAGGACCCGTGCAGGCAGGATGCATGGCCAGGAGGACAGGATAAAACCAAAGGCAAGTAGGGAGCTGTATCCAGGGCCAAGATCTTAGGGCAGTGGCAGCATGGAGCCGGAGTCCAGTGCAGAGCCATGATCTACTCCCTGCATGCCCCTGCCTCTGGAATCCACGTCTGTCTCGGGGGCTTGCAGGTAGCAGATCGTGGCTCTTCCCTACAATGGCACCACCCCATGATCCCACCAGTGATCCTGGCCTCACCCACCCTTCCTGCTCCTGAACACCACTCCCTGCTCACCCATGGCCCCATCCCATCCACCTGGTTGCACACCCCGTCTTCGTGGATCCCGTCCCTGGCAGTGGGTGCAAGGTGGACTTGCTGGGGTGCCCAGGCAGTGGGGCTGGATTCAGCAGCACTGGCATCCAAAAGAAGCTGCTGCTGCTGGGAAGCGAGTTTGGCACCCATGCCATCCCAGCCCTGCTGTGCACCGGGGGGCAGCAGGACTGGCCTCATGTGCCACGGCCCAGGACCAAGAGACCCGCTGCAGGCTGGACAAAATCCTTTGATGGGCCACATCCAGCCCACGGGACATATTTTGCCCTCCACTGTGATATATCTAGGCCAAGGGTGGGCAAAATGCAGCCTGGGGGCTGGGAGTGGCCTGCCAGGCCATTCTATCCGGCCCGTGGGGCCGCTAAAAAATTTAGGAAAGTAATATTTATCTGCCCTGGGCTGCCTGTCATGCAGTCCTCAATGGCTTGCCAAAACTCAGTAAGCAGCCCTCTGCCCAAAATAATTGCCCACCCCTGATCTAGGCTGAGAACCTCCTAAAAGGTTCTTGCTGCCCTCAACTCCCATTGAAATCTGTGGAGTTGCCAGCTCTTATTATCTCACAGGGTCAAACCCTCAGTCCTTAATCAGGCAAGATTCCAGTTGAAGTTCATGGGAGATTTGCCAAAGAAATAACTAAACGAAGAGCGAGAAAGGATGGTTCTAAACAACTTGGGAACAGATCTTTTATACAGAACAGAGAGTGCATATTGCACACTTGATTCATAAGGGATAACTCATAGTTCATGCAGATGGCAACCACATGTTTAAGATCTGGCCATATTCATCCTATGCTTGCACCACCTCCTTTTTTTGCTCAGCCGGGAAACGATCATAGCTTAGATTATTCTGAAAACTAATTAATTTATAATATAGCAGAACAAGTCAACTTTTCTAATTCTGAAACTAGATTGGTGTTTTTAAAGGTAACCATGAACAAAAGTAAATGAGCAAATTCTAAAATGAAAAGCAAATTGGTTTTCCAATTAAAAACAAAACAAAACTCCACAGTACAAGTAAAAAAAGTCCTGTTTGTGAGCATCCCCTCAGACTGGAAGTCTGGAGGAAGACTACCCAGGAAAAAAAGAGGGAGCTAGGTATTTTGCATGAACCAACTACAGATAACACCACTGATGTTCTCTTCCCATTTGCCCTGCAGTATGTTTTGTTTAAAAATTTATCTGTTAAATGCTTGACATACTTTTTTGTCTGTCTAGAAGACTAGCAGAAATTGCTTCCTGTTATCAGCACCCTCCATTCTGACAAAAATAAAGATAGATTTTTTCCCTCATGTTTTCCTTCTGCCTCTCTTTTTTTCAAAATATATGCTCCTTTTTATCTATGCCACCGGATTTTTATGTTGTACTGAGACAGCAATACTTAGAAAAAAACAAACACTGGTCCTTAAGAGTTAACTGACTGTATTTTGTTAATGCAATGACCAGCTGCTCTGCTTGTTAGCTGTAACAAGAGAGAAAGTGCACATCAGCTGTCTACCGGTAAACTCATTTTCCAAACTCTTGAGTTAAAAACAATTCAAATTCAGTACACCATCCCACACTCCTCCCAAACCAGCCTTAGGCATAAGAGGAAAATCAAGATAGGTTCCTTAAGAACAACCTCTCAAATAATCCTTCAAATACATTTTCCTTTTTTTTTTTTTTTTTTTTTTTTTTTGACAGAAGAGAAGCAGAGAAAGGAGCTATTTCAGGAAATACGGATAAAGTTTCATAATATATGAACCTCAGTATCATTGCCACCTTGAAAAACGCATAGTATTATCCAACTGAAAAACTGATTACACGTTCAAAAACAAAACAGAAACACCTAAAGTTCACCCATTCCACAGACCCCTATTTGGCACAAGTTTAAGGGTTTTGCTGTACAAGGGCTTACAGTTCTATTTGCAATATAAATAGAATGAAATCTGCTGCGGATCCACTTGCAATCCCATCCTCTAGCTACAATTAGCTCTATTCTTTAGTGTAGAACAGGTTAAACCACAATTTTTAACACTTGCAAACAGTGCTAGGATTCTATCTAAACAAAATGCAGCTATCTGAGTTGCTCTACAGAATGGTAAATGGAAGACAACTGTGTTGTAAGAAAAAAAAAATCTCAAAACATTTCTTTTACAATGTAACTGTGATCCAACACAACAGGATTCAGCACAAACACCCATCTTTACTAAACATAGGAGTGAAGTCATCCATGTAGCACCAGCTGTCTTACCTGTAGTGCTGTTTTTTTGAGCTGTATGCTAAATTCTCTTCTGTGTAGTGCTGTAGCAAAGAGGTGGAGTGGAGTGCAAGTAGGGCAACCACCCCAGGTGCCAAAGCAAAGGGGCACCACCAGGCGTTGCCCAGCCCGGACAGGGTGCAGGACGGAGCCATGAGCAGCTCTCTGGGAGGGGCGCAGGGATGGGGGAAGGGTGGCTCCCACTGCTGCATGCACTCCTGGGCAAGCATGGTGGGGAGGGTGCCCCCTGGATTTGTGTGTGTGGTGAGGGTGGGCTGCTGCTGCAGGCTTTGCACCAGGCGTCAAACTGCGTTGTTACAGCACTGCTTCTGTGCACGACGCAAGGTGCTTCCGCCATTTAAAACTGATATAAATTTCACTTTGTACATAGAAGACAAGTAGAGTAAAATCTAAGTGAAATCCTGGTCTTAAAGCTGTAGCATTTCAGCATTTCGGAGATGGGGTCCTAGTCAGCGTCACACTGTCCGCTTCTAATTGACCCAGCAAAAAGACCATTGTATAAGAGTTGGAGAAGGATGGGGTGGCTGTCAATGACAAGGAAAAGGCAGAATCTCTATTCCTGTCCTGCCTAGACAATCTCTTTTTGCAGTTATTCTGTCCTAAAGAACAAAGTGAATGTATTCCCATTGTTCTCTGTGATTAAAACAAAAAGTTTCAGAATTTATTTTTGACAGTATTTCACTTCCTTGCTTAATGCTTAGAAAAAAATACTTCAAACAACTATAAGTTACCAAAAAAGCAAGATGTCCCACATCTACCATATGGTTCCAATGTTTGTGGCTACATTTCCAATTTACAGTGATTTTAATGCTGTGAATTGAACATTTCAGCCTAGTATGTGCATAGTTTTCACAATATATAGCAGGCAAGATTTCTGATTCCCCAGGCTTTGTGCTTGTTTTCATCAGATGATTATGATTTGAGGTCCTAGACACTGTCATGCACTGAAGGAGTCATGGCCTAGTATAAGCCATGAAGAGACTGAAGTCATTTGGACTTTCATTTCCAGTTTTTTGTGCTTGAAGAGGATTGTGGTTATGGGCCTAAATCGTGGGCATATAGAGCAAGGGCTGAACAAGCAGGGTTTGTGTCCTGGGCAAACTGCAACAGACAGCTAGGGGAGGGAGGTAGAAGCAATTCTTACCTACTCCAGGGACTCAAAAAACAGTCTCCAGCTGCTAAAGTATGCTCTGCCCACCCCAGCTGTTGCTGTGTCCACGCACCCAGCTGCTATTGCAACAGCAACGCTGTAGAGCTGCTTCTGATGCCACAGAATGGTCCCTGCAGGGGTGGGTGTGCCATTCTGGCACTCCTAAATTGGAACCCAAGGTTGGTGCCCTGTTTACCCATCCCAAGTTATGCTGAGGTAAAGTACAACTATAAAGAAATATTTTAAAAGGCAGATTTTAGTACTTCTTAAGACATGATCTTCCTTTACTGTGTAATGTAAGATGTGTCAATTCGGTACACAGTTAAGGCCATGCAACCCTGTTGACTTTTTAGCACAGTGAAGCCCAGGTCCATGACTAACCCATCTAGGAATTCTGGAAATACCAATGTACAACATCAGATGTGCAAAGATGTAATCAGTGGAGAGTACAAGCTTCCAACTGTACACCCTGGCACAAAAATAATTTATGAAAGACTGCATCCAGCAGGCAGCGTAACTGTATACTTGCCTTAGTACTATGTGATATATCCAATGGAACAGAACAGGACTTATTTGCAAGGACTGTAAGTTAGTGCTAAATGTAGCACTTGCTAACATCTTTTAACATATTAGCCCATTCCTAAGGAATAACTTCAGTAAGCGATTACTCAAGAAGCGTTTGTATAAGTGGATGCAGAATTTGCCTCCGATGTCCTCCACATTTGTAAAACCAGCTTTCTTACTATTTGTCTTTGGAAAGACAATGGCAGAGACATTTACAAAATAGCCCAAATATCTTGCACTTATCAGGTAGCACCCATCCTTGCAGTGTATGCCTTAGTCCACTTTTTAGGCTCCACAAAATTACTTACATCTGCTTTGAAGCTGTCACTGTCCCCCACAAAGGACTTAAGTAGTACACACAATACATTAATATTTACAAGAAGAGACATTACTCATTTTACTTAGTGATATGGGCAAAAACTATTACTACTGAGTCAGCGCTCAACTGTGACAGTTTCCATCATAAAATCTGTTTTGGAGGATTTTATAATAGTTTGAAATTACATCAGGCTAGCCACTGCCATGCAAGCTGTACATAGGATCCATTTTAAGAAAACTATTCACCTTGAATAGAAGAAGCTACTTTTATGGTTGCAGATTTATTTATTTTTGGCCAATTCTCTGGCAGACAAAAGTCTGGGTTTTAAATGTGTTATTTAAATAATCATAACTATAAAAATAAACAGGTGAATGGTCTGATCCAAGGCTTAAAGGCAACAGAAATCTTTCCATATCAATTGGTAGGGTTAAGATCAGGCCATGACAGTCTAGGCTTGACCTAACATAGTCAATGGCATAATCTGTTGATTTAAAAGGGCTTCAGATCAAGGTCTTAGTAAGGATTCATCTGTTATTTAATACAGTAGCTAACTGGCAAAATGCAAGTTTGAAGTCCTACTGTAGTATATACTGATGCAATTAATTTTCCAAATATACTTCACCACTTATCAGTATTGCTGACTATGGGTATGATTTTATAATTGCATATTACACAGATGCATATCAGTTTCTGTGAAACTGGTCTTGCAGCATTAAAAACACATATACTTTCTGTATTACAAACAATGTGGTGGCATGGAGTGTCAATGGGAATGTCTCAGGTCAATTCTACACTACACAGTTTTATCAGCATAGTTATATCAGCAGTTAGGGGTGTGGAAAACATCCCACCTCGTAGCAGACATGCCAATCCCAGCAAAACCCCTAGTGTGGATACAGCTGTCTCAACAAAAAAGTGTTTGTGTCGTCTTTCTGTCTTTCTTTGTGCTGTGTAGGAAGGAGGTGCAGCTGTCTGTCAGCATATGCTCCATCCCCATTACAGACTCTACTGATACAGCTATGCTGTTTAGATTTAGCAAAAGAGGATTGTCTAGCATTGACAAGCCCTCAGGCTGCTCCTCTAGGGCTAATTTCTTTTTCTTCTTTAATATCAAGTCCCACTGATTTCATCCTGTGCTTACTAACTGACACAAGTATTAATCATATATAGGAAGTAAACAGCAATAGTCCCACCAACACTGCAGAAAGACCAATACAATGCAAGTGGTAAATGGTTGTTGCTGAAGGGTTCTACTTACTACAAAAGCAAAAGGAAATTAGATAGTAACCAGGGAACAATGACTTATTTCCATGCGTTATCTGTTATAACAGTTATCATCAAGGAAATCACTTAAAAGGAGATTTTAACTCTTAAAATGTAGAACCAGACTTTTGCCTGTTCCTGATCCCAGAGTCAGTGTCTTTAAATTGCCTCAGTTTCCCTATTTCTTGGCCAGCATGGGACAAGAACACAGCAGATGAAGTGCCTTTGTTTCATGATTGAAGGGGCAGTGCCTGCCACTGCTTAATAGTGACCCCTTCTGGGTGATTAAAAAGTGGCACAGATAGATTCTAAAGGAACACTTAATTGGAAAGATGGAAGCAGCAACATACGACAGAGGAGAAACATGGGGAGAGGACTCTTTGACCAGAACAACCTATGTGATTCAGTAGCCCTCTGTGCCCCCATCCTTCAAATCTGACTGGTTTGACACGAAAAAAATCTCTCCCTATTCATGGTCTAGTAAAGCTGCATTTGCAAATCAAATATCTTAAAAGTTAAAGCATTCAGGTATATCCTTGACCACCAACTGTATCCCTGCTTGTAAGAGAATCAAAAGGAGTTCAGTCACATGCTTGAGAAAGCCAGCTGAAAATGTTTACTCCCTGTAAAAATTGTATATGCAGACAGACACCAAAAATAAATACAAGGTAATCTCATTTCCATTGTATGCAAATATTCATTTTGTTTATATGGAGAGATTGCAATTTAACTACAATGTTATGATTAAATGTTCCCTGGAGATTACTGGAGAGATTAGAGGGCTGGTGGTTTAAAGGTCTACATTAAACACACATTTAGACTCAGATGCATATATTAAAAGCATTACAAGGCATCAAACACATTGGGAATACAAAAAAATTAAGATGATATCTGGCCATATCTATGATACTGATATTTACAATAAAATACTAGACAAAGCCTGTTCCTCTGTGACAGTGAAGACTAGATGAGTAAGATTATTTTATTTCTGGAAAAGAGAATATTTATTGGGTTACTTTGAGGACTGGCCAGCTCATAGCAGCCTCCCACTTAAATGCTATTTCAGCTGCTATAACTGTAGCACTCCTGGCCTGTATGAAAGACTAAAAATGGAAAGGCTAATGAAAAGTGGATTTTTCTCCTAAATCTACATCACAGATGGAAAAGAAACCACAGAAGACCACAATCAAGACAATCCTGTTGTCAACATGTCAAGACAAAAACACCTCAAAACTAAATCACTTGAAAAAAACCCAGGCATGAAATGCACCAAAATATCTTCTATGAAAAGGTCTAGAAGACAGAGCTATATGCTATTATAGTAATGCAGACACACACAGGCTAGCTCACATATGATTTAGCAACAGAAGAAATGTCCCCATTATGTGGAAATCCAGAATCTCATCTTGAATTCATCCCTAGCTGCTGGGGCAAGCAACACTAGGAAGCAGCAGATTGCATCCTCAGCAAAGGGTACCAGAGATGGAATCTCTCAGGTAGATCAAGCAGGCCCATGACTGGACTTCCTCTAAAAAGTTCCTGTAAGTCACATCTAGCTTTTCCTGGGTGCAAAGAGCACTGTTGTCATCAAAACTATTGCAAGTAATTGGGGAGGTGAAAAGAGGTGGTGTCTCAGGCTAGAAACAGACAATCAAAAAGCACGAGGCTGAATCGATTCAGTCTTTGCAGGTTAGTCTAAGCTGCACAGACTAAATTGAAACAGAAGTGAAGAGACATTTACTTTTGATTCAGGAAATGCAGCCAAATGCCTGCAGTGTCTCAGGCCAGACCTTGGGGGCAATAGAGCATGGCTCTCTGGCTGTGTGTTCACTTCATCTTCCTGCTGCCCCCAAGGTATCTGGGATTCGCAGTCCAGAATTACAGCAGCAGGACTCTGTAGGGTTGCTCATCACTTCCTCTCCCTGCTTCCAGGTGCCTCTGGGATTTGTAGTCCACAGTTGCAACCAGCAGTAAATTTGTGCAGGGCAAGGGGCATTTAACTCCCCTCCCTGTTCCCAAGCCCCCAACGGTGTTTGCCAGGGGTTGGAAGTCCTCCCCTGCAGACCGGGCTGCATCCCGAGCCAAGTTGCCCCCCACCCCCCCCGCCCCAGTTCCGAGCCCACAGCTGGCAACATTGCTGCCGCTATAAGGCTTGTCAACTGCAGGGCTTGCAGCTGGTGGTACTCCCCTGTGGCTGGGAGCCCTTCAGCTGAGGGGGCTCCCAGCCACAAGGGAGCAGTTTTCATAGTAGAAAACTACTATGTTTTGGTAGTGTTGAAGTGATGCTATTGCTGTGATGGTCCAAGAAAGATGCAAGAGGTAAGAGTTCTTGTGGGTGATATCCAAAGATTCTGGTTCTCTGTTTAAAAATGGCAAGTTCTCCAATACTAAAAAAATAAATAAATAAAAATAAAAATAAAAAACCCACAAATTCCCTGATCCCCTGCTGGGCCACAGAAGCCCCTAGGGGAATATAGCAGGGTGGGGAGCCCCAAGCCTACAGCTACCAGTCTGCATCTGCCCCCCACCCCCGAGGAGAAATCTGAGGGGCACGTGCTCAACATGCCACCTCCAGGAGTGTGCACAGTGGTGGGGAGCCAGCCCCCCCCCCCCCCCATGGACAAGCTGCCCACAGCTTTGTTTCATTTCCCACCCAGGCCCTGCAGCTGCACATTCCTGCCCCAGACCCCAAGCCCCACCCTGGCTGGCCAGTGCCCCCAGCCCCAGCCTGCCCAACTCCCTTACTATGGGAGCCTCAATCCCCTCCCACTCCTTACCTGCAGTAAAGTCTGTTTTACCACAGGAAACTTCAATCCCACCTCTGGTCTCCATGCCATCTGACTGCCATCAGCTCCTGCCTAAATTGCCCTCCTCCCGCTCCCCCCAACCCCTTGCAAGCTGGAGCCATGCCAGTCTGCAAGGGGAAACCTGCTGTTTCCTGAGTTTTTTTCCTTAAAGAGAGAAAATCCGAATTTTTCTCCTTAAAATGAGAACATTTGTGTTTTGCCACTTTTTTCCGTGGCAAAAACCTAGATTCCTGGTCATATCTTTTAATTTACTAACTGCATGGTTGGGACACAGAAAAGCTTTCAGGTATATCAGTAATTTCCTCAGATCACTGCAAAAACCTGAGAACAGGTACTGTGACACCTGAAAGCTTGTCTATGTCTTGCTTCTCACTAAGTACAATATAATTATGTTAAAAGAGTGAATCTGCACACAGACTCCTTTAGACTGAAGCAAATATTTTTCTGTTAACAAACACCATGCAAAACCTTGTAGTGTAAGATTTGTCTAAGACATTTCAACCAAAGAAACAAATAAAAGAAACGGCTGATTCTGTTAGGCATTTTCTGCACACAGGAAGATTTAACAGTGCTATTAAATGGCTCAGCATGCAAAACAATTTCATCAGAATTATTTTCTTCTGAATCATGTCAATAAAGTCAAGGTTTGGTCTGGTATTCATAAATACTGATTTGCTTGCATGCTTTTCACTACAGATATATATCTGAGATCCTGTAAATATAATGGAGGGCTAGAATTGACTAACTGAAAGATCTTAAGATGACTGTGTTTAAATGCAACCATTGTAAAGGCACTTCTACATGGCTATCTTAGGCCTGAAACTCATGGAAGACCTGGCTTTGCTTACTGTAGCTAAAAGAGAGAACATAAAATTCAACAGACTATACAGGCAACTGAACAGGATGTTTTTGAGAGCCATTTTCCATTGCTAAAAATCACGTTTCTAGTGCCTCAGCACTTTAAACATTAATAATGAAAACGTATTGCTATTATAAAGGCTAAAGTTAACCAGCTGGCCTCCCAACAAGAAACATTTAGGAAGTATTTGCTTAGTTAATACAGTTGAGGCAATTGTGCTTCTCTCTTAAAAAAAGAAAATATGTTAAAGAAAGTCCTTCCGACAATGCACATTTTAGCCCTCCTACTTCCATCTGTGAAGATATCTGCTATCAGACAGATCAAACATAAGTGCCTGAAGAAATGAAGGGGAATGCAGGGAACAATATGGCCATGAGCACTATTTCAGTAAGAAAAACAACTCTATTGGCCCTCTTCCAAAAAGCAATTGAGACTGGTAATATCCAACTTAATCTCTGAACAGTTTTCTTGCCAATTTTCTCAAACAGACATCAGTTTTTTTTTCCAGATTCAGCTTCAAGGGGAAAACATGCCCTAAAACTATTAATAAATTGCTTTGTTGAATTCATTAGCACCACGAAATGAAATTGTGCCAGAGTGCCTCTGCTATAATGTTTCAACAGAAATAAATTTATGAAAATAAGAAAAAAATTGCCATCTTCTTAGAAAGCAGATAGTTAATGTAGTATTACTTATTCTCTCCGTGAGTAAAGTTTACCTCAATGCAGGCAGCCCAAATAAATTAAGCCTCTACAGTATCAACCAAACAATGCATGGGACTACACAGGCCCTATGCACTCATTCCAAGTGATCTGTCAAGAATGAGTCACAATGGACTGAGACTTATTCACTGCTGCCTGCAGTGAATAAGCAGCTCTAGCCCATGCTACTTTGCTCCTAATATTAGTACCGTCAGTTCTACTACCACCGCAAGTAGTGATATGTTTAAAATATGGATGAGACTCTAGAAAATAAAATTAGCTCCAACAAGGGAGGCACTATTCAGGGCATCAAAGAGTTCCCAAAACCTCATCCTGCTCTCTCCTTATCTGAAAACACAAGATAATTGTGTTCCCCTGCACAACTTTTCTTAAACATACATAACTCGGCCTAAAAAAATTAGAAGAATGCCTGAAGTCTGGTGGGATTTTAAATACAACTTTTGCCATTTTCATTCCTGAGAGAGGGAGAACCACAGAAGGCATTTGAAGAATTAAGACTATTAATCAACAAAACAGTATCAATTAGCACCTTGTTTGACTGGTGTATTTTACAGACAGTAAATTGGTGCTTCCAACACTCTGGCTCAGCAGGTAGCCTAGTACATCTAATATGTTCTTGTGTGTAAGAGAGCCTGGCACCTCCCGAGCGCTTGTACATGTGACACCATTAATGTACACATGATGAAAAGGTCAATTGTGTGGCTTAATGGTGTCACAGTGTATGCAAGCAAGACTTTGGAGGGTTTTAAATAACTTTGCATCATTGCAAACTAAACTACATCCAGAGCTGTCAGCTCACGCCCCGGCTGTGGGAGAGGCAGGCAGGCCGCACAGAAAAAAAGGATCGGGCCCCTCACCACTTCTGCCTTCAGTAGGCACCTGCTGAAGGCAGAAACAGCGAGGGGCCCGATCCTTTTTTCTTTCCCCAGCGGAGCCTGCGCACCTCTCCTGTGGCTATGGGGTGAGCTGCAGGTGGGCCAAGTGACCCCTGAGCTGTGGGGGGCCCAGGTACTTCCCTCCGTAGCAGCAGCACCCTCCAAGGCTGTCCAGGCAGACTGTTAGTGGGCTGGGTGCTGCCTCAGCTCAGAGGCAGAACTGGGGTCGATCCAACTATTCCCTGAGCCTGCCCGCTAGAAGTCTGCTGAGCACTGCTCCCTAGGCGGGCTCGGAGAACAGCTGGATTGGGCTGGGTACTGTCTTCAAGCGGGGGCAGCACCTGGCCTGCTAGCAACCCACCCAGGTAGTCTCAGGGGGCACAGCTGCCGTGGAGGGAAGGACCGGGCAACCCTGCAGTTCAGGGACCGCTTGGCCCACCTGCAACTCACCAACCCCTCCCCCCCACCGCGGGCAAGCTCCAGCACCAATGAAAAAAGAAAAAAAAAAGATTGGGCCCCTCGTCATAATGTGACAGAAAAATTGAAATAGTTTAGTTCTTAGGGTTTTATTCTATGCCCCACCATTTCAATTTAGGGGGCCGAGAATAAAACCTTGGTGATTAAACACCCATCACGTGTACAAGCACCCCGTTACTTTAAGGAGAGAAACTGCAGTTGATAGAGCCCAGGCAGCTGACCACGTGCCAGCCAGAGGGAAGGCAGCTAAGAAAAACTGCTGCCTAGGAAGGGAGCTGCCCATTAGAGAAAAGGGACACATCTGCAGAAAGTCAGAAGAGCTCTGCCTAGGGGAGCTGGCAGCAGGGGAATAGGGCAAGAGGAAATGATTGCCCTACAACAAACCTTTGCAGGGCTGGGAGCACCCCCTGACCAGAAGGGGCAGGGCTTAGGTAGTACATGAGCCAGGTCAGGTAGTCTGGCTCAGCAAGCCGCAGAGCGAAGGGCTCCTGGTGTGGAAGGCTGCCTTGCTCACTTCTGAGCTGCCCTGGGGACTAGCTGTAAGAGGTCTATGCCTTGCAGAGGAATACCACCACGGGTAAGGGGAAGCCTTGCTACAAAGTAGCAAACTAACATTGATGGTTGCATTCAAAGAGGGTTGAGTTTATGTTATAGCCAATATGCTTATTCCCTGGTCACAGTTTATACTGGCAGATTGGAACTGGGACTAGTAGGGGTCCCAATAGTGCCCAAGGGCACGAGAGCCAGGGGCTAGGAGGATCAAGCCAGACGGAGCTGAAGCAGGCTCAGCACCCAAAGCAGGGCAGAGACAGGGTCAGGGGGCCCAGGATTGAAGTAAATTGAGACAAGAGCTGGAACCTAGAAGCCGGGTCCTACAGAGAGGGCCTGGGCTAGGAGCCCCAGCAAGAGAAGAGGGGTGGAGGCCCTGACATGGGAGTGACTGTACGATAACGCCTATGAGCCATGGGCATGGCTGTAGGGGAGGTTACAGGCTGTCAATAGCCCTTACGGCTATAGGTGCCCTGAGGGCACGGGCAGGTCAGGAGAGCTCACTTAACCTGAGGGGCACGACTGAGACCAGCAGGTCCAGGAGGGGCCTGCTACTGGCCAGGAGAATTCTCTAGGACCTTCTGGCAGCCTCCCTTTTGATCAAACAAATACATCAAGGCATGGCAGGTGAGAAAAGGAGGGTATCCTAGAGCTGAAGCAAGGCAAGGGTAGCATGGTCAGTGGGAGGGTGTCATGGTCACTCCTGGAGCCTGAACTTTACTACACTATGTCAGACAGGAGGTCAAAAACCGAGTAATGGGTGATTTGCCCAAAGACTCAAGAGAACAGGAACCTGGGTCTCAACTTCCAGTCCAAAGCTGAAGGTCCTAAACTGCATGCATTCTCATGCTTTGTGTTTGTAAGCAAAATCATTAAACTGATCTAACAAACTAAAATTGCTAAATGCATTTTATATAAATTTCCACAATCTGTCTGTTGCCAAATGTAAGCATGAATTAAGAGCTTCAAGTGGTATCTGTATCTTGACTTTATGCATTAGCAACAAACCCAAAAACACTACAAACTATTGCAGGCAATAAACAAACACATACCTGCCCTTTGTCATAATATGTAACTTTTGGCCTATACAGTAATAATATTGCAACTACAGTAGATATCAAGTTTAGAGAACAAGGCGAACTATGGGAAACGTTCTCAGAGACTGAATGACATTTCAGCAGG
>NW_005842008.1:809895-830622 GCF_000455745.1 Alligator sinensis
TCAATGTCTGTATGAACTTTCAAGGCAGATACTTCAGGTGCTGATCCAGATTACTACGTTACATTTATTTAGTACTAGTTACAAATATTGGTGACTAAAATGAGAAAATTCACTGGGAGGCAAGAATTTTTTTGGGTAATATCTTTTATTGGACCAACTGCATGGATGGGATAGACTTTAACAAGTTTTCAGGTATCACAGTACCCTGCCTCAAGTCTCTGAGAAGGTTACGGTCTTCCTCATGGTAACTTCTCTCAAAACCCAAGGAAAGATACCATAATACCCAAAGGCTTGTCTAAGTCTATCCCAGAGCACCTTATAGACTAAATCATATAAATAAATCTAATTCCAACCAAGCAGTTGGTCCAATAAAGAGAGATCACCCACAAAAATTATTTTCTTACATATTTTCTGGACCATAGCAGCTACCTCATAAGTTCAACACTACCAAATTCAGTGGGTAGTTTTCTACTCTCTATTTACAATAGCAATAGCTTTGGAGGTAAGAGAGCCCTTTCTGAATTTACCTTCAATTGGATTTACACCAATATAGTCAAGAGTAAAATAGGGCCCACTGACATTTAGTTCAGCGAGGCTTTTACTGAATTTTCTTATCAGTATCTTAATCCTTGTTCATTCTTCCCTTCAATAAGACAGCAAGAGGCAAATACTCCTATCCTACTTAAGTCTTCAGAGCCACAGTAAAATCCTCCAGGCCTCACAACATTGTAAAAAGACTTGGAAGAGTCCTCTTCTATCTAGTGAACATGCACCAGTATTCAGTTGTTCATATTCTTCTTGGGAGGTTTCTGTGTGTGGAAGGTAAAGCTGCATAAAATGATAGTGATCCACTATTTTGTGGGTTGGGTGATAGTGAGGAGAGGTCTTAAACCCCAAAGATACAGCAGGAACCTCCATGGGGTTAGAGTTCAGGGGTAGAGGAAAAATCCTTCACTCAAGCTGAATCTACTCACTACATCAAAAAAAAAAAAAAAGTGTCCACCACTGTTGCCATAATTTTCTCAGCTTGGACACAATTCTCCAAAACAGACAAGTCTATACTTAAGCAACAGCAATATTCTCAACTGGGTATTGAGACTTTTCTTGCCATATTTACTTGAATATAAGATGACCCTCACAGTAGTTGGCTTCTATACCTGGAAAATTTATAAATTATAGTTATTATATTTTATAAATATAAATTTATAAATTTACAAATGTATAATTTTTCCAGGTATAGAATCTACTTATTGGAGATTTACCTTGAATTTGTCCCCTTCCCACTGCCACAGCAGGGAAAATAAATCTGGCGGGTCAGGTAGACCCCTTGTCCTCTGCCTCCCACCAGCTTCTTCCTTCTGCAGCGCTTTACCCCTCTCCTTACAGTCAGACCCTGCTCTCCCTAAGCACAGGGAAGTGAAGGGCAAATTTGAAAACACTGACGTCAAAATAAACAGACCCGTAGTAACTTGCATATGGTACCCATAGACTCAGTTCATCCAGAATTTATGTATTTCACCTCTTTTGTACCCATGCTAAAATTTTCAGCAGTTTCTCCATAAAGACATTTTAAGCATTTTATACCTACTTCTATATAGGACAAACTATGCATAATATTAGTCAAAAGCCAAAAACCTCATGATTTACTATACAGTTCACTGGGCTGGGCCCCAGCAGAATCAACAGTATTTCAAGGTGTGGTGACCCCACAGCTCAGAATTGTCTACGTACGTGTGTGTACTTCAGATACGTGTCCCCCCCCTCACCTCCACAAAGGAGCCATGTGCTAATTAGCCCCCCCACTCATAACTGGAACCAGGTGTTCTTGTCATGAGTCCTAGGAAGCTCCAAAACTGTATATGCAGATGAGGCACAGAGCAACCTAACCTGGCTCCACCTCATGGACTGGGTCACACTAATCATATGCAACAGGCTGAGAGAAAGGGTGAGGAGAAGGATTCTACGTGAACTGTTTGAGACTTGTTTGATGATGCTTCCCAGATATGTAAAGCTGTGAAGAAAGAGGAATGACTGGAAATGGGAAAAAGGTACAGTTCAGCTGTGGGAATGAAGTGGAAATTGAAATGTATGCAATGTAGTGACTCAGTATGACATGGGGGGGGGGAAAAGAGTCAGCACTGAGGACTGCATTCAGTGCGCACTACCATATATCTTATTCATATGAGCTGCACTAACCTATCTTCACAGGTTTCCATTAGCATGTTTGCCCAATATGGGCCATACATTTTATAATCATGCTCAGTGCTGGGTAAATTTAATCAACTTCATAGTTGTTTTCTATTAACTGAGTACATGCTGCTTTTGGCAGCAGTTTAATGATATACAATGTATTTAGTGAGGTTTCCTTATATGCAAATATAAGACGAAGGGAAAAAAACCTTTGTCTTGTGTTCAAGTAAATACAGTAATTTACTTTTGCATTTCTGCTTTGGTGCAAAAATACAGTCAGACGATGTTACCTGACCCCAATCTTTGATTAGTACACATAATAAATGGGTACACCATATTGTGAATGAACAATGTTGCTACCCTAGCACAGTCAGTCTAGTCAATGAAGAGGATTTCTAATTTGAAATGTTTCCATGTGCCACTTCCTTTAAGGGGTGGAAGTGACCAAAAATAGAGAGAGGAACTGGATTTACTCTATAATGAATAATTAGTCACATATGATACAAGGCAGATTTTAGGACCCAATGTACATTCATTTTCTGCTTCGAGAAAAGTTAAAGAAGAAAGACAAGATGTGGAGTAAAGAAACAAAATGAAATCTTCTTTCAGATTTTGGCTCTTAGGAGCTGACTTTTTCTTAAGTAGTTCCAGAAAAGAGTAAAGTTTGTGATAGAGGAAAAATGACATCAAACCCTACCAGTCTTACTACTACAAAACTCTGAATTTTTCACAAATTGATTCATAGATTGTAAGGGGCTGGAAGGGACCTTGCAAGATCATCAGGCCCAGCCCCCTTGCACTAGGCAGGAAAGACAACGGGGGTCAAATGACCCAGTGAGGTGACTGTTCAGTCTCCTCTTGAAGATTTCCAGAGTAGGTGATTTGCACCACCTCTGGAGGAAACTTATTTCACAGTCTGGACACCCTGTGAAGAAGTTCTTCCTGGTATTAAGCCTCAAACGGTCTTCCAGGAGTTTGTGGCCATTACTCCTGGTTTTCCCCAAGGGTGCCCTGGTGAACAGCTGATTGCCAAGCCCTTGATGTATTCCCTTGATATAGGGGTAAGCCACTACTAAGTCCCCTCTCTGCCTTCTCTTTTTTAGGATGAAGAGATCCAGGTCTCTCAGCCTTTCCTCATATGGCTTGTCTTCCAAGTCCCTGATCAACAAGTGGCTTCTCTGAACTCTCTCGAGCTTTTCCATGTCCTTGTTGAAGTGGGGTGCCCAGAACTGGACATAGTACTCCAGCTGCGGTCTCACCAATGCTGAGTAAAGTGGAAAAATCTCTTCCCTGGTTTTGCCTGAGATGCATCGGTTGATGCATGTCAGAATATTGTTTGCCCTGCTGGCTACAGCATCGCACTGACAGCTCACGTTCATACTATGGTCTGTTATTACCCCTAGGTAATAATTTCAGTCATGGTGCTAGTCAGTTTGGCACCACTGAGTGTGGTGTAAGTTTGGCCTGTAAGTATGTTGGGAATTGTTCATCCCCAGATGGAGCGCTTTACACTTCTCAAATGTTGAACTTCATCTGGTTCCAAACCACCCAACTTGTCAGCCTGTCTAGGTCCGCCTATATCTGCAGCCTATTTTCAAGCGTGACCATGCTCCCCCATAATGTGTCATCTGCAAGCTTGGCCAGTGAGCTCTTCACCCCCACATCCAAATCATTGATAAAGACGTTGAAAAGCACTGAACCAAGCACAGACCCCTGAGGGACACCACTGGCCACTTCTCGCCAGGACAAGACAGATCTGTTCATTAGAACTCTTCCTTTTTTTCTTCTATTCCATAGGGCCCTCCTCACTAAAAATCATTGGGGTGGTAAATATGTTCTCAGTTTACTACTTTCGCTGCCAGGTAAAATCCCTTTTTTATTAACTGCCTATTAACAAGTCCCATAATATAGCAGTTGCCAGATAATGGAACAACAGCCGCATGTTTCATAAATTTTATTTAAAAGAAAAAAAGTACAATGTGCTTAACCAGCTGCATTTTCATGGAATGATATACAACCCTTCCTACTGTCACTTTAGATCAAATATATCTCTGGTAAAGTTCCACTGACTTCAAAAAAGCCTGCACCATGGAAGAATTTGGCCTAATGCCTCCAAATAATGAAAACATGAGGCATGTAATTTTTGTGGTAAAATAATTTCTTCCTTTAGTTCACCTGCCTTGGTACTAATGGCCTAAAGGATTTCAAATCCCTTTATTCTGTCATTGGCAAGGCAGATACTTTCTGAAAGGAGGTGCAGGGAGCACTGTAACACATCTGGTTCATTTATTCTACATACAACGTATGTAACCAAAACCATCAACAATGGCTTGTACAAGTGCTGGCACATGCACATGCAAATATATTAAAATGGAAAAAAGTTTATCACAAGAAAGCTGCAGAAGCACAATGACATTAAGATGACCAAGGTGGTGATTGTTTTTTCAATAGCAGATGCTCTATTTCTCCCTTAAATATAACCCTACATGTCTTGATTTCTTTGAGAGTATCGCTGGAATAGCCTAATTTCTCCTGTAGGCAATGTATTCGACTTGACATGTATGAGTATTCTTTATCCAGTAATCTGTTTCATAGTATGTCAGTTCTTTGGGTACAAACTATCACAGGGAAAGTTTTCAAATGGTTTCGGTTAAGAGAAGTATATGGGACCACCCAGAAAATTCATCCAGACTGATCTACTCAGTGGGCCTCAAAGTCCCACTGACAGACTTTATACCAGTGGTTCTCAACCTTTTTAGACTTAAGACACCCTCCTTAGACTCAAGGCTGCCCTCAGAAAATACCAGCTCTTAGCTTTCTCTTATTTTTTTGACTATGGAAATAATTGAGCCATTCTTCTGTTGCAAATAACTCAAAAAGACCACAACAGGTCAGATATTACAGTTTCTAATACTAGAAATTCCTATTTGAAATCTCTGGGTCTATCTTGTGAATCTTGTGCTAACATTGTGTGAAAGGATCAAGGCACCTCAGGGTGCCATGACACCCTGGTTGAGACTCATTGCTTTATGATATTCTACTGCAAATGAAATAACCAAGCAGGAACAGAGTTTTGCTCTCCCACTCCTTCCTGCATACTGAAGTGAATGCAAAATAAAATTATGATTCTCTGAGGACAAGGTAAGCAAGTTCAAGATGTCCATAGGACAGAGCAAGTAAAGCCAAAGGTATCTTCAGGAACTGTGCAAGAGATTCATTATAATATGGATCAAAGAGATTTTTTTTTTTTTTTTTTTTTTTTAAAAGGACAGAGATTAGTGAGCAGATGTCTGGAAAAAAATCCCGGAATCCATATAGGGTTTACCCTGCACCTCTGGGATTAAGGCAACTACACATAGTTTTTTCTCAAGTTGAAGAGTGACAAGTATGCATTAGTTTTCAGTTACCAAAGGCTTTCTTAAATTCTTAATCTTATTTTCTCTTTTAATAATGTGTTTCTTAACCCCAAGGGTGAGGTTGGGCGGGAGGACAGAATAGGGAGGAAGAGAAGTGCCTTTTTAACATAAGGATGAGGAAGCACCATTTCGTTTCAAATTTCGTTTCAATGGGACAGTGTTTCATTTAGAGTTTCATTTCATCGAAACTGTTTCGCTGTTTCATCCATAGGCTATAATGGGGAACCACAAAACTGCCTATAACTTTGTCATTTCATGCCTGATTCAGATGAAACTTGCAGGGATGGCAGCCCCTTTTGAGGCCACGAAGCTTGCGAAGTTTCAACGAGGTAGGTGCAGGGGCTTCTGGGAAACTGCACCTTAAACTGTTCAGAGCAAAACTTGTGTCACTTGTAAGTGTGAAGGCACGAAAAAAGCTCAGTTCAAACAATGCTTTTTATGCTGTTTTTCCATCCCCCCCCCCGAGAGCACTGGGATTAGAAGGGACCTCAGGGAAGGATCACAGTCACTGGCCAGCTACACATGTCAATATCAGAGCAGTCCTTCCCCTCTCTTCCCCCTCCCACTCCTTAGTTTCTCTTTAACTGCAAGCAAGCCCAGCTTCAAAACCTTTCAAAACTTTTGAAACATGACTGCCCTCATTTTGTTTGAAGCCTTTTGTTTCATTTCAATTTAGCTGTTTCAAGCTCAAAACAAGTTGAAACAAAACAGACGGCGAAATTTCGCACAGCCCTGGAAAATACTATATTCCACTTCTCTTCAGAAAAGAAGAATGATTTTTGTGTGCTATTTATAAAGTGGTTGTGGTATTAGAAGACCGGTAAACAACAGATTGACCCTAACTTCTATAATAAATACCCTTAAATAGACAAGGACAAATAGCACTTATTTGTAGTGCACAAAAACATAATATTATAGAAGTCTGCAGTCCAAGGCTTTTTGGGGGTTTTCTTCTAGAGGTATTGAGTAGTTCCACTGTTGCCTGGGACTATACAAAAAAAATATTGCAAGATCAGCTTGGGGTTTCTAAGAATTCCTCTAGCATCATCTAGAGTCAGCTTAAATTTAAGAGCCAGACTTTCATGTTTACTCACAAAGGCTCTAATTCTGCAAAGCGCATAAAGAACTGCTTAGGCGTTTTGATGAATCAGAACCTAAGGTCTCAGTCTTGCAATCTGCTTCTTGTGGATGCAAGTCTACCAGTGAGCAATTTGCATTATCAGAGCCCTGCTGATAAAGGACAATTAAAGTTTGCTCAATTGGACCAGCTCTAGCTCCTCTTGTACAGTTTCTAACATATATGTAAGCCTCTTCTTGCCACTTATCATTCAAAATTATAAAGCCTATATGATTCACTCTGTGTTTTGAGGGCAGAATAGGATTTGGCTCTATCATCTAGGTTGGCGTTTTTCAACCTTTCTAGACCCAAGGCACCCCTCAAAAAGTGCCATTCTTTTTTACTACAGAAAAATAATAGAGCAATTCCTCTGTTGCAAAGAAAGCAGAAAGACGGGCAAGAATGTTTTACCACTATAGATTCCTATTTGAAATCTCGGGGTTCATCTAGTGAATGATGTTCGCACATCTACCAATGCTAATGTTGTGTGGCACCTTGCATCCTCAAAAGGATCTCAAGATACCCCAGTTGTCACAGCACCCTGGTTAAGAATCTCATATCCAGATTAAGAGTCAGTGCCAAAGCAGAAAACAAATACCCAGAAAAAGATCATTAAAGAATAAAACCTATGATGTTAATATTAGTAGAAACTTTGTCTGAGGGCTTGTTAATTTGGTCTAGATTCCCAAATCTTACCCTTGTACTATCAGAAACTACCCTGTTGCAAACAGACACTGAATTTCTTAGCATGCAGGAAACTAGGCTCAAGAAAGATATCCTGTGAGGCTACAGAAATAAGGTAGGTGCAAGAGCAATATTTAGCTTTTTATTTTTATTAAAAAGCATTTAAAAATACAATTTACTGTACATGAAGGACTCCTTCCTGCATTTTTTTACCGCCAACTAAGATAGTTTTAGAAACGAGCAATCTTTCTTTGGCCTATCCTGCCTCTGCTTCACACACTTATCACCTAGCACCCAACCCCTCAGAAGTCAGGCACTGATCATTTCCTTCCTGGTAGGTGAAGATAAAGTTTCACAACTTCCAAACAGTGTTGGGACATTTTTCTACTAACAAAGCAAAACAAAAAAACCCGACTGTGTGGTTAGGTGTTTTTTAAAAAGCAAAAAAACCCCACACATTTCCTGTTGCAGAGGGCACCTTGGGCTTCTAAGCAGAGGCTCCCAATCACTCATCCTCACTGCCAACAAGATCTCCTATTTTAAGAGTCAGGGGCTCAAATAGGTAGGCCACCTCATGCAGGATTTCTGACCTTCCAACCCACCGTCTGATCTTAACTCTGGAGTTAGGCACACAGGAGCAAGCACACCTAGAGCTTTCTGGCCTTCTTCAAATACTGTGCT
The DNA here is from genome assembly GCF_000455745.1 of Alligator sinensis. Taxonomy (NCBI): domain Eukaryota; kingdom Metazoa; phylum Chordata; order Crocodylia; family Alligatoridae; genus Alligator; species Alligator sinensis. Next base: position 817,984 of record NW_005842008.1, read on the forward strand.
TACATCTTGCTTATTTCTGCAGCCCTACAGGATCTCTTTCTTAGGCCTAGTTAATCCTGCCTACTAGGAAATTCAGAGCGTCTGTTTGCAATAGTGTAGACTCTGAGAGTACAAGAATAAAATGTGTGCACGAGGGCCTCAGGAAAAAAAAAATGTAAAAATGTTTACTCCTTCAAAACATTTACCACAGTTTAACATAGAAAGCTGTGTTTCACTATAGCTTTGACAGTAACACTATAAATTCTGCCTCTTAGTTGTTGTTTCCTAACCACAAAATAACTTTCTATTGAAAACATCTGAGGCAAATGGTTTGAGTAAAAATAAAGCCTGCAGTTTAAGTAACTCTGAAGCATGCCCAGCAGTCTGTTTAAGAAGGAAAAAGACCTGCGTGACTATCTCCCAACATACCAATCTTTATCCTTGGTTTGTATCCTTCACCTTACTAGGGAAGCATTTTCTTTTATACTTTTAGAGGATCCTTGTGCTCTAGCAAATACAGTGTACAGAGCCAGTGGGAAGTTCCTCTTCAAAAAATGATGGCATGATATGGCCTGTTTATTCCTAATGTTACATCCGTTCCTATGGCGCCCTTCACCACAGTATCTGGGGGCTCAGATCCAAGACACACATTAATATACAAGCAAGAAGCCTTATCAAAAATGAAATGTCATATCAAACAGAACTTGGAAAAGCAAGCTGCCAGCAAGTAAGGCATGCTTCTCAAGGCATAATTATTTACAAGAACTACTGAAGTTGTTAACAGAAGACTGAGAGCAGCAGTTGGGAAGAAAACTGTTGAAAGAAAAAAATTTTAGAGGCCAGAGTATTTGATCAAGCCACTCTCACAAGAAGCCTACTGGTTTAAGCCTGTAGCTGTCAACTTGCCATTTCTCCCTCTCCATCCCCACTCTTCCAGATCACAACTGTGGCAACTTGGCTCAGGGAGTGAGGTGGGCTCTAAGGTTTCAAGGAGCTGTAGCAGACACCAAAGGGCCCAAAAAGGAAAAGGACTTGGGAGTGGTACATAGGTATGGGGGAGCAGCTTCTCAGCAAATGTAAACTGTTATAGTTCCATTGATCTCCATAGTGCTACAACCACTTATACCAGCTAAAGATCTGACCCAAATTCTCCTAGAGGTAGCAATCTACCTACTCAGAAAGCAGGACAGATTTGCACCTTTGAGACTAACTAAATCAGAGCTACATAAGCATCTCTATGAAAGCGTATGCACCTCTGATTTAGTTAAGTCTATAAGGTACAAATCTACCTGAACTTCAGACTAACACAACTAGCTAACTATATTAGCCTGGTTATCCACAGCTTTCAGGTGCTGAACTGCCTCCTTACTCTATGGGAGAGCAAACTCCATCACCCTCTTCAAATAAGTTTGCAAAGAAAGAGAGAGGCAACATTCAAAAAAAAAAAAAAAAAATTCCGTCCATTGTGGAAATTTGGCTATTTGTCCCTCATGGTTTTCAGCATCTATTCTTTTCTGTTCACCTCTGTTAAATCACTTCATCATCACATACACCATGCGCAGAAACGGATAGATTTGCCAGGAATCAAAAGGAATGTGGCTTAAATCAAAGGACTGAACACACATCAAATTGGTAATTCATCAGAACAGAAGAACCGTGCTTTTAAAGACTACACAGCCAAATTTGCTCTTTGGTGACCTAGGATTGGGTTATTTGCAGTTCTAGTTATTTATTTATGTGGAACTCTTATGATTAGGGGTGTGCGAAATGGGCCCTATTCCATTTGGATTCAGCCTGAATCAGGGACATTGATTCGATTAATTGATTCAGATCACTGTCCCCGATTCAATTTAGTCAAATCTGAATCTGAAGATTTGATGCCAATTCAGAGAATTGGCAATTTGGAAATAGACACAGCTTTAAATGTTTTTTCTACATACCTTGAGGTAGTAGGCACAGCTTGTGATCGCCATGATGTTGGGGCAGATGGAGAGTCCCAAAGGAGCATGGGGGGGCCCCCTGCATGCTCGGCAATGAACCTGGAAGTGGACCGGGAAGTACTTCTGGCCCACTTCTGGGCCCACCGGGGAGCTCGCTGGGGGCCCCCCGCGTGTCCCCCTGGCTTGGCAATCAGCCACAGGGGGACCCCGGGTGCCCCCCCAACCCAGGAGGCACCAGTCACCAAGTCGGAGTGGCATGGGGGGGGGCCCTGCACGCTCCCCAGCGGACTCGGAAATGGACAGGAAGTGCTTCTGATCCAATTTTGGGTCTGCTGACGAGCGCCTGGGGAGCCCTCTGTGGGACACTCCATGCACCCCAACATCACAGTATTTACCACCGCCTGCTACCGAGAGGTATGTAGAAAAAACATTTAAAGCTGTCCCTATATCCGAATTGCTGAATCTCTCCAAATCAATGCGGAGGGTTCCGACTCGATTCGGAGGAGTTAAAGGGTCCTCTGATTTGATTCGGATTCAGAGATTCAGCCACCAAATTGGGCTGAATCTCCGCCAAATTGAATCGGGGACAGAAGCTTTGCACAGCCCTACTTATAATCCACTATATCCTGCCAGGCCTTTGTTTCACCACACTTCAAAAAATAACAATTCTTTTAGGTTGCACGCAGTTTGGTAGCAGCTCCTTGTTCTGTCCTGTAGAAGAGCATTCAATACTTTCCATTACTGAAAATGTTCCATAGAAACCCAGATTTTGCTTTCAGCTTATACGTATCAAAAGTAATAACATTATTAGGAACAAGAAAGTTGGCTGCTTTGGAGATCGATTGTGACCTGATGGTAGCAGATGGACTGAAGCAGAAAAATCCATAGGAAGGGGACAAGCAATCTACCCATATGATCAAAGGCCAAGAAAGCAAGCCTTACGAGGAGAGGCTGAGGGACATGGAACTCTTCAGCCTGGCAAAGAGAAGGCTCGGGGGTGTCTTGGTGGCTGCCTATAAGTATATAAGTTGGGTGCATCAGGATCTGGGGGAACACTTGTTCACCAGGGCTCCCCAAGGGATAACTAGATCTAATGGCTACAAACTTCTAGAAGGCCGACTCAGACTCAATATAAGGAAAAACTTCTTTACAGTAAGAGTGTCCAAAGTCTGGAACAGACTCCCCTCAGAGGCGGTGTAAGCACCTACTCTGGACTCATTCAAAAGGTGTTTGGATGTTTATCTTGCTGGGATCATTTGATCCCTGCAGACTTCCTACCTCTGGCAGGGAGGCTGAACTCAATGATCTCACGAGGTCCCTTCCAGCCCCTAATGTCTACGAGATCTACTCCATATCCCCACACACTGCAGAATCACCCACTTTTGCTCCCTTTTGCCCATGCAATAAAAAGGCGCATCTGTTTCTGAGTGATAAACACCTGACAAGCTCATAGGCAACAGGGATGTTTTTTCCCTGAAAATGCCTTATAAAAATAAAGGCAACCAGGATGGCTGGGGAGGAAGGAATCAGTGAAACAAGTTTCAAGGGTGGACAGACAGATTAAGGTTCCCATGAAGTTTGAATTACTTTCAAAAAAATTAGACTGGGTTTGATAACTAAAAATACAACATCAAAATAATGCTATCATCAGGATTGGGTTGTGGGTTGTGCTTGGATTAGTAAAAAATTATCCCTCTGCTACCCAGACACAAAATGGCCTTGTCAACATAATTAACAAGAAGCAGAAAACCCCCTGCAAAAAAACCAACTTTGATGCTACACATTGAAGCTTGTTCCAGTAACGTCTCTTTAGTGTGGTCATGCTTGCTTGCTCTATTGGATAGTTAGCTTCTCTTCCCATCCCACATGGGCAGTTATGCCCTCATCTCCATATACAGGTGTGCTTACAGGAGAGATACATTCCACATCATTGTAAGTCTGTTTAAAACAGAATAAACTTTCTAGAGAATTTTAATAGCAAGTACAATTAAATAAGCAAAGTTAGTAATACTGGCTGGATGCTTCCAGGGGAGCTCAGCCCTGGAGAAAATCCCTTGAGGTTTAAGGGCATTCTTGCAAAAGCATCATTTTCCATGTCGGTGATGAAAGGAAGCCAGATTGTTATATGCTTTATTGCTCAGACATGTCTCTTCCAAAGTCAGTCATCTTTTCCACAGTGAGGATAGCAGAGATAGACACAAACCATCTGTCCAGTCTTCCCACTACCTCATTCTGACTGACTGCATCTCTGGCCACTTCCCCGATGACCCATGCTTGCGTGCAAGCTGGACACAAATAGAAGGCTGGCTGTTGTAGCTAAGGGAGAGATGTCTTTAACAAATGTACCTTATTGTAATGTACTTCTTGAAGTACCACTTGCAAAAAAATGAATGTCAAAATAGAAGCATGTTTGTGTGTGCTTGGAAACTATAATCTACAGATCAATCATAGGCCCCGATCCTGCAGATAAATCTACCTACCGTGGCTAGTGACAGGATTTGTAAAAATTTATGCAGCATTTGCTAGCTCAAAGTTATGCCTAATCCACAGGCTGAAATACCCCAGTATCCTGGATTTCAGCCTTTTTCCTCTGTATCCCGCATCCGCTTAGGTTTGAAAGCCCTGGTGTCCCACTGGCCAGACTGCTTATTAATACAACCTCCCATATCAATTAAAACTATTATGCTAAGTGCCACATACAGAGTGTGTGTGTGTGTGTGTGTGTGTGTGTGTGTGTGTGTGTGTGTGTGAGTAAAGCTTGAAATTTAAAATGGAGGAAAGACAGACTGGGAGAGAGACACGAAAAGGTCGAGTGACTCAGCTAACATCATCCAGCAGGATGCTGGCCCAACAAGAAACAAAACCAAAGCCCAGATGCAGTGCTCAACCCATTAGCAAGCACTATTTTTCAGTAAATCAGTTCTAAATAAAAAAAATTTTAAAACCAACAAACGATACGTAGCCAGACATCAATCCATCAATTTATTCTGAGTTTATACATCAAATCCCTTTTAAGTGACAAGAACACCTCTGCCACAGAACATGCTACTCAGGTGACAAACTAGTGTTGACAGCCCTCGCACTCATACGCTGGATGACAAATTGTCTTTTCCTGAAACCCAAAGTACTTGCAAAAATGGTAACCGAGATAGCACAGCACCCACACTTGTGGGAAGAATAGCACTGGGACAGTCTATTCAGACTCAGGAAAACAACAACATTGGTTTACGTCTGGTTCAGCTTTGTAAGGATACCTATGTGGTTCACTGGACTAGAAATTTGAATCCTTTTTAAAAAGAAAGTTTGGATTATATGGATGGGAACAACACCCAGAAAGATACCTACTGGCCCAAGGTAAGAGTTTTTTCCCCACATCCTGGGCATAAGGACCTTAACTGGCACTAACACGTTATATCAGTAAGACAGCTTAGAAGTACTACACAGATAGAGTCTAATAGACTGAGTATCATAATTGCACAGTACTGCTTTACATCTGCATTTAGGCTATATATAAACCTTAGCTCAAAGCAGTCTTTTGCCATGAAAAGCCATTTATAATTAATAAATCCAAATGCAGAGAATGAATTACAATGAGTATGTTTTATATAATGCCACCTACCTGCAGCGGCTAAATACAAAATCATTAAAGCAAATACTGGAGTCGTACAACTTGAAGTCATTTTTGCAAACGCTATTTTCTAAAAAAATCAGCTTCCTTTGTTGTTCTTCATGTAGATGTACTTCCTTTGAAAACCAGTGGAATATACTTTGCAATCAAGTCTTCCAGAATTCTAATGGCCTAGAAGGAGAAGTAAAATACATTGTGTTAAATAGTTGAAAACATTTATGTAAAATTACATCTTTTTATTATATCTAGCTGTGGCGGCGAGGCACCACCACAGGCTCCTGAAGGGGAGAGGGTAACCCCCGTGGGCCCCATACACCGGGAACAGACCTCCGGCGGGGATAACTTACCTCCCGCAGGGCAGCCGGAGCAGGAGCCGCGACTGTGGCCACAGCCGCGCAAACCGGTGTTACACTGGCTGTTTAATCAGCTGTTTCCGGCGTGGGAAACAGCTGGACCAATCCCAGCAGCCATACTGGCCGCTGCGGAAAAGTTTAAAAGCCCTGCCAGAACTAGGGCAGGGAGGGAGCCAGAGAGAGAGAGAGTGCTGGCAGGCAGCACACTAGGCGTGCTGCGACTCCGGCGCAGGAAGGGAGCAACACAGCCTGCGCGGCTCCTGCAGGCAGCATAAAGGAAACCTTTGAGCCCCCTGCAGGAGGCAAAGCAGGGAAAGCCCTCTGGCTCCCTGCAGAAGAGGAGCTCAAGGAGGCATTGGAGTTCCCTGCAGGCAGCAGGGGAAAGGAGGCATTTGAGCCCCCTAGAGGAGGCAGAGGTAAAGGAGGCAGCTCTACAGCCATCTCCTCCTCAGGGGAATATTTGTTCTGAGAAAAGAAAGCCCCAAGAAGGGGGGAAAAAGTAAAAGAGACCAGGGAAGGCAGGCCCTGGGCCATCCTACAGGGCTGAAAATCACTGTTTATGGATATCCACCTAGTTGGCGAGTGGATGGGGTGTAGGGGAGGCGGAGCCCTGTGGAACATCGCGCCAAACAATTGTGAGTACTGCCGCCTGTCGGGAGGGCCTTCCGGGAAGATCTCCACTGAAAACCACCTCTCTTGATAGTTTAACATCAAGTCGTGGCAAACAAGTCTAGGGGAGGGGCTACACACCCGACAGGCCGGGCAGCACGCAAGGCGCAAGACATCACACTAGCAAAAGATATTTTTTAGACTATTACACAAGTATATTTTACACTTCTGAATATTCTAGGTAGCAAGAGGGGCATTTAATCCATAATTAATCTTTTTGTCTTTCATATTGGCTTCCACTCCATTTTCTGCCCCCTTCTCCTCCCTCCCTGCTCAACCCCCCCCCCCAAAAAAAAAAAAAAACAACAAAAAAAAACACCAAACCACATTGGGTGCCTTCCCAGCCATAAATACCTTCAGGGCAAATATTGCTGAAGTCTGGAAGTAGTCCCTATGGGCTTATGTTAGTTTAAATATACAGAGTTTCCTTGGGTCACTGATGTCAGGAAATACATTACCCCACCTTAAAATATTGGAAGATACTGCAGACATTCACAAGTTACTTACAGGTAACACAATGATTCCGAGAGATTTCTCAGTACTACTAACTTGAAAACCATTTGTAGATTCATAACACTAACAGAGAGTTTATAGAATTTTTATTTAAAAAATGTTTTGGGCCCTGACCATACGAATTACCATAAATATTCACACTGACAATCAATACATCTTAGATATGCTGTATAGATTAAATTACAACACATTGAATACCAGTGAATATTATTTGGAGTTTAAGATTTTTTTATAAAAATTTCCAAACTAACTTTATAGATTTTTGAGTGCATCAGTTACCATACAATGCAACAGTCTCCCCTATGTTATCATCCTCTTTCTTCTCCAACAGCTAACTCGGGGGTTTGACAATCTTTTATGGTCAGGGTACCCCCAGCAGCCAGTCGATTAGCCGGGGGGTGGGGCGGGAGCGGGAGCAGAGGGGGTTCCCAAGCAGCTGTTTGATGCACGGGGAGGGAGAGTCCCACATGCAGCAGCAGCAAAGCCAGAATTGCTGCCAGAAAAGCCAGAAGTGCCACATACCCCCTGGGTCCTTCCAAAGTAGCCCCAGGGGTATGCGTACCCTCAGTTGAAAACCCCTGAGCTAACTGCCAAGAATGAGAATCTCAAGTCAGTATACAGGGAATTAGAATGTTGTTTATCAGATCCAACCAAATAAAAAGCAAAAATATTTTATTTCCCTACCAACCTTTACAAACAGAAAATGACAGATGATGGCTCAGTAACCATCTTAGAAATCAGATCAAACTACTGAAAATAAGCATTGCAGGTTGAGTGCCAGAATGTAGTTGAGCCAAGACAGAATTCCAAACCAAGGCAAAACTAATGGTTTAAAAAACAAACAAACAAACAAACAAACAAAACAAAAAACAAAAAAACCCTTGCTCACCTTGGGTGGAATCAAGATAAGGTCATGGAAACTCAGGGCTAGGCCTGACCTTCACCATTATCTGCTACAGACTATAATTTTGAATGATCAGCAGCATGTGCCATCACTGGATTATCATTTCCCAGAAGCAACACAAGGGGTTGAGAGGAAAATTCCAAGAACCTCTTTGAGGATTTGTCCTCCAAATAATTAGGGACCTATCTTATTAGTGGTTTAGCAGATTTCACAGGAAACTTGAAATTTGGGATTATCCACTAAATCAACAACAACAAAAAAAACTTAATAAAAATAAAATGCTGGCTTCCCAGTGGGAGCCAGAGGGATGCACTGCCAGAAGGGGAAGCTGGCAAGGTGGCACAAAGAGCAGCAGACAAGACGGCAGCTGCCCCCTAATCCCTCCTCCCCTGCCACGGCCTCTCCACCAATAAGCACCAAGGAGTAGGACTGCACGAAAGGCAGCCAGCAGTCAAAATGCTGGCCACCCCTTCATCCCTCCTCCCACCTGGGACCTCTCCACCAATCAGCACCAAGGGGTGGGGCCACTGAGAAATGACCACAGAATTAGAGCTTCAACCTGCGATCAACCCATGAAAATTCGTAAGTCCCCCTGCGATTTAGGTAAACCCCTACAAATAATTCTTAAAGAGAATTTCCCCCATAGAATAAATTGCAGTTAAACTCTAGGCAAGGGCTGTCAGTGCAATAACCCAGGGCCTGTCCACTGATTCTTCCTCTACAGCTGTGGTTTTCAATTGGTGGTTCACAGACTATGTCTAAGGGTCAACAAAAGATGCCTATGATCAATCAAAAGTGTGTGAATACCTACACTTATCATTCAAAGGGGTCTGTACCTCCATTCAAAAGTTCCAAAGGGGTCTGCACCTCTGTTCAAATTTTTTTAGGGATTCGCAAATGAGAAAAGGTTGAAAACACTGTTCTACAGGAACTTCCTCTAATGGACTTAATAGGGCCTCAACTAATCACCTCTTTGTCACAGATCCCACCTTTAGGAAGAAAATTGCATCATCTTCACATAAAGGAGCCTTACACTAATAACTGCTATCTGTTGTGCAGAGAACAGTTCACCCACATCTCCACCTTTTCCACCCCACTACAAGTAAATCTTGACTCTGCAGTGTCCCATAGGGCGAGGGAAAAAGAAAAAAAGCATAGAAGTTTTGCTTGCCAATTTTACACAGAACTTAACCTGCTGAAAAAGGGCTCTTCGTGTAATCTCAAAACAATCCTAGACAATTAACCAAACCCTAAATTATCACATAAACACAATTCTCCACCCTCCTTTTCTTCTGTGCTGATTTCAAAGCACCCAGAGGGTGCAATTTAGTGGGCAAGGAGAGAAGGGGGAGAGGAAGAGTCCAGATTCATCAGGTCTTCCTGACCTACGGAAAAGAAGTTAAAACCATAAGTCTACACTCGTTATGGATAGCACTTCATTGCTGACTTCGGAAAGGAACAGCTTGCTTTATGCAGACCATTTAAATGCATTGCTATAGATTTACTGGAAGTCTTTTTACATCATTTATGTGTATTTGCTATTTTAAAATTCCCAAATCTAACATGTAAGATACATGTGACTAGATATTTTTATTGAAAAATACAGATTTTTTCCTATTGGATAAAAATTATATGAGACCATAATTAATATATGTGAATACTTAATAGTATATGGAAACCTTTAACATTTTAAGTGTCCCACTTTTTATTTAAGTTAGTTATCTGACTTAACAAAATGCATACAATTCACCATGTTGCCATAGTCTTTAAATGAGACCAGTATGCATTTTCTTCAGACCAACCTGGACTATCATGGGCATATTTTAAGGTATTAAGTGGCAATAAACATACTGAAAATACCTATTCCTTCATCTTTAGAAGAAGGTAAGATCCCTGCCAGAGCTGCATTATTTGTTCTATCGCTCCTTGTAAAATTAATATATGATTTTATAAGTTTGGATTGGAGGTTGTAGCATCAATATTTGTCTTATGAAGAGACAGCATTTCATATGCACTTATATTCTCAGCAGTAAGAGAAGCCATAGAATCATAGAAATTTAGGGTTGGAAGGGACCCCAGGAGGTCATTTAGTCCAATCTCCTGCTTAAGGCAGGACCATCCCCAACTAGATCGTCCCAGCCAAAGCTTTCTCCAGCCAGGTTTTGAAAACCTACAAAGATGGAGCTTCCACCACCTCTCTGGGTAACCTGTTCCAGTGTTCTACTACCTTTTTAGTGAGAAAATTCCCTGTCTTTCCTCATAAGTAATGTCCCCCAGTGCCCTCACCATTTTTGTTGCCCTCCGCTGGACTCTCCAATTTCTCCACATCCTTTCTGTAGTGGAGGGCCCAAAACTGAACACAGAACTCCAGATGTGGCCTCACTAGTGCTGAATAGAGGGCAATAATCATTTCCCTTGACCTGCTGGCAACACACCTACCAATGCAGCCCAGTATGCTGTTAGCCTTCCTGGCAACAAGGACACACTGCTAGATCATATTCAACTTGTTGTCCACTGTAACCCACAGGTCCTTTTCTGCAGAGCTGCTGCCCAGCCACTCAGCCCCCAGCCTGTACTTGTGCATGGGATTGTTCCATCCTAAATGCAGGACTTAGCACTTGTCCTTGTTGAATCTCATGAGATTCCTTTGGGCCCAATTCTCCAATTTGTCTAGGTCGCTCTGAATCCTAGCCCTACCCTCCAGCGTATCTACTACTCCCCCAGCTTGGTGTCATCTGAAAACTTGTTAAGGGTGCACTCCATCCCATCTCCCAGGTTACTGATGAAGATACTGAACAAGACAGGCCCCAGGACCAACCCCTGGGGCACTCCACTTAATACTGGTTGCCAACTAGACATCAAGCCATTGATTACTATTCTCTGAACCCGATGCTCCAGACAGTTTTCTACCTACCTTTCAGTCCATTCATTCAGCCCATACTTCCTTAGCTTCCCTGTAAGAATGTTGTGGGAGACTGTATCAAAAGCCTTGCTAAAATCAAGGTACACCATATCCTCTGGTCTCCCCACATCCGCTGGTCTCCCCACATTCAGTCATGTCATCATAGAAAGCAATCAAGTTGGTCAGGCATGACTTGTCCCTGGTGAATCCATGCTGACTCTTCCTAATCATCTTTCTTCTCCTCCAAGTGCTTAGAAATGGATTTCTTGAGGATCTGCTCCATGATTTTTTCCACGGACTGAGGTGACGCTGACTGGTCTGTAGTTCCCTGGATCCTCCTTCTTCCCTTTCTTAAATGCGGGCACTAAGTTTGCCCTTTTTTAATCATCCAGAACCTCTCCTGATCACCATGGGTTTTCAAAGATGATGGCCAATGGCTCTGCAGTCACATCAGCCAACTCCCTCAGCATCCTCAGGTGCATCCCATCTGGCCCCATGGACTTGTACACGTCCAGTTTTTTTTAAGTAGTCCCTAATCTGTTCTTTTGCCTTTGAGGGCTGCTCACCTCCTCCCAAAAGTGTGCTGCCCAGTATAGTAGTCTGGGAGTTGGCCTTGCCTGTGAAGACTTTAAGTAGTCCCTAATCTGTTCTTTTGCCTTTGAGGGCTGCTCACCTCCTCCCAAAAGTGTGCTGCCCAGTATAGTAGTCTGGGAGTTGGCCTTGCCTGTGAAGACTGAGGCAAAAAAAGTATTGAGCACTTCAGCCTTTTCTGCATCTTCTGTCACAAGGTTGTCTCCCCCATTCAGTAAGGGACCCACACTTTTCCTGATCCTCCTCTTGCTACCGACATACTTGTAGAAACCCTTCTTGTTACCCTTCACATCCCTTACTAGCTGCAATTCCAGTTGTGCTTTGGCCTTCCTGATTTCATCCCTGCATGCCCGAGCAATGCTCTTATATTCTTTCCTAGTTATTTGTCCAAGTTTCCACTTCTTATAAGTTGCCTTTTTGTGATTTAGGTTACTGAAGAGTTCCCTGCTAAGCCAAGCTGGTCTTCTGTCATGCTTGCTAGTCTTCCTGCACATTGGGATGGTTTGTTCCTGCACTCTCAGTAAGGCTTCTTTCAAGTACAGCCAGCTCTCTTGGACTCCTCTCCCCCTCAGTCTGGCTTCCCAGGGGATCCTTCCCATGAGTTCCCCGAGTGAGTCGAAGTCTGCTTTTCTGAAGTCCAGGATCCTTACTCTGCTGCTCTTCATCCTTCCTTTTCTCAGGATCCTGAACTCAATCATCTCGTGGTCATTACTGCCCAAGTTGCCATCCACTACTACATTCCCCTCCAATTCTTTCCTGTTTATGAGCAGCAGGTCAAGAAAAGCATGGCCCCTAGTTGACCACTCCAGCACCTACACCAGGAAGTTGTCCCCAATACTCTCCAAAAACTTCCTGTCCTCAACACAATCCAAAAACAACCCAAGCAATATCACAGACTACTAATGATCCTTCTTAGAAGCTCTAAACAGGAGCAATTTACTTAACTTATTATTCTCAAATATTTAGTAGAGTTACCTTTTCAGGAAAGTAGTACTGGAGAAAAATCAACACACAAAATATTGGAAACAGCGAAAAGCTCAAAACAGGAAAACTTCAGAAGTGACAACTTCCTTGGAGAATATTTAAGGCTTATAAAAATTACTGATCTTGAAACTACTGGAAGTATTTAATGAAGTCTTAGATTCCAATGTCACTCTTTC
>NW_005842008.1:830632-847314 GCF_000455745.1 Alligator sinensis
CCATGTAAGGTAAAGCTGTAAATCCTCAAACCTCAGAGAGATCAACTCTAAGATACATGAAGGTCAGCCTTTCTATTTTATTCAATAAAGACAGTAAATTGTTGACAAAAAATGTTGGACATTCATGTAACACAGCAGTTTAGATTGCTGAAAAAAATGAATCAAGTGGGTTTAATACCAAAAAAGCAAGTCATGGTGACTTTATGCCAGATCTTGAACATCATTTCAGAAGTCAAATGTAAGCTGGAACCACTTGCTGCTATTTTACTAGATGAAAACAAAGCTAATGAAAGAGAAAAAGATCAATTAAAGTATCTGCTATCTAACTCAACTTTTTAGTACAGTTACAGAGGCAAATGATAAATGAAAAATTTACACATGCTAAATTTGATAAGTCAATACTAGTTATAAGTAACTTCATAACAAGCAGAAAAAAGTCATAAATCCAAACAAGCTATGAATAAGTACTTGGAAACTTGAGTTAGCAATGCATAACCCTTTTATGAACAACAATGAACAAAAGAGATCAACGAGAAACAGATGGGCTAAACAGAGGGCACTCAATAATGCACTGAAATAGGAAAATTTGAAGCACTGGTTAGATCATTCTTTTATTAACATAAGAGTACAATCCAGCAGTCGCATTTTCATAATGCAAAGAGCCATCTGAAGTATTGCACACAGAGAAGGGTGGGAGACAAAGCTATACTGCCCTTCGTTGTTATTATTATTAAGGACCCCAGCCCTTACCCTTCCTCACAGAGACCATTAATGTAGTTGATTGGAAAAAGAAATTAGAGGTTCCAGTTGTGCCCTAATCCACTGATCAATAAAGATCTCATCATATTTCTAAGAGGGAGATATACATGGAAAAGCCCCAGGCTTCTACTCTGCTGCCTGATACCACCAGTTCATAGGAGATAAATTCCAGAAATTATGATTGAATCACTATGAACTGCCCTAAGAAAGAACTCTCTGGATAAAAGATTTATTAGAAGATATTTGCATACTTAGCAGAAATAAGAGTTATGCACAGCAACTTTCAGCCAACTGAGAGGTAGAGGGAAACAGTGGGTGCATCTACAAGAGATGTTAATAGTGCAGTAGACTAATTCTACTCCACATTAGCGTGTCATAGTAAAAGCCATGCTAATGAGCAGTAGAATTAGTCTACTGCACATTAGCATCACATAAAAAAAATATGTGCCAGCACTGCTACGCAGTAGTGCTGATTATGTCGCATTTAGGACCTGTTATTACAGGTACTAAACTTAACGTGCAGGAATTACAGCACATTAATGCACATGTAGACATGCCCAATGACTCCTTCAACTCACCTTATGACTACATAATTTTAGGAACCTGATTTAGGCCACTCCCAAACACCTACCTATCTACAGATTTCTGTTTTAAAGCAATTCAAGTCTAACCCTATAATTAAAAACCCTATAAGAAATACTAGTGAACTCTGCAATGCAGTAGGCTCTAAGGAACTAAAGTATCCCAGTTTTAAAATTAGCACCACATTTTTAAAAAATTGCATAAGAAAACACTGCAAATAAACTCTCTTTCAACCATGGAGCGTGCAGGCCTACGTTAGATATAAACAGACAGCCTTCAGAGCAGGTTAGAGAGATAAAGGCCATTCATGACTATTTTTGAAAAGTTAACAAGAAAAAAAAGCAGTTATAAAAGGGCAAATGGCAAATGTCACAAGGCATTTGTACTTTAGATGATTACTTGAATTTCCAAATGTTCTAACTAATGCGCCTAGTTTAAATAAAATCTAGTTAAGAATTACTCTGATGCCTACCAAATATGGAACTTTTTGATATTTATAGAAAAATGAAATACCATCTCCTGGGGCTAAAAAGGTATCATCAACATGTAGCTCAATAGCTGACAAATGGACATCTTAAAAAGGTAAAAATGTTTCATTGGATCCATACCAAGGAAAAAATCTGACTGAGCATTTCATAACGTTTTGATACCAGTCTCTTTATATCTGAAATCAATGTGAGTTAGGGCCCCTAGTAAAAGTTAGGTACCTAAATTACTTTATGAATCTGGGCATAGAGTTCAGTGGAAATCTATGCTAAATTGCTATAATTGTCAGAGTAAAGTGTATGTTGAGAATTTTTAAAAAATTATTAATTCTTTCTTAGACTGGTACAAAGCACGCAGGATATGGCTTCAGGGCTGAAGTTTACAGTTAAAAGAATTAATATGTGAAATCTTGGTTGCCAGCACAGCACAAGAGACAGAGCCAAGATGCACCCCAGAAAAATGGCAGAAAAGCAAAATGCTGCTATTTTCCCACTGTGACATGATGGGGGCATCTAGATTGATTACACAGAACAGGACCTATGATGAGAGGCTGAGAGCCATGGGACTCTTCAGCCTGGAAAACCACAGACTCAGGAGGGACCTGGTGGCTGTCTGTAAGTATACAAGAGGTATACATCAGCATCTGGGGGAACGCCTGTTCACCAGAGTGCCCCATGGGATGACAAGGTCAAATGGTCACAAACTCCTCCAAGACCATTTCAGGCTGGACGTAAGGAAAAACTTCTTTACTGTCTGAGCCCCCAAGGCCTGGAATAGACCGCTTCCAGAGGTGGTGCAAGCACCTTCTCTGGACTCTTTCAAGAAACATTTGGACACTTTCAAGAAACATTTGGATGCCTGTCTTGCTGGGATCCTGTGACCCTAGCTGACTTCCTGCCCCTGGGACAGGGGGCTGGACTCGATCTTCTGAGGTCCCTTTCAGCCCTAATGTCTATGAAATCTATAAAATCTAAAACTACTCATGCTATACAGATTGTTTCTTTTAATCCAGTTGTCTCTCTTTATTCATAATAAATCTTGGGTTACTATAACTCAGCTGGTTTTAAACAGAGGATTTCACATGAACTATGCCAGAGAAGCAAGATAACTTCCAAGAAGGGACAGGCAAGGAAGGGTGTCTGCAGCTCATTCCACTACGGAGTCTGAGTCAAGAATGCACATTATAGGAAATCTTTATTAAGGGCCATGGTCCTAATAATGCAGTAGCTCCCAAGAGCCATAGCAGAACCAAATTTAAAGGGAAAAACCAGTAATCATGTGCAATCATGAAGGTGTATATCACATGACCAAATCAAGAAAACATTTATTCTATATTTTAATGGATTTAAGGTTAGAACCAAATGTTACATCTGTCTTGGGCCCAGTCAGGCCCTTTTCAGCTAAGTACAGACAGTCAAAAACCCTGAGGCTGAATCTATTCAGTCTCTGCAGGTTAGTCTAAACCACAGAGATTAAACTGAGAAACAACTAGACATACATTTACTTTTGATTCAGGAAATGCAGACACATGCCTGCAGTGGCTCTAGCCAGAAGCCAGGGGATAATAGAACATGGCTCTCTAGCACATAGCCAACATGGGCTGCATGTTCACTTCCTCTTCCTGGTGCCCCAGGGGTCTCTGGGATTTGCAGCCCAGACTCACGCCAACAGGACTCTTCCAGGCAAGGACTGCTTCCAGGTGTCTCTGGGATCTATAGTCCACAGTAGCAGCCAGTAGTAAATTTGAGTAGGGAATGGGGTGTTTAACCCCCTCCTCTCCGACCCAGACCCCAGCTGGGGTTTGCCTGGGGGGTCTATGACAGCTCTATGTCTTCTTTTTTTTTTTTTTGTAATTAAAAAAAATATATCAGTCTAAGCATAATAAATCTATAAGCATACAGATGGTTGTCACTAGGGGTGTGCAAAGTGGGCCCTATTCAATTCGGATTTGGATCACTGTCCCCAATTCAATTCCACCAAATCCGAATCTGAAGATTCGATGCTGATTCATAGAATCAGCAATTCAGGCATAGA
Organism: Alligator sinensis; assembly: GCF_000455745.1. Classification (NCBI taxonomy): domain Eukaryota; kingdom Metazoa; phylum Chordata; order Crocodylia; family Alligatoridae; genus Alligator; species Alligator sinensis. Next base: position 834,494 of record NW_005842008.1, read on the forward strand.
CACAGCTTTAAAGTTTTTTCTACATACCTTGAGGTAGCAGGCACGGCTCATGATTGCTGCGATACTAGGGTGCATGGAGTGTCCCACAGGAGTGCAGGGGGGCCCTCCATGTGCTCAGCGGCAAACCCAGAAGTACTTCTGGTCCACATCCAGGTCTGCCAGGGAGCATGCTGGGTGCCCCCCCCGCCTTGCCTCCCCAGCTCGGTGATCAGCTGCAGGGGGACCCTGGGTGCCTCCCCCAGCCCCAGGAGGCACCAGTCACCAAGCCACAGGGGCACGAGGGGTCCCCCACGCACTCCCCGGCAGACCCGGAAGTGCTTCTGTTCCATTTCCGGATCTGCTGCTGAGCACGCTGGGGAGCCCCTGTGCTTCTGTGGGACACTCCATGCACCCCAGCATTGCAGCACTCATGAGCCCCTGCTACCTAGAGGTATGTAGAAAAAACATTTAAAGCTGTTTCTATGTCCAAATCTCCAAATCCGAGTCTCTCCAAATTGATTCGAAGGGTTCCGATTCACTTTGGAGAGGTTAAAGGGTCCTCTGATTTGATTCAGATTTGGAGATTCAGCCACTGAATCGGGCCGAATCAAATCAGGGACCGAAGCTTTGCACAGCCCTAGTTGTCACTACACTGATCCTGTGGCCCTTCTGAACAACGTAGTAACAGCAAAGCTAGAATATTTCAACTCTGTAACTAGTCTGCTGGGTGACCTTGGGCAAGTGACATTTATCACTTTCTGCTTCAGTTTCCCATTCTGTATTATAGGAATAGTCATACTGACCCTTGTGGGTAAAGTATTTGGAGCTCTATGTATGAAAATCTGTAACAATATTAAAAATGTACATAGTTGCTGAACATCAGAGCGTATTTTATTTTTGTCTAGTTCTAGAATTTCAGCTCAGATGACTGTTACATCCTATTTCCTTTAGAAACCTCTGTCTCTTTATTTTCTCTCTTTTCATTTTTCTACATCTCTAAGCTATAGGGAGAACTCAGAAGAACAGCAGAGTCTCCCAATGCCTGAAGAAGGGTGTTTGTGAACAAAAGCTTGTGGAGAACTTTTTTCCAAATATTTAGTTGGTCTAATAAAATATCACATCTACCCAAAGAAGCTTGCCTGCCATCTGCCTATTTCTTATTTTTCTGCAAGGCCCACTACAGTCAATAAATACTTCCACACAGGGCAACAGACAGTTTTTTGAGTATTTCCATTTCCTAATTTGAGTTTGCACAACATTAAAATTGGACACATTCATTGTTCAAGTGGATCCTCAATGTTCTATTTTTTCTTTAATTTCAGCTCCTGTAAGCCCTTCCCCTCTCCCTCCAACGCATTTTCCCCCTTGACTTTAACAACCCTCTCCACTCTATCATCTTCTCTGTCTAACTTTTTCCTTTGTTGCCTAAAGAATAGCTTCAACTTCCTCTTCTTATCTTCACAGGCTCTCTTGTAAAGCCGTGTCCCTTCCATGCTCACAAAGAGATTATTTTACTCTTGTTAGGAAAAATATCACAACACAAGATTCTTCTATCTGCCACTGCTCACAAACACTCCAGTTAGAAAAGCAAGCTGAATCCTACTTACCTTAATCATGGGAAAAGGCAATAGGTTTACTTGAGCAAAGCAAGCAGGATTTGTCCCTCATGTTGTTTTGCCATAGCAACATGTACCAAAGTTTCTAGGGTATCCAAGAAAGCTGTTCATGGCCTAAGTTTTTTCACTTTTTGTTTGTTTGTTTAAAACATGGCAACCATTTCACTTATTTAACCTGTTTTCCTCCCACAGGTTCCCATTTCTTCTCTATGCTGTAAAAATGTATGTTCTGTGTTTAAAGAAAAAACTAATTGCATGTAATCAGGTATGCAGGAGACCCGTAAAGATTTAACAGATGGTAAATTAAATTATACAAGCTGTTCAGTACACTGAACAAAACAAGCTTTTTTAAAGAAACATTTACAAACCCAATCTTATTAAACATCTGTTTTTCAAAGATTATTTTTTGTTTATGACATTTGTACTGTGTTAATTCTGTTTGATTTGCATATATACTGACTGGAAAACCGGCAACTAGTACTATCAAATACTACTGTGAGGTTCATGACTATGTCCAAGATACTGGTATGTACATAAATCCTCACATTCAGAATTTAAACAGTAACTTATTCATAAACAATTAAGGAGACAGATTCTGTTTTACAAGCATGCAAGTAATTTAATTTCCAGGGAATAAGGAAAGTAATAAAAGCAAATATCATGAAAAATCAAAAGCCAGGGAAAAAGTAACTCTGATGCCTTACAGTTCACATGCTGCCATGCTTGTTGTGAGACATTTCAACGAGTCAAAGCTAAAGGCTATGAGAACTGGAAGAGTGCCAAAGGAAGATGTTTTCTGCCACTTAGCAATTGTGCCCCCTCTCTCCCATGTGACTTTTGTTTTTAACATTTTGTTTATTTATTTTCACATTAATGTACTACAATGTGTTCTGTCAAATTACAGGAAGCCACAAAATACACATAAATCAGCTCTTAAAAGTGAGTTAGAAAATGTCACCCTTTTTTTGCTTGCAGAGCCCTGATAAAGTAATGAATCGGTTCTGTACCATAGCATATATCTTGCAAATAATTGGCGCACAGATGTGGTTAGGACAGGAGACAGCCATTCTCACTATCATTCTACGTTCAAATTTCCCTTCAGCCCACACAAAGTTGTTCTTGTCTGATTTTAATAGTTGTGAATTTATATCAGTAAAGTAAAATCATGAAACCAGACACTGTGGGAGTTTGGGCTGAATAATCATTGGAAGATAAGGCCCAAAGTTAAGAGGCAGTCAAAAGAAGTGAGGCCATACCATCCTCCTGCATGTAATAAGGTTTTGCAGAGTGAACCAGGCAGTTAAGTCTTTTAGGTCAAAGGGGAGGGTTTCTTTGTTGGGAGAATGAGGAAAAATGCAGGTGGGAGAGCGGCACTTAAAAAAGCCTGTGAAAAAGTGGAGAACAAATGAAGAGAGCCCCTCATAAAATAACAGTATATGGAGCTCTGCATAGAGGTAGGTGAAAGCACACAAAGTCCTACAGAGGACGCATCTGAAAGTCTCTGTACAGAAGAACATGCATTCTCTTTACAATGATACCTGTGAAAGTACAGTAGAATGCCAAACAGCTATACTAATTAAGGCCAACCTGCATGCAGTTATGAACACGTGGTCAATCAGTAACCTCCAAAAAGATCCATTCACTAAAACTGTTCATAAACCTGAAATATTACACAGTCCAGTACTGGTACAGTATAAACACAATTACATTAAAGCAATTCTAAAACAATAATCAATATGTACTGTATTTTTTTTTTATTTTCACAGTTGCCATGTGGTAGCATGCAGCTGACTGGACCCAAGGCTGACTGGACTACAACTGTTTGGAGTTCTACTGTACATAAATCTCTAAGGAGAAGAAAGTATACAGCACTAAGGATAAGAGTTTGACAGAAATAAAATGCAGCACAGAGTGCAGTGGCAGACACTTCACATGTAACTTGTTGCTATAACTATTAAAACTGGAATTTCCTTCAGCAACAACATAAGCCATGATATCTTTACGAAAGACAAAGAAGGAGATGTTGGGATCTGTGCTTGACAAATCAGATTGCGATGCAAGTAATCTGGGACCACTTCCCAGTTCCCAGCTCTACAAAAGACCTCCTGTGTTAAATCACTGGATTATTCAGTTCCCCCTAGCACTGCAATGATATGGCATCCAGTACTTTGCTAAACTAATTCCAAGTGTGTCTGGAAGATCCTCAGGTAGTCTGTCAGTAAGCAACATAACAAAGCCTATGAACTAACAAACATCTTGCTTTCCTCTTCATCCAATACAATGTTCAGGAAGAAAGAGACAGAAAGAAGCCAATACATCTAGTGAGATGACAGGAGTAATTCTGGTGCTTGGCCAAGGCATTTATACATGACCTCTGGGAGTGGGGTTTATTTATAAATAAATTAGAGTGCTCCAAGCACTGCTCTAATTAAAGCACCTGGAGTGTCTTGTGTATCAGCATCCCCATGCTTCAAAATGGTAAAAGGGGTGCTTTATCTAAAGTTTGTCAAACAAGCTTTAGATAAAGTGCCCCATTGCCATTTTGAAGCACAGGGACACTGACACGCAAGATGCGGGAGGCTGCTGCAGCACAGTAAGTGCCACACTCCAGCAGACTCAATTAATCGAGTCTGCTCCAACGTGCTGGAATTATAGCACATCGGAGCAACTTTTCTGCTCTTGTATAGGCACAAGCCTAAATCCCACATTCTAAACCAACTTAAGCTCCAAGTAAAGTAGATTTCAATGAGGCTGGAGAGAGCAATTTTAATTCAAAGGCAATGGAAGCCCAAGTCATCTTATAATATGGGACTTGAGGTCAAAAGTCACTTTGACAATTCTGAAAATGTTACCCTGAAACAAGAAAAAACAGAACCTGCAGTAGCTACTACATAGAAATCTTCAGGACAGACTTGGAAATGAGCAAGATAATCTAGCAATCTACAAAGTAGGCACAATCGTTCCTCCTCAAACTTACATTTCTTTGGCCTAATTGTCTTATTTTTTATGGCTTCTATATGGAAACTGAATAGCTTTGCTGGCATTGGAGTATCTTACTTATCACAAATATAAAGGTTGCCAAGTACCTCACACAAAATGCCATTAATCTTAGTTTTACTTGGCTCAATCTCTCACTCTACACCTAAACCAAACAGATAATCTCTCAAATATAGATATCAAAACTACTTGCTGTAACCTTGAATGAAAATCATTTTGTAGCCTGCCTTAAAACAGAGCCACAAGAAGTTGGAATCCTACTACAGCCCAAGGATTCCTTTAGCTAGGTACTGCCTGATTTAAAGATCTCACATAAACTGTCCTCATAACAAATCCTTGATGCAATTAGTCCTTCATAGATAAGAAAACTGCAGAAAACTAAGACAAATCCTATCCAGCATCCAGAACCTCTTTACTAGAGAACTAACTATATTAATCCTTGTCATATTTAAATCTGGGATAGTAAGCATATTCCCTTTAGAATGAAATAAAACTGCACAGATTAGCATACAAAGAACCAACAACAGGAAAAGTGGATGAAACATTTACAAGTAAATCATCCTCACTGTTGTTTTGAAAAAAAAGTTAGAAGACTGAATAAAAAGGTTAAAATTATTAGGAAATAAACTAATATCAAAACTATAGAGTAGCAGCATTAAAAACACATTTTAAGAGAAGAGATTAAAATAAATTTTACTTTGGAACAGCATGTTCTCAATTCTGCTCTCTAGAATAACATACACTTTAGAAAGAAGGTAGGTTGCTTCTTCAGGCCATTAAGCAAAAAAACAATTAAGATAAATTTCTACTAACAGTTAGTGATCAGCCTCTAAATCTTCAACTGCACTTTTATGAGATAGGAAACTTCTCCCACACATGTAGGGAAGACCTTGTAGTGCAACTTTGGTAAAACGCCGAGTCAAAAGGTGCTTCCCTTTGAGTAGGAGTCATCCATCCTCTCACTAAGTCTGCCAAATAATCATTTTAATAGTTTAATTGGGCTAAGAAGCACATTTTGATTGAAGCAAGATATTTGCTCTTATAATTAACATGACATAAGGGCACATTTCAAAATGGTCTTCAAGGGCTATAAGGATTTGGTTCAATTTTAAATGCATCACCTGCATATACCACTCTGAATCTGAAGTCCACATATTTCCATTTAACGTACCAGGTCTAGGAAGATAAACATCTTATTGCTTTACACTAAATTTAGCCACAAAGACAATAAAAGACCCTGGATATTAAGTAACTTGTAATGATTAGGGGGGAAAGGGGAGATTGCAAAGAGTCCATGAGCCTCTCCAGGCTTTATTTACATCCTGCATACCATGAAGCAATACTCAGAAACAGGGATGGATCCAGGAAGGGACAGTGATGCAGCCACACACCCACTTCTGACCATGCTGCTGGAGCAGCAGCAAGGGACTTAAGTATCCAAAGGTAAGAATTCTCCTCTGTGCTCAGAGGCACATCCCCTCCCTTGCTCTGCCCCTCAGTGCTGCTGTCCTCACTGAACGCAGGGCAAGAGGAGACTCCAGAGCTACTGCTGCCCACTGCAAGTGGTCTGCATGGGGGGTTGGGCTCAGCTCAAGACAGTGGGGGTGGCATGTGGGGTTTCCCTTCCTGTCTGGTCTCCTCAGGTGTTCTCCACCAGCCCCAGCGCAGGCACAGGGAGGGGGAACCCTGCCCACCCCCACCTGTCTCGCAGGCTGAGCCCAGCCACTGTGAAGCTCAACTGGAGTGGGCAGGAGCAGCTCTGGAGTTTCCCTGGAAACAACAGCAACAGCAGGTGGGGAAAGACGTGAGGAAGGGAGGCAAGGCGACATGCCTCTGAACAAAGAAGGGAAGGGGAGGGGGGGGCGGGGAAAGATAACTTTTACCTGCTCTGGGGTCTTAGAAAACTGACTGCTGTTGCTGGAGCATGGTCTGCCCACCTTAGTGCAAGGAGGGGGAGGAATGGGGAGGGGAGGGGAGGGAAGAAGGCAAGCTAAGGAAACAAGCAAGCAAGCTAAGGAAGTATGGGTTGGATGGATGGACTGTAAGGTGGACAGAAAACTGGCTAGATCATCAGGCTCAAAGGGTAGTAAGCAATGTCTCAATGTCTAGTTGGAGGCCAGTATCAAGTGGAGTGCCTCAGGGTCAGTCCTGGGGCCATTTGCTCAATAGTTTCATCAACAACCTGGAAGATAGGATGGAGTGCACTCTGGACAAATTTGCAGGTGACGCCAAGCTGTGGGAAGTAGTAGATACACTGGAGGGTAAGGCTAGACAAATTGGAGGACTGGACCAAAAGAAATCTCATGAGCTCAGTAAGGACAAGTGCAAAGTCCTGCACTTAGGATGGGACAGTCCCATACACCAATACAGGCCTGGGACTGACAGGCTAAATAACAGCTCTGCAGAAAAGGACCTGGGAGTTTCAGGGACAATAAGATCAATATGAGCCAGCAGTGTGTCCTTGTTGAGAAGAAAGCTAATGGCATACTGGACTGCATTCGTAGGAGTGTTGCCAGCAAATCAAAGGAAGTGATTATTCCCCTCTATTTGGTATTGGTAAGGTTGCATTGGGAGTTCTGTGTCCAGTTTTGGGGCCCCCACTATAGAAAGGATGTGGACAAATTCAGGGTCCGTCTGTCCTATACTGCAAAAGCTGCGGCCACAGGGGGCCCTGCAGCTAAGGGGCCCCCTGCACATAGCCAGCAGAAGTGGGGGGCTAACAGGGCTCAGCCCCCGCCTCCCCCCCAACACAGGGCAGCAGCAGGCATTGCCTTAGGGTAGCCTGGCCACAGGGTCCTACGGTGGCGGGGGGGCAGTCATGTTGAGCTACCCTGCGCACTTGCAGACAGGATCACAGCCGGCCCAACCACAGTCAGGCAAGTTTCTTTTAATTTGTTTTTTTGTTTTTTTTAATTTCCATGGGCTTAGCAGGAAGGCAGATCGAGACCTCCACAGTGCAGGAGAAAGTGAGGTAGGGGAAGGGCAAATCATTCACCCCTCCCCTAGCACACTCCCTCCTGCACTGTGGGGATTGTCCCACCCGGCCCAGCCCCCATGCACCGTGACTGGGGCCCTGGCCCAGCCAGATCGTGGAATAATCAGAGCCCGGCGGCTCCTCCAGAGGCACAGCACTGGGCAGCCAAGGGTTGGGCGGGAAGGCATGTGGCCCCTGACCTTTGCACAGGTGAAGGCAGGCCGCAGCTGCAAGCTGGGCTCAGCCTCCGCTCCGTGTCTCCATGCCTTACTGCCGCTGCTTTGAAAGCAGCAGGTGCTGCCATGTGCCTTGCTGCCTGGCCCATCCACACAGAGTCTTGACTGCCCTTGACTCTCACAAAGAACCACCACCAATATCTGTAGAAAATGCAGTGGATAATAAAATAAGCCTTAAATAAATATCCATATTTTCTTACCATCAGCAGAATTACTATGCAACTTGTGGTCCTCACTTCATTTGTCTACAGGAAAACAACCTATGTGTATTAGTCCAAAGTTTTAACCAGTTTCAGATCATGACCTTTAGATAAGCCATTCTCCTGGAATCTCAAACTGTGACCTTGAATAGAACCTTTTTTATCTATTTAAAATCAACTCTTCACTCAGCTGACTTTCTTCAAAACTTACATTTTATTCTTTTTTTTTCTGTGAAACATATCTTGGCTGGAATAATTTTTATTACTTACAGGACCAGAGCGGATAGCTATTATTACAAATATTCTTGCTGCAGTAAATACATTTTGGCAACAGCAAAAAAAAAAAAAAAAAAAAAAAAAGAGAACTCAGGACCATCCATTTAGAAGTAGTATTCACAAAAAGCATATGTGAAACAATACTGCTACTCACAGTTTCCAGTAAAACAATCAAATGCTATTATTTCACTATAAATACTGTCATTAACTTGCATGTCTTAATAGACTTAAATATTAAATTAATCGCTAGACTTTATTTTAGTGCTATATAAAAAAAAATCTTAATTTTATTACTACTAGTATTTATTAGATGCATATGCTACCATCCTCAACACAGCCACCACACTCTGGCCCATGTGAGACAAGGGCAACTGGGGACCCTCTCCAGTAGGGTTGGGGGTGGGCACCAGCAGGGCTAGGGGAGCTGTGGCTTAGGAGTGAGGGGCACCAGGGTGGGCAAGGGACTGTGGGTCGGGAATGTGGGGCACCAGCAGGGCCAGGGCCTGGGGTTGGGAGTGAGGGGCATTGATTTGGGCAGCAGGGCACCAGCATATCAGGGCTGCTCGGCACCACAAAGTAGTGAGGGGACAGCTACAGCTGGACCTTCATCATGGTGAGTGAAGGGGAAGCTCTGATTTTCCATGATAAATAAAACCAAAATCAAACACCAATATATATAGGTACTTAGAATTTATTTTATTATAATGACTGAGGTACTGGTAGACTTCCAAATTGCTTTAAAATTGTAAATATATCAATAAAACTTTGTGATATATATCCCGTGCCAACCCATATATATATAAAATTAGTGGAGTTTTATTTTAATCGCAGAAAAACATGGATTTGGGAGTTTTTTAATCTGAGATTTGGGGGGTTTTAATCAGAGAATTTGCAACTTTTAAACAGAAAACCAGGATCCCTGATCATAATATACAACTGAAACTGTTAGACGCTAGCATGCATTTGTTAGTCTTCAGATATATTATAGCCCTGGAAGAAGTAACCCCATATTTATTGTATTCATATACCTTTTGGAATTAAAGTCCTTATCAGCCTACTACAATGGTATTTCAAAATCTGAAGATTGCAGAATGCTGTATTGTGCTCTGGAGAAATTGTCTAGAGTCAGATCATTTGATCATCAGGAATACATTTAGCATAAAGCTGAATCTTTAGATAAAAGTATTACAAGGTAATAAAATTATCCTTAAAAGCTATGTTAAAATACCATTAAAGATGGAAAACCCTAAATTTGTATTTATAATGTATGTTACTTTCACATCTCAGTGAATCAGTTTCTTAGGAAGTGCTAAGCACAAAAAGCATTGCATCTTTGCCTATGAGGCACAACAAACATTAAAAAAAGATAGAAGTGTGATATAAGCAATGGCAGAATTTGAAGGCAAATACACTGTTGATCCTTTTGAGTCTACTCACTGCCTTCCAGCATTTGATAGGACTCAAACGGAAAGGATGACAAACATGTGACCTTCTGAAATAAGAAAGCACTTGGGTACTGAAGTTGGGGAAGACTCGTTCTTTGCCACATTCATTCTGTGTTTGGGTCCTGAGCCTGCCATCACATAGCCAACTGGGGACCTCATTTGGCTCCAAGTCTTTCCTAACTGAATGCACCAACAGTGACAGGGGCCCATACCAGTCATCAAAAATAACATACATTAGTATTTAAAGAACAGGCAGTCAACAAGTAAAACCAATACAGAAAATACTGGAAAATTATTGTTGAATGATGCCAAGAGAGTTGGCTAGTCTTTGACAAACTAATGAGGCAAGGACATTAACTATCCTTCTAAATATTAAAGGATTGATTGGTATCCAACAATATTCACTTCTGTGGTGAGAACCATGTGGCAATCTTATACAGCAAAAATAGTTTAGGCAGCTACAATTCCTTGGCAACTTAAAAGCTCTATATACAGGATTGCTGCTACACTACTTTGAATAACAAAGGCAAAACAGCAATAGGTAAAAGTATGTTACCATCATCCAAATCAAATCCTTTAGGTAATTAGTAATAATATACCACTTCAGTTTTGAATACCTAACCTTCATGTTAAAAGAATAATTTCACTTCAGTGTCTTAAATACATAGACCAAATTCAACATATACTAACCTGAAGGAGATTTGTATAATATGCGCCTGTGCCAGGCCACGCTGGATTCAGGCCCCTGCATTAAAAAAGCAAAACATTTAATAATCAGTACAGTGCAATTTTGTCAGGTGGACTAAAGTTCACCCTTTAAAGAAACACTATCAAAACCCGCAGGTCCAAAATGTAACTAACAGTGTTCTGTGTTCCCCCTGCTGGTTTTGCAACTAACTTACAAACGCTTTCTGAGAGCTTTACATCATTGGAGGATGCTGGTATTCAAAGACGTTTTGTTGCAACAGAAAAATAAAAATGGAAGTTGTGTCTGTTAGATGGATCTATGTTCATCCCATTTTTAAAATTACTTGTTCACATGATCTGATGATTTGAGGATCTGAGTATACAAAAGATAAAACAATATATTACTAGAACCAGGCCAAACTACTGCTCACTCTCCTATTGGCCATTAAACCCAGACAAAAACACAGATAACTACCTCTCTCTAGTCAGGTTGCTACAGAAAGCCTTACAGAAAAGAGAAACTATGCAGGGTGTCCTCAAAGTAAACAAAGTGAGGCCATCATAAACATTTGGGGAAAGCAGGTTTCAGAATGGAGGGTTCTTCCTTCAAGGAAATAACTTTGCCTCCAGCCCCCTCCTGATTAAACCAAGGAAATTTAGCTCTCTTATATTCTCTCTCTATAGATTCTATGGGATCTATATAGCGAATACAGGCTAAATTTCCTTGATTTAATGGAGGGGGGGGGGGGCAGATACGTATCTATTATACATTATAACAGCTGCCAGGATGATGGATGGAATACAAACTATCTACAGCATTACAACGTACATTTGAATAGTCCAAAACAGACAGAAGTTCTCTCTACAGTGCTTGTGATATTTTGATAAATTAAAGCCATATAGTTCTGTTTAAAACAAACAAGTACCTTAAGTTCCTCTGAGATTCAGCAAATACTACAGAACAGGTGTAAAGTGCTCTTTCCAGAAAAAGATATTAAATAAACAAATATCTGCATTTTGCACTAAGGATAGTTAGTGGGTAGCTCTGAGATGAGTTTCTTAAAAGCAGTCCTCAGCACTGCTGTTTTCCAAGTGCCTAAAAGCAGCTTAGACTCTAACTGGATGCAAAACAGAGGCTTGAAGTAGAGAGACCAATATCATTCACATCAACCAGAATTCTCTCAGTCTTATCAGGACTGAGCCTCAGTGAGTTTACTCAAGCAAACCTCGATCCCCAAAAGAAAAGTAAATACATACATTTAAATTTGTAAAAAGACAGAAGCCACAGGACAACTTTTTTCTGACTAAGGGAAAAAAGTTAGTTTGATTTTATTGATGCACAGATCACTGACTGCCTGAATGCAAGAAGCAACAGCCCCCTATCAAAATACTTGTGAGATCAGCTACATTATACTGATAAATGCTTGCTGAAAAACAAGACAATGCATAGTAAGAGTTAAATCGCAATAAATAACCATGACTTAATACAAGTTGAGCCACTGAGAAATAATATAGGTTTTATCAACCTAATAGCGTGAAACCTGAAAGGGGGGGGTGAGTAGAAATGTGCATAAATATAAGCTTGAAACCCCTTTCTATTAACAACTCTGCAGGAATTCTGTTCTTCTGAGAACAGCCGCAAACATCTTTTAATGAGACTCAACTTGAAGTTACAAAACTTTGGAAATATTTACATAAGTCAAGTAGTGAAAGGGCAAAAAGAATGTGTTTTATTTACATTTGACTCAAGTCAACTGCACGGACTGCTTTGCTTAGCACTGTTTATAAAAGTGGCAATTACTTGTGAAGTTGTACCGAGTATACAAGTGTAATTCCATTACAAAACAAGCAGCCAGAAAAGCCATGCATCTTCCACAACCAAAAGGCTAGTAGCATTTTTCAGTGGCAATGGCAATTAAAGGATGTCCACGCAGCATGCTATTGGTATTTCTCTTATCTTCATGCCACACCAAACACCGAGCCACTTCACAGGGCAAGGCTAGATAAAAAGAAAGAACCCAGCAACTAAAATTCAGCGGTGAGGTGATGGCACCGCGGTGGTGCCTGGACAGCAGGTTTCTGTGGACAGACACCTCCTCACCTTCCCCGAAGGGAAAAGGTCTGGATCCTACAAGTCTTTACTTTACAACACCTGTAGCCAGCACCTGCCGCCTACTTCCTGCACTGCCTTGCACAGACAGGGCTGGACTGCCGCAGTCCCCACAAGAGACTGCCGCGTGCCCGGAGCCACGATGGGATTCACCCGGCGGGTCCTACCCGGGGGAGGAAGCCTGCCTGGGCCTGCGGAGGACGAGACGCGGAGGAGGCCGCGCGGGGACTCGGTGACAAAGCAGCGGACGCGCCAGCGGGCAGCTCGGCTCAGCCGCCGCCGTCGGAGGAGCGAGGCGGCC
>NW_005842008.1:847790-863511 GCF_000455745.1 Alligator sinensis
CGTCCCCGGGCCGGCCCCGCCGCAGGGAGCGGGGAGCGAGGAGCGAGGCTGGCTCCCTCTGCCGCTGCAGCCCCGGGAGCCGGGCTCAGCGGGAGCCCTCGGGGCCTTTGCGGCCACCCGGCACCCAGTGTCCGTGCCCTGCCCCGCGGCAAGGAATGGGGCGCGAGGGCAGCGCTGCCCTGGCCTGGGCCAGTGACAGAGCGGGAGAGAGCGGGGCCAGGGGCGCCGCCGCGCTCCTCCCGCCGCGGAAGTTGTGTATATGAAGAGATTCCTTGTTCCACTTGCCTGTCTACTACAGTCTTCATGCTGATTCCTGTTAAAGGGTCTAGGGACTTAGCCCTGCTAGGTCTATGCATCTGGCTGCCCAGCACCTCCCCTGCACTGCTTGAGTGTCTTACAATCACTTGCCTGTTCCAGGGTGGTGAATCCCAACTCTTTTCTGCCATGCCTTGGTGTTCCTTTGGAGTAAATGATCAGGAGGTGTTCGCTTTCACCACGGTTGGTCAATGACAAACACACTGGACTTTCTTCTAGGGCTCCAACCTCCCCTAAATCCCTTTCTAGTGCCACCCAGATGTTGTGCACCACCGCATATACTTTTAGGTCTTCCCAGGCAATTTTGCTTTAATTCTTTAATTCCACAAGTAAGTCCAATTGCTCCCCTGCCAGTCCAAGGCAGCTCTCACCCTGAGCTCTTACAACATCCAGGACCTGGTAAATTTCAGCCCAGTCACAGTCCAGTACCATCAGATACAGTAGATCATCCACTATGCCAATGGCCATCTCCCTTGCCACGTTAAGCACTTTTACCCATTACTTCCTTCAGGGGTACATAGAGGATTGTCCGTGCATGCAGACCAGCTTCACTGCTGTTGCCTCCTGGGCCCAGCCGTCAGGGGCCATATCTGCCCAAATCAACATCTGGGCACAGCCCATATTGACAATGGCTAGTACCTTCTTGCCCCCAACACTGGTCCACACCGTGGGGTTCAATTTCTTTCCATCCCAACTGGTTTTGCCTACGCTGCAATCCAGCAGCTCTACAGGTCCATTGTCCCTCAGATCGGACTGGTACGCCCATGCTTCAAAATGTGATTCCCCTGATTGCAGGACTGTTGGGGGGGGGGGGTACTGTTACACTTCCTTGCTATGTGTCCCGCCTTTCCACACTGGAAGCAAATCACTGAGGCACTCTGGACCTAGCGAACTTCTTGGGTTTCTTTCTGTTCTGTTTCATGTAGCCTGGAATTTGGTCCTCCCTTTAGCCCTTTCTCCTGGGTGTTTTCACCTTGGGCACTGTCAGAGTCCTTGGCTAGACGTAGTGCCTCTGCCAATAACTTTGGATGGTGACACTGCACCCACTGCTGCGCACTCTCATTCAGATCAAAGATAAATTGTTCCAGCAAGACCTAGTCCCAGTTGTAGACCTTGGACACCTCCTGTGGTTTCAACCATTTTTTCAGCAGGTCTGCCAGATGCTGAAACAAGATTCTTGGAGATTCCTCCTCTTTCTTCTTCCTTGCTCGGAAAGAATGCCAGTACCTCTACGGGTTGATATCCAGATGATACAAGATTTCCTTCTTTACTTTATCATTATCGATGGCTTCCCTGCGAAGCATTTCCTGATAGGTGGCCTGCGCCTGCCTGATCAAGAGCATGTCTAACTGTCCTGCTCAACAGCTCTGGTCCAACCCCAAAGCCAAAGCTGCCCACTCAATATTTTCCAAAAAGGCTTTTGGGTTGTCCCGTGGTACCATCTGGGGGCTTTCAGTTCAACCTGGTTCCTCTGTACCCATGCCTGTTGCTGCATCCATTTTTCATCTAGGGCAATCTGACATGTCACCTGTTGTTGCTGGGGTTGTTGTAACAACTGGCCCACCAAATGCAAGGTTTGTTGAAGGGGTTCTGGGCCTCTCATCACCCCCACTGAGAGGTCCATGTTTCTGGCTTCCCTTAGGCTGTTGTTGAGTTCCTGGCCAATGCACCACTTTGTACAGGTTTAGCCCTGATAGGTCTACAAATCTGGCTGCCCAGCACCTTCCCTGCCCTGACTCGAGTGTCTCACAATCGCTTGCCTGTTATCCACGGTGGCGAGTCCTAACTCTTGCCTGCCAAATCTTGGCGTTTCTTTGAAGTAAATGATCGGGAGGTGTTTGTTTTCACCACAGTTGGTCAACGGCAAACACACTGGACTTTCTTCTAGGGCTCCAACCTCCCCTACACCCCTTCCTACTGCCACCCAGATGTTATGTGCCACCACATACACTTTTAGGTCTTCCCAGGCAATTTTGCTTTATTTCCTTCTTTTATCTTCTAGATTCATGATTTTCATTACTGCCTACCTTAACAGAATGGGACAGCATGGACTACTGAACTGTTTTTCAGCCACAGGTAAGTTTCACATGAGTTTGGGTAACTTGGTGTCCTCTCTCCCTTGGAGAGGGTTTGCCCACCCATTGTGGGGATAATCACTTATCAAAAAAAAATGAAGCAAAGAAAAAAAACCTTCCCCTGGCCCTTGCCCTTTGTCCAGCAAGGTTAATTGACCAACTTGGTCTTTATCCCTTTTTATTCTTTGGGAAGGGTCTCTGGCTCTCGGACCCACTTCCCTTTTCACTCACTCATGCTGCACAAAAACAGTAGAAAGGGGAAAAAAACAACTTAAAGCGATTCACTCAATGGGCTCAGCCATATGTTTCAGGCTGGCCCATCTCCAGCAGAGTTTCCACTCCCCCACTGCTTCTCTTCATGATATTCTCACAACCAGGTCTCTCAGCTAAACAGAGCTCTCAGAGCTCTATTGCTGACTCCCTGTCAGTTCTTCAGGGATGGGAGAGCCCCACCAGATGGCCCTGGTCCCAGGACACTGCTCCTTGCTCCCCAGCTCCTCTTCCAGCTTGTTCCTACTTCCTCTTCTCCAGGGCCACTCTAGCCACATGTCTAGCAGCTGCTCCGTAACTGTGGCTCCCAGGGCACTCCCCAGTTGCTTTTCCCTGTCATCTTGCCGCTGATCACGAGTTCTCTGATATTTTTCTTTTCTGTTTCACAAAGGGCTTGTCTCTTTCCATTACACAGAGAAGCAGAAAGAAAACTGGCCAGTAGTAAAGTTGTCTAGCAGTTACTGCATGCAGCTAGAAGGTAGATGCTTGGTCCTGTCAGCAACTCATCCTGTAACCTTGCCAGGAGGCAAAAATAACCTCTCTGAACCTAGCTCATTCCTCCTGCAACTCAGCAGAAGTTGCAGGTAATGCTGATTGGGAACTGGCATACATACTCCATAGGGAAAATAAAAGTATGATCTGAATCAGAACGGGAAAGTAAAATTTTGAAATCTCCAGTGAAATTTAAAACAAAAAAATTACATTGGGACTATCTACATTTTTTTATATTACTGTGAGGGGAAAATCTAAAAATATGTGTTTCTTCATTTCCTAGTAGAACATTTTGTTGAAAGAGACATGCTTATGAAACATTTCAATTTTGGCAAAACTGACTATTCAGCTCTATTGAAAACTGTAGGTTGAAAAGTTTTGAGAAATAGTTACATCATATATGCCCCATTTTTTACTCTATCAATCTACAGAATTAGTTTTGATGATACTTATCTTCCTGACAAGGATGATGGGAGAATCAGTGATTAAGCTAGATTCATGAGTCTGTAAAGGCTGATTTATGCTGCTCTACTGTCCCTGTTTCCAAGCAATTAAAAAAAAAAAGATATATCTAGCACACCAAGCACTTTACAAACAACAAATTAGAGTAACTCCCACTGATTTCAGAGATAACAAAACTAAGCCTTTCTAAATCTCTGCCTATTAATCCAGAGAACAAATATTATTATTCTTAATGTACATATGGAGAATGAGGAAACTGAGGTATAGTGATGAAATTGAAATTTTTAAATACTTTAACAAAAGGTTATAAGAGGAATCAGTAGTTTTGTACTTGTATTGTAAAGTCTAGTTTCCTATTACTACTTCAGAGAACTATAATAACTTGTTAGATACAATTTATCTGTCATTATATCTTCAAATTTCAGTATGCAACCTAAGCTATTCCAGTGCTACTATTAGCTAATTGTCTTTCCCATTTGATTATACCTCTTAAAACACCATTTCACTGCTGTCTTCCACACAGCTCAATAAATGGTCTGACCTTGTAAGGAGTTGGTACCCACTCACCTGTCAGGGTGAGTCCCCAAATCTTTGAGGCTGCTCTTTATCAGAGTGGTTCTTTACCAAGCAGACTCAAATGACTGCTGCAGTAAGCATTGACTTTACATAATTCAGTAAGTAATATTATAAACCCTCCAAAGCAGAGAAAGTACAAGTTAGGGCTCCATGTTGGCAGCCTCGACCACCTAGTCTCATTTTTTATTAATTTTTAAGTGTTTTGCAAGATTTGCATTTTTAAGTATGGTATATGCCTGTCTTATCAACTCTCAGAATCCTTCTACAATATAAAATTTTCACATCAGGGTGGGGAAAGCACCTTGAACAAAGATGAAAGATGATATACTGTAGCTCTTCAAAAAATAAAGTATGCATTTTAAAACATATTCTGTGTCTGATTATATCCACTTGTTAATACTCAAGAATTTTAACAAAAGAAAGAGTCACAAGTTCTGTTTGATTTTCTTTAAACATTAATTTACATCCTAGTTCTGCAATGGTTAAATTGAATGGGCTGAAAATTACTGATGTGACTGGCGTCCTTGAAAATTGATGTCATCAGACACATGAAGTTAAGCATATTTGTAATTCTTTGCAGGAACACAATATTTGTGATAGGCTTCTGCTTCCACTAAAGTTAATAACAGTGTTTCTGCTGATTTCACTAGAAGTAGATTTAGCTCTTATGCCCCAATTCTGAGGGACTGAGCATTTTGTAGAAGGCGCCATACATCCCTTACTGATGCTCCATCCTACTCCCATTGTCATCTAGAACAGGCGTTCCCAAACTATGATATGCGTACCCCTGGGAGTACACAAGACATCTCAGAGGATGGGTGGTATGTGTAACGGTAGATTTAATTTTCATTATAATAATAATTGGCATTTAGGGGTTAAAATATAAAATGTATGCTGGTAGGGATATGCAGGCAACTGGTAAATCTGGAAGGGGGTATGCAGTAAGAAAAAGTTTGGGAACCTCTGATCTAGAAGATCTTGTGGTACAGGCAGTCCTCAGACTTATGACACAATTGGTTCATAGATTCATACATTCATAGACTGTTAGGGGCTGGAAGGGACCTTGCAGATCATCAGGTTCAGCCTCCCTGGTCTAGGCAGGAAGACAACTGGGGTGAGGTGACCCCAGCAAGGTCTCCTCTTGAAAACCTCCAGGGTAGGTGACTGCACCACCTCTGGAGGTAGTTTATTCCACAGTCTGGACACCCTGACTGTGAAGGAGTTTGCCTTGGTATTAAGCCTGAAGCAGCATTCCAGGAGTTTGTATCCATTGGTCCTGGTCTTCCCCAGGGATGCCCTAGTGAACAGTTGTTCACCGAGCTCCTGATGCACTCCTCTGATATAGAGGTAAGCTGCTATCAAGTCCCCTCTCAACCTTCTCTTCTTTAGGCTAAAGAGGCCCAGGTCCCTCAGCCTTTCCTCATATGGCTTGCCTTGCAAGTCCCTGATCATACGGGTGGCTCTTTTCTGGACCATCTCAAGTTTTTCCACATCCTTATTTAACTGCGGCACCCAGAACTGGACACAGCACTCCAACTGTGGTCTCACCAGTGCTGAGTGCAGCGGGAGTATCACCACCTCTCACTGATGGCTCATATTCATGCAATGGTCAATCATTACCTCTAGGTCATGATGCAAGTCAAGCTGTCACCATCGAGCCTGTATGTATGTTGAGGGTTGTTTGCCCCCAGATGGAGCACCTTACACTTGGAAGTGTTAAACTTCATCTGGTTCTGGTCTGCCCAACTCTCGAGCCTGTCCAGGTCTGCCTGTATCTGCAGTCTATCTTCTGATGTGACCACACTGCCCCATAACTTCGTGTTGTCAGTGAACTTGGCCAGCAAGCATTTCACTTCCCCATCCAAATAATTGATAAAGATGTTGAAAAGCACCAGTCCAAGCACAGACCCCTGGGGGACACCACTGGGCACTTCGCATGAGGATGACACAGATCCGTTCATGAAAAATCTCTGGGTCCTACCCTGGAGCCAGTTTCCCACCTACTGAACCATTGAGCATCTGAGCCAATCTTCCCACAAAGATACCATGGGATAAAAGATCAAAAGCCTTTTGGAAGTCTAGGTATATAATGCATAACATGTCTCCTGTGTCCAGGTGGCAAGAGACCTGGTTATAGAAGGAGATGAGATTGGTAAGACAAAACCTACCGGTGACAAAGCCACACTGGCTGTCATTCAGAATCTTACCATCTGCAAGTGTATCGTACATAGATTCTTCAATAAGCTTTTCCATGATTTTCCCTGGAATGGAGGTTAGGCTGATTGGCCTATAATTGCCCAGGTCCTCCCTCTTCCTCTTCTTGAAGATGGGCACAATGTTGGTCCTCTTCCAATCCTGCGAGATTTCCCCCATGCACCACGAATTCTGAAAGAGCTTTTCCAGGGGTTCCGCAATGACCTCAGCCAGCTCCATCAGCATTCTCAGATGGAGTCCATCCGGTCCCGCTGACTTATAAATGTCTAGCTTTTCTAATTGATATTATACCCACACAGCAGCTCACCCACTTCCTGAAACCCGTGTCTTAAGTCAAAATGTCGTAACTTGGAACCCATTTTCCCATACGAACAATGTTATAAATGGGGAATTGGTTCCTGAACCAAGACCCGATACCTTATTTTCACCCAAAATAACCCAGAATTTTGTACTCAGTTAATTATAGATGAGTAATATAACTACATTAATGTATTTATATTGTAAATAGCAATCATATTGGTTTGGAAGGACTTCTTTGAGGTAACTTTGCTGGACTTTTTGAAGGGCTCTTGGTTGGACTTTTTGAAGGGTTCTTGCCTGGAGTCTTCTCAGGAGTCTTGGCTGCAGGTTTTTCTGGAGTCTTGTCTGCTTTCTTAAAGAAAGTGTCCAAGGAAGTTTGGACAGATGTTCTCCAGGAAGATGAACGACGCAGCGAGTTTCAATTTATAAACATTGTAAGTGCCATTCGTTGTAACTCAAAATATCTTAAGTCGAGGACTGCCTGTATACAGACTTCCTAAGAAGTGCTCAGCTCCTGGCAGAATTGGAGCTGCATTTACTCAGAGTCTAAAGAATTAAGAGGCTAAAAAATGTTATTGCAAATGCAGCTAAAGGACCAGCATAGCCTATGTGAGAACCTAATTGAACAAAGCTGGCTTGGACCTTTTTTTAAGGGTTTTTTTTGAGATTCATGACAGAGTAAATAGGAAACTCTTAATTTCCTACTAAAACCAACAAAAATTCCTGTAATCTTAGATATAATGTTAAATCTTGGCAAGCACAAGGCATATATAGACATATATAATTTACATTATATTTATTTTTAAAATATTAGCTTCTTTAGTGATTACTTTTTCATCCAGGACAAGATGGAATTATTTCATTTTACAGGTGCTGGGCTCATCCAACCATATGCTATATACTCTTAACTTCCCCTGAAGTGCATGAAGGTTGTGACAGTTCACCTTGGCAAAAAGCACTTAGCATACTGCAGAATTAGGTCCCAAGTACCTACCTTAAAATGACTGTATGCTACTGCACCTAGTATTTTCCACACTTTTTTATTGGAGAAGAAACTCATCTATTCTAAACTTTCAGGACCCTGCAACTTGCAGCAAAAATCCTATCAAAATTAATTGGAATACCCAGAGGGGTAAGAACCAATCACATGGGAAGGGTTTGCAAGACTGGGCCTTTACTGCCTAGCTTCACCTCTTTTCAGAATTGACTTTTCAAGGTACTGCTATGATAGGCCCTTTCCTTTCAAATGTTTCTTTGCACTATAATCACATTTGAAAAGTCACATTTCAATATTCAATATCGTCCATCTTTAATATTGAATACATTAAGATCTTGAAGCTTTTCCCCAATATTATAAACCTTTGAATCACCAGATAAATCTCATAGCCTTTCTCCACACTGTTTTATAAACATGAATATTCATTGTCAAAGTTAGTAACTAGTAATATGAGTGCAGTAACTCAAGTATGGCCTTATGAAAGTTTTGTTTAATAGAACTTTCTTCTATTTCTCCATTGTAAGGCTTTAGAATCGGAACTGGTTGGGGCAGAGAACTTACACCTTATTCTGATCTCATACTTGTTCCACCACCGGTGTAATATATAATCCTAAACAAATAAAAAATAACTCGCTAAGGACACATGCTCTAACCCCTGTTTATCTGTGGGTCTTCTTCTATCCTTCTGTCAAGCTTCCCTAACCCTGACACTCCCTGCCTCCACAGTGTCTACCATGCCCCTTCTGCTCCTTTAGACATTCTTCTGATAAGATTTTATAAACCCTGCTCCTAACAAGTACAAACAAAAACACTGAGAAGGAGGAGGAAAGAAAGATAGTATTTAAGAGAGGGAGGAAATCAACAGGAGATCAAAGGGGGAAAATCTGGTAATAACATACCTTCACTGCTCAGTCATTTCTGTTTCGTTGTATCCAATCCCCCATCTTGTGTGTTATCTATTCAAACCTAATCCAGAACCTATTAAAGTCAAGGTGTAAGCTCTTCAAATCTGGGCCTTTTTCCTTTTATATAAAGACAACTCATCTAGAATACTTCAGATGTTATATTAATCCATTATAAATAAAAACATCATGCACACAACTTTTCAGGTTCAAGCCCATATATTACATAATTTTAGAATGAACTTATGTAAACACTCACACACATGCATGATTTCAATGAGACTCACATATGAATAAAGTTATGGATGTGCATGTTGTCAGGAGGAAATCCTGTGTTACCAAATGCTGTCTTGAATGTGAAAGATACTATGTCCTTGAGGATCCCAGCCTCTATTATGGATGGAATTTTTTGCAGCTGAGACATAAAATCCTTTTATGTATATACTGCTCTAATTAGTTTGTTACTTTTTATTTACATGTTATAACATATATACCATGTTACTTTTTATTTACATGGTACATAATATGCATAATATGTACCATGTAAATAAAATAATAATATATGTGCTTCACTAACAAGTATGAACTCCAGGTCACTGCTCTGGAGAGTTTACAGTCTAAACAGACACAAGAAATGAATGAAATGTGAACAGTTAAGTTTGTTGTTTTTCTTTTTTTCCTTTTGATCTTTTATTTCTCCCCCTCTCACATGAAATATCTTTTTTCTTTCCTCCATCTTTTGGTCATTTGCTTTGCAAGGGAATGCCAGACTGGGTCAGGTCCAGAAAGAAATGCAGGTGTAGAGAGCCTTATAGGTAGAGGCACAGAGGCAAAAAATGAAGTAGGTGAAACATCTAGTTTCTGAGGCCTAAATTAAGACTTCTAAATCTGTATTTAAGCCCTTAAATGAGTATGGTCTGATTTTCAAGTTATGCCAACCAGTCCCGTTGAAATGAACAGGAGCTACAGGTGCTCAACATCTTTCAAAATTAAGCTACTTTTTCATAGATTTCATAGACATTAGGGCTGGAAGGGATCTTGGGAGATCGTTGAGTCCAGCCCCCTAGCCCAAGGACAGGAAGTCAGCTGGGGTCAAAGGATCCCAGCAAGATAAGTGTCCAAATGGTTCTTAAAGGATTAGGTGCTTGCACCACCTCTGGAGGGAGCCTATTCCAGGGCTTGGGGGCTCGGACAGTAAAGAAGTTTTTCCTTATGCCCAGCCTAAAACGGCCTTGGTGTGTGACCATTGGTCCTTGTCATTCTATGGGGCGCTCTGGTGAACAGATGTTCCCCCAGATCCTGATGCACACCCCTCATATACATATGAGGGGTGTGCTGCTACCAGGTCTCCTCTGAGCCTGCGCTTTTCCAGGCTGAAGAGTCCCATGGCTCTCAGTCTCTTTTCATAACACCGACTCTCCTGCCTTCTGATCATGCGCGTGGCTCTCCTCTGGACTCTCTCAAGCTTTTCCACATCCTTCCTGAATTGTGGAGCCCAGAATTGGATGCAGTACTCCAGCTGTGGCCTCACCAAGGCGGAGTACAGTGGGAGGATGACATCCTGAGATTTACTTGAGAAGCATCTATGGATGGAAGCCAAAGTTGGGTTTGCTTTACCAGCTGCAACATCGCATTGGTGGCTTATATTAATCTTGTGATCAGTCATGACCCCCAAGTCCCTTTCGGCCCTGGTGCTAGCGAACATAGCACTGCTGTGCTTATAAGCATGCTGTGGGGTTTTTTCCCCAAGGTGGAGAACCTTACATTTGTCGGTTTTAAGAGGCTCAAGTTTTCTACGGGTCTTGTTCGTGCGAGTTTTCTTTTTGTTTGTAACTGCAACTTAAGCAAAGTTTTTCCTGCCTGCACCGCGACCATCTACGGTGTAAGTAAAATAATCTTTAATCAACCGCTACGCGTCCATGCCTAATTCTAGTCCGCCGTGCCGAATTCCCCGACCCACGTGCCAGGGCTGCTGGCCACAGCCCACCGCGCGCCCCCGAAAGCCTTGGACCGCTCCTGGCCCGCACAGTACAGACCAGTACAGAGTAATCCTCCTTTGTGGTGATTCCTATCTTCCGTCCTTTATAAGCCTCTCTTTTTTGACATAGGAGGTCCACAAGTTCTCTGCTGAGCCAAGGGGGTTGCTGTGCCCTTTTGCTACCTTTCCTCTGAGATGGGATGGTCTTCCCTTGTGCCTCCAGGATCGCTTCCTTAAGAAGTGACCATTCCTCTTGGACTCTTCTCCCTGCCGAGTCTTGGTCCCTTAGTACCTGGACAACAAGCCTCCTGAGTTTATCAAAGTCAGCTTTCCTAAAGTTGAGGATTTCTGCATTGCTGACTGACTTGCCAGCTTTGCGATGAATAGTAAAAATGATCAGCTCGTGGTCACTGTCTCCCAGCTTTCCTTCAATCTTTAGGTTGCTGACTACGTCATCTCTTTTAGCCAGTACCAGGTCCAGCAGCACTTTACCTCTCGTGGGTCTGTAGACTTCTTGGGACAGGTAGAGTTCGTCCACGCATGTAAGGAAGCTTTGTGACCATTTGTATTTGGCTTTGGCTGAGTGCTCTTCCCACAAGATATCTGGGAAATTGAAGTCTCCCATGACAGCCAGGCACCAAGAACGTGTACCCTCAGCCAGTTCCCTGGCGAATTCCTGGTCCATCTCTTGTTCCTGGTTAGGGGGCCTATAGTAGACTCCTACCATTGTGTCCCCTGTGCCACATTCCCCACATTAACCCATAGGGCCTCTAGTCACCCTCCCTGGATGCCAATGTCAACTTGCAGGGACATGTAGCTATCCTTGACATACAGATGATTAGGTGATTAAAAATGGATTTAGGAACATATATTTAGCTAACCACATTTGAAAATGCTGGCCTATGTCTATAGAAGTAGGTAAGAACTATAAAATAGATTCCTGGTTTCTGATGTTGGTTTGGATACAGTGGGCACATCTACACACAATGTCTACTGCAGAGCAGATTAATTAGCTCCACAGTAAAATGTCTCACATCTACATGTGCGGCCCTATTAGACTGCAGTAAATTAATTAACTCTGCAGTGGGATAGTACTTGTAAATATGAGTACTATCCTGCTGCAGAATTTTTTACTCCTCAGCAGTGCACATGTAGACACTGACACGGCTGGCTGGTGTATGAGGGTGCTTCAATGCAGGGGCTGCCTGCTGGCTAGCCTTGCAGTGGAGCACCCTTGTGCCCCAATCAGCTCCTCCGCAGCATATTGAGCCAGGAGGAGCAGCCCCAAGCTGGCAGGCTGACCCCCTGTGCCCCCTGCCAGCCAGGGCTGTTCCAACCCAGCTTAATGTGTTGTGGTCCGGGGCACACGGTCAAACAGTACACCCAGGAGCAATAAACTCCCACACAATATGCAGCAGAGTGTATTGCTGCATGCTACTAGCACATGTAGACATGCCCAGGGTTTCTAAAACTGCTCCCCTCATCCCATGAATCATTCAGTACAATTTATTAATTGATGACAATTTAATTATCAACCAATGGGACACTGTGGATTTGGGAATCTCCAAGTAGCTTATACAATCAATCAGATAAGATTCAACAAAAGCAAGTGCAAAGTCCTGCACTTGGGATGGAATGACTGCATGCACAAATACAGACAGGGGAATGGCTGGCTAGGCTACAGTACTGCAGGGAAAGACCTGGGTGTTACTGTAAATAATAAGCCAAATATGAGCCAATGGTGTATTCTTGTTGCAATGAAAGCCTACAGTATATTGGTTGTATTGACAGTGTCCCTTGCAAATCAAGGGACATGATTCTTCTGCTCTATTCAGCACTGGTGAGACTTACCCTGGAGTACTGTGTTCAGCTTTGGACCCAACACTTCAAGAAGGATGTGAACAGTTTAGAAAGAGTCCAGCGCAGAGTAACAATAATTATTAGGAGTCTGGGATGCAAGACTTATGGGGAAAGACTGAAAGAACTAGGGTTATTTAGTCTGAAAAAGAGGAGATTGAGGGGGGATTTGATAACAGTCTTCAAATACCTGAAGAGTAATTACAGAAAGGATGGAAATGAGATGTAACCTGTGACTGCAGGGGACAGAACTAGGAGCAATAGCCTCAAGTTTCAGCAGTGGACATTTAGGTTGGAGATTAGCAGGAACTTTTTTACTATGAGGGTAGTCAAGCATTAGAACAGGCTTCCTAAAGAAACTTTGGAAGTTTTCAAGAGCAGGTTAGACAGACACTTGGCTAGGATGCTTTAGTCAGGGATGATTCTGCCTTGAGCAGGGGGCTAAACTAGATGACCTCACAAGGTGCCTTCTAGCCCTACTTTTCTATGATCTTATGTCTGGAGGCTGTAACATATTTCTTTTGAGCTTTTAGGCTTCTTGCAGATGTTAACAAACAAACTATGCTTTACTGGAAGAAGCAGTGCAGTAGTATGACCCAGCTCCACAGCATCTGTATAGATCGGGCACTTCAGCAGGGCTTTTTGGAACTTATATCTAGAGTTGAGTCAATCAGCTACTAGATCAAAGTGCCAAAAAGCCCCAGTAATGCACCTGATTTATACAGGTGTTGGGTGAGCCAGATCCAACTAACATGATGCCTCCTCTGGGTGTGCGCTGGACTCAGCGAGCTTAAAGTAAAGCAGTGTTTTTTTGTCTCAGACTAATGTGAAAGATTTTCATAAGGATGCTTCATCTTTGGCTTTCATGTGTAACTTAATTTTGACTCTATTGATATTCTGAATGTCATTTAAAGACTTTCCCTTGTATATACACTTTGTACTGTTTGCTATTCAAGATTATGTATAGGAGTGAAAATTACTGATATCCACTTTTTTCTAAATGATTTGTATTACCTTATTTTCCTTAAGCACTATGTATTCAAGATTCTACTACTAATTAAAGCCATATGGTGGATATTTGTATTTGTTTCCCTGTGACTCCCTCTGTCTTAGTGTTTTATCTTTGGAATTATGCTAAGGGATGTGCCAGAGAATGCATCATATCAACCCTGACTATCCTTCCTTGAGGCTAGTAGGAATGGGAGGCCAGTATGTATAATGTAACAAGGGTCTGCACTTCATTGGCACACAATTTACTACAAAAATTGTTGATGTCATAGACTTTTCTTGGCTGTGTTATTTCCCTAAGCATCATTTATGTAGTACAGATGTATGTGAACTGCTATCCATGCCTACCCCGTGCTCTTGATTCATAACTTATAATACACAACAAAACACAATTTAATGGATATTTCTCCTGCTTGCCACATAAATAAATATATAGCCACCAGAAATATCAAACCAACCTTGACCTGTCTCCTTTGCAAAATACTGAACAAAAAGATGGTATTTCCAGCATGCCCAGAAATTATCAAATCCAGGCTGGCCGATCAGAGGGTGAGTCCCAAGAGAGAAGCACTCTCTGAAGAAATATCCTGCCAACAGCCAGTTCTGTTTACAGCAAAGGAATTCGAACTCATGCACCACCACTCTTTCACAACTGTGGAAACAGCTCAGGGGAAGAGCAGTTTCTCAAGCACCAGGTCCAAAATTATTTAGGGTCTGTGTAAGATTAAAGCAGCACCTTGAAATTTACTGGCAGCCAGCACAGATGACAGAGCAGATCCCAAAGCAGTAATATATGAAACTCCAGTTTATAGGTGGCCCACAGCAGCCTCTTTGGCTAGGGACAGACATTACACATAATTGCGGAGATAATGGAGACATGGAAAATTGTGGCACCAGATCCCTCGTGTAGAAACTGTTGCACTACTCCTACCAGATGCTAAAGATAAAGCATTCTCGGCCACAAACTACAACCAACGCGCCCTGCAGCCACCTAATATCAAACACACCTGGACTGCACACTATTCACAAATAGCAGTGTTGCTTCTCAGCAACAGTATTTTTTCAGCTGCTTCCCTCAACTCACCAAGATTCTCCATCTTGCCCAGGTTATGTAATAACTAGATAGCCCTTATCAGGCCTCATCTAGGCACTGGACTATTTGTCTTGCAGTTCTGTCCAGGTCATATACCATTAAGATAAACAGCTAAAGGACATATGAAAACCAAAGTATTTCAGAGCCTGTGCCCCCACACAAATCCTCCCAATGGCCCTGTGTGTGTATTGGTTGGAAGTGATGGCAATGATTTCAGTTACACCTCACAGAGCAGAAACTTTTTTTGTCCCCAAAACTGTTACTAACCATTGCCTTCCTGGTGTTCTCAGACTGTTAAAACAAAGCCCTGTGATCAACTTTACTAAGAGCTGCTGACATCTAGAATTAGTAAACCCATTTTACCCTTTTCCATGTCAGAGAAGATCATCAACTAACAAAACCAACACAGTTACTATATTTGATCTCTTGATTATTCTGTGGCTTTGGGATTAGATTTAGAACTTCCTTGCAATCCTGAAGTCCGGGAGGCCCCTCTGCACAAAAATACTTTTGCTCTTTAGTTATTTTTAGGTTAGCATAGACAGGCTGTGCTATGCAAGGGGCTTCAGCCTTCTTATTCAAAAACTTGTTTACCTTCGTACTAGTGGAAATGTACTTCATGTCCAGTACTTGAGTGTCATTACTATAATAGATTAAAATGAACAAGAAAGCAGTGGTTAAAAATAAAGGCAGGTACAGGAATTTATAAACCCCAGTGTAGGTGAAATAAAATATATTAGATAATTAATCTGCTAGGCACTATTTTTAAGCAGCAGAAGCTAATATTTAACATGTGCTCTAACAGAACTAGACCTGTGATTTCTCTAACCATATACTGATGGATCCAAGCACAGCAGAACCATATCCTAACTGACAGAAAAACCTTTATACATGCAAGTAACATGAGAGCAAACTGAGAATGCAAAATGCCAGCTCCTAGCTTCCTGTCCTTTCTTGACTATGGAAAAATAGTGGAATTCTTCTGTTCTTCTATAGATTCCTATTTGAAATCTCTGGTTTATCTTGTAAAGCAAAGGTAGGTCTTTGCACACGGAGCAGTGCTAATATTGCACAGCATTATGTAGCACTCTTAAAAAGTTCCCATGGCATCCAAGGGTGATGCGTCATCCCAGTTGAGAATCACTGGCAGAGAACAATGGAAATGCATAATTGTTCCCTACA
>NW_005842008.1:863521-887708 GCF_000455745.1 Alligator sinensis
TGGTGCATTTTTACTACAGTTTTGCCAGAGTAACTTTACCCCAGATTTTAAACTCTTATAGTAATGTTGGGGTTTACACTGTGTGTATGCTCCTTGCCTACAGCAGTGTAAAGGCTGATTACACCAATGTCAGTGTGCCATGCTTCCAATTCTTTAGAAACAGAATGGTTAAATAAATAGAAAACAATTCCTAATGCACGAGCCATAAAGCTATTGGTATGAGGGTGAGAAAGGTCTCACACTGTAGAATACTGGCTAGCCTCCATCTGTCTCGTCCAGTTTTCACATACAATAGGAGACCCACCACTTTGTTAATGAGAAATAAGCAATTCCAGAAGGAATAAGAAATAGAAGAAATTTTCTTGTAAACATATAACAAAGCAGATGATTTGCCAATGAGCAGAGTGTATAAAGCAAGTCTTCACCATCTCACTTATTATTTATATGCCGACATTTACAGCGACTTAAATGGATGTATCTATTCTATTTATTAAGGGCCAAAACCTAGTCCCATAAGCAGGGCCTGAAGAAAAGAGACAAAAGTGGAGTTGAGGGGATACATAGATAGGTACCAGCTCAGCTTTGTGGATGAGCTACTGCAGAGCACAGGGAGAACTAGCAGATGCACTTCACAGCTTCACTCCGTCCCCCAAGAAGGTTCATGATCCAGTGAATACAGCAGACACCATCCCACATGCCCCCACACAGCTTTCAGGTAAAATGCAGAGAACTTCCTTGAAGTTGTGCTTGTAGGGGGTGCAAATGTCCCTCATGCAAAGAATCCAGACATACACATTGCTCTGTCCCCCTATGGCCCTATTTTAATATTTAATTAGTGCAGAGGTCTTGTGCAGGCCTCTTGCCTAGTTGAATTTCATCCATAGTGCACAATGGTATTGCAAATTTTTTCTTTCTCTGATCCCCAATTTCCACCTTACACAATACAAACGTAGTCCTTTCACTGCTTTTGGGACCTTGCATACCCACATGGGGGATACCAGGATCCCTATGGTATCCCTACAGTAGTTCTGCTGTATCAAGGTAAAATATACTTTCATACAAAAGCACATTTAACTGTAGGCAGCGAAAGAGTCTTTCAGTGCTCTTCAGGTTTCTTAAGGAAAAGCTACTGACTTTTAGGCTTTGTGTCTAAAAGATCATTGTTATGCATATAAAAGGTTACAAATACACTGATAAGGAAGGGATCACATATAAGTAACATATACATCTGATAGAAGAAAAATAGACTTTTTGTACTAGTATGAGGATGTGACTTTTGCAGGGGGAGGAAAATGGATTTTCTTTTCTTTACAATAATAGAAATGGGAAAGCAATATCTTCAGAGCAGAAAGATTAGGGTTAGGCTAGGGCCATACATGCAAAGAACAGTTAAAGTTTTAGTGACTGGCTCATTCTCTTTTTAGACTACAACAAACAGAGTTAACATTTGAGAGTAATTTTTGTACTAAATGGTGAAACTAAAACCCAGCTAGGTTTTGTGTATTTGTTCTACTTCTGTGGTTTAGAAATCATACATTCAGCACTTTTAATAGAATTTGTGTGTTCCACTTCCAGTTCTTGAAATATGGGCTTTTTGTAGTGCTCAAAACTACATCCATGGTAACTATTAGTATTTTATTAACTATGCCTATGTGTACATTTTTACTGTAACCATTTACATTTCTCATAGGGGCATAAGCTGGGGAGCATTCTTAGTTCATGCTTGTTTTCCATTTGGAGCTACACATGTGGTGAACATCTGTGTAAGTTGTAAAATTGTCTTTACACATTGCACATATTGCAGAGTACAGTATGCACACAAATATGTTTGAAACAAGATCTGAACAATATTATGTACCTGCATGATTTTAAAAATACCTGGTTTCTGGTAAATAAAAGCAGATACTGGTGCTTCTCCCACAAATGTTCTGTTGTTAAAAGAAACCACATTATTCAGAATTACAGGTTTTTCAAAACATGAGTAAGCAGTTAACCAGCCTTCACTGTACCAAAAATCATCCACAATAAGGTGTATCTTAAACACAATCTTAATGTTGTGACCACATATTTGGTGTGACCACCAAATATGTTCCACCATAGTTACACATGATATGGAAAAAGATTGCATATGAGCAAAAGATTTTCTTTAATCACTGTGTTCCTTAAGCAAAAAATAATACCATTTGAAACTGGGTCACCTTTCGAGAGGAAAATAAATAATTCTGATAGGAATCTAATGTGCTGGAGGGGAGATCTAGGGTCTCTGAGGTGTCCCTGCTTAATGTTCTGCCAAACTGAAATGACAGTTGGGGTGATTTCCCCGCCTCTGATGGGTGTTTATTTCTCCTCAGGATACTGCTTTAGCATTCTTCCTAGAGATATAATATCTCCAAGGCTCATTAAAAATATCTCAAGACAAAATTGCTAGTATTTGGAATGGACCACACTGCATGAAATAACAGTTATTTTAAAAGAGATTTCCCAGGGTGGCTATTCCCAAACTCAACTATGAGGTCTTCACTCCCACGCCCACCACAAATTATTAGTTGATGCTCTGTCCATACAATTAATAACCAAATATACTTTTCAGCAACAAATAGCCAAATGCAGAAAAATATTACCTTCTTCCTTGTATACTTTAGTAAAAAAGCAGTGAGAAATAACTCCCACTTTTGGGGCAAGCCTAACTAATAGAATTTATCACAGGCTAAAGTGTTTTGTGGGAACTCCTCATGACATTAGCAATAGCATGTCATCAATAAGAACATACTTTTCTCATCCCATTTTTCTTTCCTTTTTCTGACAGCCCACAGGTAGCATTTGAAAGCATGCCAAAAAAGAAGCATTCTTCATTATGAATATGGATTATAATTAAAGTATTATTTACTGAGCCACCTATTTGATACTGCCTTGCAGAAATGTTGTGTCACTTGCATTTAATGTACTATAAAAAGGTAGATTTAACAAACAGCAAGCAACAAATACATGTAAATCGTCTGCACCCAAGATTGTAAATGGATCCCTAATGTACAAAGCATTCCACCAAATATGTTATATAAAGCTGTATTAGCTGAACATACTACAGCCAAGCAACAAGCATTTTGAAAAAGTTTGCTTTATTTTGTAAAATATATGAAAACAAATAATTTTTCTTCCAATGCATGGTTGAATAATTGCAAAAATATTCATGAAATAATTGGAAAAAAACCACCGTTTCTTTTGAATAAATCATAATAATTTATTTCTACATTTGTATTCCAAGATCCTGTGGATATTATAAATACAGTCCATGTCAAGGAGCTGTCTATA
The DNA here is from genome assembly GCF_000455745.1 of Alligator sinensis. Classification (NCBI taxonomy): domain Eukaryota; kingdom Metazoa; phylum Chordata; order Crocodylia; family Alligatoridae; genus Alligator; species Alligator sinensis. The sequence continues at coordinate 866,831 of NW_005842008.1, forward strand.
GCGTGGGTGTTATGATTTGGTTATAACTCTGTTCCAGTTGGTACAAGGCCTAAAGAACGGTCTGTGCCTGGGAACAGTGTATGGCTAGTGTAGTTAAAGGATGGGCTACTTTGGGATGTCTTCCTATCCATCTTTGCCAATGGGGGTCTTAAGAAGCCAGAAACAGAATTTACAACTCTTTTCACCAAACCCCAATTCAACAAAAGACTTAGAGATAAACCCACACTTAAACTCAGGATTAGTTCCATTCATTTCATTTCCTTAACAAGGAGGGAACCTGGAGGGATGTAGCGGGGCACTCCTTTCTGCTATAATTTAGATAAATCTAGATCAAACAATATACCGGTAATCTCATATTGGTAATATTATAAGTCAAAGGTAAATGGTCAAGCAGAGATTGGAATCAGGCCAAAATAAAAAAAGAATCATTAATTATTTGGAGTGTATCATATTGCTCAGGTGGTGCTCCAAATCTGCCAACCTGCCTCGCTGGGACTACTCATGTATTATTCAAACTAAAGTAAAGCTGGCAGAATCAGACCATCTGAGAGTAAAGAAATCACATTTCACAATTTATACATGTGTTCACCAGCTATTTGGTCTCCCAAATGTTAGCTTTTCCATTAATATAATAGTTGTCATATATTTAATCCACTGCTTAATGATTAGAGAATCAATGGATTTCCACTAGCTGAGGGCCCCTCTAAACATTTAGGTAAGGTATGATAGGATCCAATGTACAAACCACACAATCATGCATCAGATCCTATCATGCTTTATTGTGGGTGCAGGGGGAGCCCAGAATTGCAATCCTGGGCTCCCCCTGCACTAGCTGATGGAGCTCACAGCAGGGCCAACTGATGAGACTTACAGTGAGGCCAGCATATGGTACTCTGGCTCCTGCTGGGAAACTCATCAGCTGATGAGGCTCGCAGAGAGGCCAGTGCATAGAACATTGCCCCGGGCTTGGAACTTCATCAGCTGATGAGGCTTTCAGCCAGGGCAGCACATGGAACCTGGCCCCACTGCAAGACTTGTCAGCTGTGCAGCTGGCAGCAGCTGGTGCACCCCTGGGGCTGGGAACCCTTCAGCTGATGGGGCTCAAAGCCACAGGAAAGCACTTGGCCACATGTTCAACTAACGGTGTGATAAGAACAAACCACAAAGTTATCATATATTTTTGTGAAATAACTTTGTGACTTATTGCTAGTTTTATCATGCCATTAATTGACTGAAGTGTAGCTGAGTCACAGCTTGAGGCAAAAATAACTGGCTACGCCTTAAGTGTAATGTGTTGATGGGGCCTGAGGATTATCCTCTTAGCTACTATAAGAAATATCAATATCATTTTTTCTACATGCACAGGGATTAGACTTTTTTTCAAAAACTCCTACCAGAGATCCCGGGGAGGGGGGGCAGGGGGTGCTGAAGATATGCACGTACCAAGAATATAACATACAATAATGATTTACAGATGTCAGAAGAATAATCCTGGATTTTTGTACAATTTCAGAACTATTATTTACAGTGCTAACAACATGAAAACCCTCTTCCTGAGATTGCAAACAGGCTTCTACTCTGTCCTAATCATGGCTCAACAACCTCTAGTATTAAAAAAGTATTCAAGTTTTTTATATTGCCCATAACAATTTTTTCTCGTGATTTTATCATTATTAAAGCAGACTGGAAGTTAGGGGATGGTCTCTTTTATTAGGCTCCTAAACTACCACTGAGATGTTGGCCTTTTTCATGGGAGTTAGAAGAGATGCCAATTTGTCAAACAAACAAACAAAAACATACCTGACATGGTAAGAAACAGTTCTGAACTTCCTACAGTCTGATGGAAATGGGTATGCTTTTCCTTTAAAATATATTGGACTAGCCACATGAAAGGGAATTAAGAATAGGGGTGCACCGATAGAGATTTTGGGGGACGATACCAATAGCTGATATTTAAGGAGGCATATTGGCCAATATCAATCTGATTTGTGATACAGCTGCCTCCAGGTGGTAATTTCAGTGTGGTGGAAGGGGAGGGGGAGAGAAGAAGCATGGGTGGCAGATCAATGTCACCTGCAGTGAGGGAGGGGGCAGGGGTAGGTGCTGCCCAGCCGGGGCGGAGAGAGGGGGCGTGGGACGGAGCTGCGGTTCATGGGGTGGGGGCAGCTCCCATTGCACCCTGGGAGGGCAGGGGGGCGTGTGCCCCCAGATCTGCAAGGCATGGGGCAGGCAGCAGCTGTGGGGTGGAGCCGGAGCCAGGGCTGCATGGCTGTTCTCACTGGGGGCTGGGCTCAGAGCAGGCTCTGGCAGTGCTGGGAGGAGACTGCAGCCACCCCAGATTTCACTGCAGCTCTGCTCCCAGACCTGTGCCACCACTCGGCGCAGCCCCAGCTTTTCCCAGCACTTGGGTGGAGGAGGGGCGTTCAGCCGGGGCTGCGCCAGGCAGCAACATGGGGCTGGGAGCGGAGCTGCAGCCTCCTCCCAGTGCCACCAGAGCCTGCTCCAAGCCCAGCTCCTGGTGAGAAGAGCCACACAGTGCTGGCTCCAGCTCCACCCTGCAGCTGCTGCCCACCCCACCGCACAGATCTGGGGACACACGTGCCCCCTCCCCCTGCCCTCCCAGGGTGCAAGCAGCAGTGGGAGCCACCCCCACCCCATGAGCTGCAGCTCCATTCCATGCCCCACTCCGCCCTGGCTGGGTAGCACCTGCCCCTGCCCCTTCCTCACTGCGGGGGGCATTGATCTTCTCCCCCAAGCCCCTTTTTTCCCCCCTCCCCTTCTGGCTTACCAGCTGGAGGCAGCTCTCCATGTTTCCGGGGCTGCTCTGTGCTGCTCTGCAGCTGTGCACAACATGGGCATTTATTATCCAAATTATCGGCCCTATAGGGCCAATATCCAATATAGACAATTTTCTTCATATCAGACTGATGTATCGGTGCACCTCAATAAAAAACCTTTAGATTAAGCAGTTGATACATATCTAGAAGAGCTTAACCTAACCATATCTAACTTAGGTTCTAAATATATAGTTAATTAAATTTCAATGGTGAATATTAAGTTATGATGCTGAGTGACTCATTTACTGTGAAGTATTATCATGGCTCATGTTTCAGATGACCTCATCTGGGAGAAGCTTTTTAATATAAACTATTTGTGCACATTCATATTAGCATTGGATATTCATGCCAGCACCTGAACACCTTTACAACTGTTAAAAGATTTAGCCCTTTTGTAAAACTTGGCCACACTGGAGATGAAAAAGTTTGTTTTACAACGGAACTAAGCTACCCAGAATATGCATGTTCTTTTTCTGCAGCAGTAAGACTCAGAGATGGAAATTATATTCCTTTTAATCCATGACACAAATTCAGTTTTCAAAGATGTATAATTAAGAGGGTTCAGTTCTGCACATGGGTCCTCCAGTGAAAATGTAGCTGGCTAGAATGCATACATGTGAAGTGCTCATTTTAGAACCTACAGGTGTAACTGGGTAGCCTAACCAATCCAAATGTCAAAGCTGCACAATTAATATGATGTGTTTTGAAGACATTCAGAAATTATCTCTGCCCCAACAAAGGCTTAAAAAAGAAATTCATCCATGACACAATAATTCAGAAATTGTTTCGCCATTCAGTAATTGTCTGCAAGTTGCCAATCTTGTCTTGTAGAAATATGTTTTCTGGATGATGAATATTTCACCTGCGATGGGACCACCTGCTGTATCTGTGTGGGAGTTCTGAAAACTGCCTCCCAAAGCCAGATCCCCAGAAGGAGGGGGAAAGGGTTCGATTCTTAACTAGAGGAAAAGAAAACAATCACAAGGTAGTCGTTCAATCTCAGGTCCAAACACAACAGAACACTTCCACAGATGTTACCTTCTACCTAGCACAAGTACCCAGAATCTTTAGAGCTGCTTCCTCCAGCCAAGAGTCCATTTGTTAAAAAATAAAACAAGGAAGAAACATTGATGACAATGGTTACAGTTTTTTAGTAGCAGAACAGTTCTTCTCATTGCAAAGCAGGCAATTACTTCTCCCATTACTCCATTCCCTTAACCAGTGCCTTATTCAGGACAGGAGCTCATCATAACAAAAAGTGACTTTGCTCCGCTGTTTTTTCCTAAGTAATTTAACTTTCCCCTTTCCCACAGAAAACCCACAGCTGTTTCTTTTTTTTCCAGAAAAATCACAGAATCTACAATTCTATGATTTTTGTGATAACTCCACCCACACAGGAAGCAGAGTTGGGACTTCCACTTCCCAACATATTAAGAAAGCACAGTGTCTAGCTCTCCATTCCAGGTCTAGCAGCTCAGGGTTGTGAGTGTTATCTTCCTCCTTCCTGTCCAGTGAAGGGATTTAATCTTTTTCTGGTTAATAATGTGAGAAATATTGTGTTAATTTTAATTAAATAAATGAGCTCAGGGAGTCAAGCGTGCTAACACAACCATGTCTAATACAAGATTAAACAGTTAAAAACTGTTTGGGATGTTGAGTACTGAGATGTCAGCCTGCTTAATCACATGGCAAATAATCACTATGAAAAGTCTGTTTAATCCTTTGTTGAGATTATGATAGAGAAAAAGAAGGGAAAACAGTTAAAGCATTTGAAAAATAAAGTATGAAGGCGTGTATTTTAAAAACATTCCTTATTCCCTTTCCCTTTAGCAGAAGAGTCTTTTTATGGAAACTCCCTGGTTTGACAGTCTTTTAGATGGTATTAAAGATGGCAGGAACTGCCCTTTTGAGGGAAAAGAAACAAATTTAGTTGAGACGGACTGAAGCCATTGTTATAAGATTCCAATCACAGTTCCATGAAGACAAAACAAGACACACACACAAAAGGGAAGAGGAAAAAACAGCAAAGATGGAAAATGAAGTCATTGTTTCTGGTATTAAATCTAATGTGCAACCTCATAACTGGTGAAAGACAAGTACAGCCCACAGTCTTACCAGCCTCTAAGATTCACCAACTGGTACCAGCATCAATCTATTTAAGTTCTTGCTTTTATGGGTTCATGGCAGTATTGCCAACTTGGCTAAATAAACCAGAGTTATTAAACAGAAAGCAAAAAGAGATAGTAAAGAGGGGAAAAAAGTAGGAGGGAAAAGGCTATGTAAAGAAAGGGTGACAGTAGAACGCAAGTGTCACATTCCAGGTTATGTTCAGCGTTTAGCCTAAGCTGGCAGAGATGGTTTTTTCTCTGACTTGGTACGGTCTTGACATCTCTCAGCCTCCGGAAAATGAAGGCCCAAAGGTGTCACAGTAGAAACTGGCATCCCAGGAGATTCTGGAGGTAAGCTTTAGCCTTTCACTCCATCCCCCTTCCTAGCCTCAATGTCAAATTATGAGCTGCCAGAAGGGGTAATGAAGGAACAGCCCATCTTGTCATTACCTTTTTTTTCCTCATTTCTAACATGCTAACTTTGGTCCATTAACTTCTAGTCCTATACTCCTCTTGCTTATTATAGACAATCCCAACACAGTACTTGGGTGGCATCAGCAGTCTTTCTTGCCTGGACTCATTTACCTTATTTACTTGAATATAAAACAAGGTTTTTTCCCACACTTGGCATGGGGAAAAAAGCCCCTCATCTTATAATCATACACAAGGAATTCTCACTAAATACATTGTCAATCATGAAACTGCTACCAAAAGCAGCATGTGCTCAGCAATGGAGCTATTAATTTTTAAGTTGATTACATGCAGCCAACATTGATCATGACTGTAAAACACATGGCCCACATAGGGCAAACATGCTGATGGGACCCTTTTTTTCCGCCCTTAAAAAAACCCAAACAAACACATCCTCCCTGCTTAAAAAAAACAGATGGGTGTTCCCCTTCTGACATTGGGCCTGAAGGTACTGCAATATCAGGCTGGCACCAGGAGGTCCAGAGCCAGCCCTGACACCAAAAATGCTTGATCTTAGCCAAAAAGCCAAGATGCTAATGGGAGCCTTTTTCTTTTTTTTTATGTGGCCCTCAAGAAAAATGGGCAGCTGCTCCCTCGGGAGGGACCAAGAGCTGTGCCTGGAGGCACTGCAAAACCAGGCCAGACTCAACATGCTTGCAAAGTCTGACTCCCTACTTGCAAAATCTGACTCCGGCTGACTGGGCAGACGAGACCCTTGTATGGTACAATGGCCATGATAGTGGTACAGCAACACACCATGGAGTGTGCAGAGCAGGACAAGGCACAAAAGACATCCTGATCGTCTGCTGCATCTGGGCCAATCTCCAGCCATCTTGACTGGCAATGGGCCAGCGACAAAGCAGCAGGTGTGGACACACTGGAAGCTGTAGCAGCAAATGTGCACACAGGCGGCTCAGGGCTTTGGGTTGATTTGTACTGGACAGAAGCAACAGTAGAACCCAGCAATCCCCTGAGTGACTGAGGAGCCCTATTCAGGACTGTATTGCTCACCTGCTAGGGTGAGGAAGGGGCTAGAAAAGGTGCCCCAAACATTGTCTGCTTCACCTCACTTTAACCAGCATACCCCAGCTGGCAGGGGTCCCACTACAGCGGTCGAAAAGGAAAGAAATCAATCCCTCTCAAGCTGGGTATGTGGAACGTATACATGTTGATCAACAGAAACAACAACAGACCTGCTTATAAGTTACCTACATACCCACGCAATCTAGCCTCCATCCCCCTCCTTTCCTTTTCCTCTCTTTTCTTTTTCCTTTTTTTCTCCTTTTCTCTTTTCTCCCTTCCTGTTTCTTTCCTACTTCTCTTCTATCTTCTTCCCCTCCTCCTCCACCCCTGCTGGATGAGGTCATCTTTGCCCATGAAGGATGAATCTCATATATATGTTTTCCCCCCACAAAAAAAGTTTGTCCTATATATAAGTAGGTGCTGAAGTGCTACTTAAAAGTGTTTATGGAGTGCCTGTGCTAAAACTGGCAGCAGCTTCAAAAAACAGAAAAGGTAATATGCATCAATTTGAGAAGAACTAAGTGAATTGGTACTCTATGCAAATTGCTAAAGCCATGTTTAATTTCAAGGTTATTGTTTTCAAAAATTGCCCCTCCCTTCCATGTGCTCAGGGAGAGCAACACCTGACAGTAAGAAGAAGGGGAAGGAGCTGTCAGGAGAAAAAGGTGGGGAGAAACAGAGAGCAAAGGGGCTACCTGACCCCTCATATTTATTTTCCCTCTTGTAGCAGTGAGAGGTGGACAAATTCAAAACAAACCTCCATTTAATTTATTTTTTTTGTATGGCAGAAACAATGTGCCAGAGTCATATTTCACAAGGGACAGAGCTGAGCCAGGATTGACATGGGTTGTCGAAGGCATTGAGGTTTCCAGGGCAACAGCAGATAGGGCATTCTGTAACTATGTGGTTTGCAGCCTGTGAAAGGGCACCACATTCACAAGTGGCACTGGATGTCAGGCCCATTTGTCAGGCATGTTATGGAGGAAGCAGCCATAGCCAGTTTGGAATCTACTGAGGCAGACCCAAGAGAGTCTGTCCACATCAAAGCCAGAAGGTCTCGTAGAGGGGTTTAAGATGAATGTTTTGAGTCTGCAGTTCTCAGAGGCCCATCATTCTTCCCATAGTTGTGCAGCCATCTGGGGAAGAACCTTTGGAAATAGAGCACAGGTGGTGCAGGAAGGCAATAAGGGAAAGGGGTTTCCTAGTTCGGAGGCACTGTTCAACTGGAGGGTCTGAGCAGATGTGCTGATATAGGTAGTAATTATGGTCTAGTTCAGTATGGCGAAGGAGGTGGAGGCATTGGACTCATGGCAGATGTCAGAGGGAGCAATACCACTAATGAGTGGGAGCTGTGATGTAGGCATAGAGCAGATACAGCCAGTAGGGCTGTGCAAAGCTTCAGTCCCTGATTCAATTCGGCAGAGATTCAGCCCAATTTGGTGGCCGAATCTCCGAATCCGAATTGAATCAGAGGACCCTTTAATCTCTCCGAATTGAATTGGAACCCTCCGAATCGATTCAGAGAGATTCAGAAAGATTTGGAGATCTGGACATAGACACAGCTTTAAATGTTTTTTCTACATACCTCTAGCTAGTAGGTGGCTCTGTGGTGCAAAGGTTAGTGCATTGGACTTATGAAGGGATTCAAAGTTTCTGGGTTTGAGTCCTAGTAGAGTCATGCTTTTCTCTTGCTGAGGTCACTTGATCCCAGCTGACTTCCCACCTCTGGTGGAGGGGCTGGACCTGATGATCTCATGAAGTCCCTTCCAGCCCCTAATGTCTATGAATGTTGCAATGCTGGGGTGCATGGAGTGTCCCACAGGAGCACACTTGGAAGCAGACCTGGAAGTGGAGCAGAAGCACTTCTGGTCCACTTCTGGTTTCACTGTCGAGCACATGAAGACCCCCCCCCCAAAATGCGCCTGTGGAACGCTCCATGTGCCTCAGCATCGCAGCATTCACAAGCCGTGCCGGTACCTCAAGGTATGTAGAAAAAACATTTAAAGCTCTCTATGTCTGAATCTCTGATTCTCCAAATCAGCATCGAATCTTCAGATTTGGATTTGGCTGAATTGAATCAGGGACAGTGCACGAATCAATGAATCGAATCACTGTCCCTGATTCAGGCTGAATCTGAATCCGAATCGAATAGGGCCAGCTTTGCACACCCCTAACAGCCAGATATGAGTGGCATGCTATTTGTAACAGAGAGCCTAGGGCTCTCTGTTCCTTTAAGAGGAAAAGCAGCCCAGCCAGGGAGTGCTGCAAGCTAGGCAGTGGGCAGCAGCTGCCAGTTGCCAGGGCAACAGGGCTAATGAGGCAATTAGCAGCCAGCCCAGGCAGTTGTAGCATGAACTGAACTAATGTAGCTGATATTAAAATAGAATGTAATAATAGTAAAATGTAATCATGTTAGTCTTGTCCTGTAAGCAACTTGAAAGCTCCATTTTGTATCCTTATACTTGAGATAAGTAAATGAACTCTGCATAGCCTTTATGTAAGAGTGTGTGTAAAAGGGTGAATGGTGAGAGAATGGCATAGAGATGGGAGAAAAAGATTTAACTGTTTATGTAAGCAATAAGGCACCAAATGTAAGTTACCAGTCAGTAAACTAATTAATAAATGGCTGAAGAATCCCTTTGAGGCCTAGGGCACAAAGAAGGTAATGAGAAGAAATGCACCCATTCTGCCAGGCAGGCAGCAAAAACACTCCAAGGCTAAGATAAGCTGAAGACAAAAGAAGAACAACTGCAAAATCAGAAGCTGGGTATGGAAAAACCCCAAAGCACTGAAACAAAGGATGCCAATCCCTATAAAAGAACACTTTAAAAATGCCAGGTTGGATGAGTCTCTTTCTCTACTGCTGTTTCATTGGAGCACAGATGCAACTGTTCACCCCGCTCCAGCTGTTATCTTCAAATCTACTATCTTCAAATCATCATCATCTACTCAATAAGCTTGGGTTGGCCACCCTGGGCTGATATTGAGCAACTGTTGCTGGTAACTATATCTGGTGTATATGTGGATGAAATGGTTGCTTTGTTTATGTGTATGCATGTGTGTAATGATGTGCATGATGATTTGTGTGTGTTTGTATGAATGGTGTGTTTGAACCTCTATGTCTAACTTGTGTAATCAATAAACGCGGCACCTTGCCTTATCCCCCTTTATAAAGTCTCGCTTGTGATTTGAGCAATTGGCAATCTGTGTAACATATTTGGTGGAGAATGCTTCTGCCCTTCTTCAAAAGCTGCCTCGATATCCACAGTGAGGTGGGGGACCTAGGTCAGTAGCTGAGTGGCCCCAGTGGAAGTCAACCTGTTCCTCTGGGAGCTGGAAATCAGTGTTGGGGTACAGGCAATTGTAGAGAAGTCTCTCCATCATGAGTTTAAATCCCACTGAGAGAAGACTGGTTGGTCTATAGCTACCTGGGTCTTCTGGTGGTTTATTTGGTTTAAGGATGATGACAATTTTGGCATGCTGCCAGATTCTATACTTGGAAAATTATAACATTTATATGTTTTCTATATATAGAACCTAGTTACCAGGGGGGTTGTCTTATAATCAGGGTCATCTTCTATTCAAGTAAATAGAGTGGTTTTTCATCTTGTGGTGATTTATATAAATAACTGCATGTGACAGGCTGGGTTTGCATAACTTTATCTAGAACAACTTAGATACACATAGGCACCCATTCACAAACTCCCATTAACTTTTAATGGGAACTATTCCAGTGCTGGCCATCAAGACTGAATCTATCAAGGATGGCTAGGTATAGACATTCAAAAAGCCTGAAGTGGAATCGATCTAAGTTATGTAGTTTTCTGTAAGTGGCATAGTTTAGATCCATAGTGAACAGAACACACATTTGCCCTTGGTGGGTGGGTCAAATCTTAGACTGGTTTTTTCCATTTTTTAACCAGTCTATATGTGCCAAGCTTCCATTCTGTTATGAGTATAGACCAGTTTTGTGTGCTGAACTTCTGTTCTGTTATGGGCAAAGACTGGTAAAAGTGTAATGTCTGTACCTGGCTGATAAGAACCGAGGAAGAACCAGCTTCTAGCACAGTGCCAGAGCTGAGAGTTCCTAATCAAAAGTCATGCTGTTGATTGAAAACTATTGTACTGTCTGATTATGTTGTAAAGACAGTTTTGCAGATCTCTTAACACAATAACAGGACCACACACTTTCACTGAAGGAACATAAAAATTGTGAAACAGGATCAGATAAGTATTTCATACGGTAAAAAGTGTTAATCTTGCTTTCAATTTTAATCAGAGTTTTCAATCTATTCATATGAGAGTTTCTCCATCCATGAATCATTCTGGTGGCACATCTAATTAGCATTTAACCTTATTCTGGACGGAATAAAATGATAGGATAGGAAACACACTTCCTGACTGTACTTCAGGTCCTGCACATCTTCAATTCTGATTGAGCTCAGTGCATTCAAGGCTGCAAGGTGCTGGAATGCAACACTAAACATCATGGGAATTGAGGCCATTTTCCATTTGGTAGGAGTGGGCTTTGTGCCTTTGTTATATTTCTATTCTCAGCAGACCTTTTTTTCCTATAACTGCAAAGATCTGCTTTCTCCTGGCAGCAATGAGAAAGCAAAAATGTTTCAGAAGCAGAAATGGAAACAGGTTTCAGCAGCTTAGGTCAGTCATTTTAGGACAAGCCTGATGCCTCTAGTTAGATATGTTGTATATCAAGGCAATTGCATCTGATTAAACTTTTCTCAGAAAGATTAGTGTGAGGGAACTAGAACTGTATAAACTTAAAGGAAAAGGACATGTCTTTAAATTTTAGGAGCACATCTCTTCAAAAAGGCTTAAGCTAGGACTTTCAATTGAACTTGCCCAAGAAGCTGGAAAAAGAAAATACTAGGTGAATTGGTCTCTATATGTAGCTTTAATGCAATATTAGTGTAACCCGGGTGGTACTCCAAAAGTTACCCCCTCTCCAATTGAAGGGATCAAAGCAGATGCACAAGCGCTGTGGGAGGTGTAGGGACTCTCCTCCCCCTATAGAACAGAGCCAGACCACCACTGGGGACTTAACCATATACCTTTTAATGAGGGAACAATACCGGGAACATAACAGGAATAATCAGGGGGTATAGCGGACACTATGCCCCAAGGGGCAGGATTCAACAAAGGTTAGACACTTACAATCATTGACAAAAGACAGGGTTAACAAAATATAAAACACAAACAGCAGAGCAAACAATACTGGTTGGGGAAATATAAAAAGGCACAAAATACAAAATGTCAAAGGACAAAGAAATATAGGGCCTAGGTACCTGGAAGGGGAGAAAACACAATGGCCCCTTTCCACTACAAGAGGAATTTCTCCTTGTTAGCTCACTCACCCCAAGTCACCAAAGCTAGGACTTGAACTTGGATCTCCCATGTGGTAAGCAGAAATGCGGCCAGACAGCCACCAGTGCTGGTACTACACCAAACTGCTAGGGGTCTTGACTGTCCTGGAGCCCCGGCCTCACATCAAGCTGCCTGGTCTCTGATTGGAGGAGCTGGAAGCCGAGCTGGGAACCCCTCAGGTGGCTGCTCAGATCCATACTGGAGCGGGATACCTCTCCTGCTGGCCACAGTCTCTCGTAGGCGATCCTGGAGCCCATCAGGAAGCCTCTCCTGCCAGCCACGCACCGTGCTGCTGAGGGTCCAACTGCTGCCTGCAAGTCCTGCTCCTTCAGGCTTTTCTGGGGCAACTGCTCCCGCCCCGCTGGCTCAGCTCTTGCCAGCTCTTTGAAGCTCTTTCCTCGTGGTCCCTCGCTGGTTTCTTCCCTGAGTCAGCCGTGCTGCCCCTTTTACACCCCTCCAGGTGACCCAAGGGGCCAATCAGGGGACATGAGGGGTGAGTCTCTGGGGCCTGATTGGTGAGGAAAGGGAATCCCAAGTCCTCCAATCATCTTTTGCCCTTTCAAAACCCCTGGGCTAGGTCACTGCCAGCTAGCCCATCACATCAGAATTACCTGAAGAAAATAAACTATTTCCTCTATTGTTTTTCTGAAAAGAAATGTTAATTAAGCATTATGGATGATCTCGCACAAAAAACGTAAATTACAAATACTGTAAGGAGATTTTGCACAGAAACCTGAAGGGAGGAGCTGGCTGCAGAGGTTGAATTCTTCCTCCAGCCGGAAGCTATTGCATTTTACACTTGCCATATTGTTGCTGCATGTTGAACCCTGGGATGGTGAATGCTTAGAGCAAGGGTTGGTAACCCCCAGCATGTGTGCCAGAGTATGGCATGAGAAGACATTTTGCTTGGCACACCAGCCCTTTTTAGAAAGGTTGTTTTAGACCTAAGGTTTTACTGGAGTAAAACTTCCATGGTGGGTGGCAGGGGCCTGTCCAGAGCCAAGGCCAGCTGTGGCAGGCAGCTGGGAGACTGCAAGCAGCTGCACCAGGGTCTGAGGAGCCCTGGCCTGGCCTGTTGCTGGTGACCTCCTCCTGGCGGGATCCTTGTTGTGGCAATGCAGCACTGGCCCCTTCCTTGCCATCCACCCTAGGGTGCGCATGCACCCACTGCCAACAACAAACCAGGCTGGAGTTCTGCAGACCCTGGTGCAGCCACTTGCAATTTCCCAGCTGCCTACTACAGCCAGCCCGGGCTCTGAGCTGGCCCCTGCCACACACTAAGCTAGGGATAGACATTCAAAAAGCATGAGCCTGACTTGATTCAAACTTTACAGGTTAGTGTAAGCAACCATGCCATTCACCAGAGTGCCTGGTGTGTGCCAGTCTATCAGATGTTGCCGTTGTCTGCAGGAAGGATAGTCAAAGATTGAGACAGGTTCCAGACGGTCCTCAGTGGTTCTCGCCTGCCCATGACTTTGCTGAAATAAATATGTTTTAGTAGGGAGGAAGACGTACATTCTGTCCAGCCTGGTCCCCTCCTTCGATCCTTCCATCGATCTTCCCGTTTTGGGGCTTCACCTCCCCTACACCCCACCTAGTGCCAACCAATGATGTCGAATCCCGGTCTTCTGGGTTTGGGTCACGGTCTTGGTACACGTCTTGACCGTTCAAACTGGTAAGCCATGTCTGGACGTCAGTTTGCCTCACTTGACACTTGCCTCAGAGGGACTGACTTAGCTTCTATCTGTCTCTGGGTTACCTGGTCTCCCAGTGTCGGTCTCAATCCTTTTGGCATGTCGTCGCCATGGTGTGGACAGCTGTCTCTCCTTGTCTCCACAGGCTCCAAAACAGCTCAGTCTGCCTGGAAGGCATTCGGAATCCACGGATCTGCTTCTGTTAAGTAATGGTGCCCTCCTGAGCTACACTCTCGCTCTCTCTCCCCCCTCTCAGGGCTGCCACCATTTTCCCTCTGTGAGGCATGACTCTGTCTTAGGACGCTGAGTGCCTGCAGGGAAACTCACTTCCAGTCCCCCAGGCTTCCTGTTCATTGGGGCTTTTATCCCCGGTTCCATGGGATGGCCAGCAAATCGGTGCCAGCATGCGGTCATAAAGTGTGACCATGCCAGCGCGGGAGCCAATTCTGGCTCCTCCTGGCTCAGCTGTTTCTTTGGTGTTTTTTCTTCCGGTCTCGCACCTCCTCCATGCATCTCCAACCCCAGGTGAGTTCCCCTCTGGGGTTTTATCTTTATCACAGTTAGTCTAACCTGGGTAGGCTAAACCTATTTGTAACCACTCAGACATCCCCTCTGAACTGAGGAAATGCAAGCACATGCCTGCAGCAGCTCAGGCTAGAAGATGGGGGTTCTAGAGCAGCCCTCCCTTCCCTTCCTTTCCTTAGTGCTAAGCTGAGGTGGGGTGTGTGGCCAGGCCCAGGCAGGATGTTCTGACTAGGGAGGGATTCTGCCCCCTCCCCACCTCACCCCGCCCTTGATAACCAAGCATTTATCAGCTCTGTTATCAGCATTTAACACCCCATCAGAAAACAAAGCCACTCTCATTAGTTCAAGCTCTTCTTAAACAACTTTTTGCAAGGAAGGGGACATTCTGAGGAGGGACATTACCTGTTGATTAGCTCCAAAAAGCCCTAAGCAGACACTGTGTTGTCTGCTTTACACAAACACATCTCAGCTAGCATACCACATGCTGGCTACCATCCATGCTGTGGGAGGGAGGAGGAAGGGATCCCTGTTTGAGTTGCGAGCTGTGAGGAGGGGGGAGCAGGAGGAAGCCAGGCAGACACTCTGTGCCTGCAAGTCTCTGCCAGAGCCCCAGAGAGGGAGCCCAGGGGAGGGGCCAGCCCAGAAATCATGTCAGTATGCTGGGGGAGTCTGGTTTAATTTAAACCAGCAAGAGGTCTGGGACAAACATTGCATAAACCGGCTTGACCCAAATCCAATAAGTTTGACACTACATTTAACTGGGCTTATCTCAAACCAGTTTCAGCCATTTTCAAATGGCTTATGTGCACTGAACACCTGTTCTGTTACAGGTTTAAATCAGTTTCTGATCATTTAAACCAGTTTATGTACAATGTCTGTCCCTAGAGCCAGGGCTGCTCACAGCAGGTGGCAGGGAGGCTGCAAGAAGCTGTACTAGGGTCTCTGGAGTCCTGGCCTGGCCCATTGCTGGCGGTGAGTGCATGCATGCCTTGGGGCAGGCAGCAGGTGCATATGTGCCTTGGGACAGGCAGTGGGGAAAGGGCCAGGCTGAGCTGCCACAAGGACTGGACGCTGCGACTTCCCCATTCTTCCCTGCTGTACTAGTTCCCCCTCCTCCCTCCCCTGCTCCTGCTTGCCCTGCTGCCTTTAGGGCCACCACACCACTTCTCTTTCCCCCCCACCCCAGCCAGCCGGCTCCCTTCCCCACACTAAGTGATAACCTGTAAGCACCCCCTGCCCCACTTTGTTTGCCTGGAACACCAACATATTATCAGTATACGTTGCAGGTTTTTTGGCATTCTGCCCACAAATGTTGCTGACCCCTGGCTTGGAGCAAGGGTTGCCAAGTGGGGGTATGCATACCCCCAGAGTTACTTAGAAAGGGACTGGGGGTACCTGCGGGCAGGCAGGAACAGAGCACCACCACCAATCACCCTGTGCCGCTGCCTCCCAGGAGCAGGACCGGGGGGCAAGGGCAGCGGCTCCCTTCTGTGGGTCACACAGGCACTGCCCAGCCAGCTGGACATGGCAGGGGGAACTTGCATGCAGTGGCTGTCACCGCCATCCACCGCCCCATGCTGCTGCTGCTGCTGTCATGTGCAAGCCCTCCCCCATCTCGGCTCCACATCCAGCCACTGCCATCCCCCTCACTGCTCTGCATCTGGCCGCTGCCACCCTCCCTTCCTGCCTCACCCCCGCTCCACAAGAAGTATACCCAGAAGGGGTACACTCCTTAAAGTTTGAAAACCCCTGGCTTAGAGTGTTCAGGCTCCATTGGTTATAGCCCCCATCTCTATAGTCTCATACATACAATGAATGCTGTAGTGTCTACCCCAATTCTATTCAGCACATCCAGCTTAAACAGATCCTTTTATATCTATTAGGTACCAAAGTAGAACTAGAAAAGATTTTTCTGGGACTTGGGTGGAACATGATCATACTTAAGTGTCTAATAGATGGAACCAGGATCTAGCCCTGCTTCTTAAAATTCAATATAAAAACATCAGATAGGAAGTATTCACCAAACACTTTAATTTAAATAGCCTTGTAAAGCCTCAACTTAGCTCATCATTCTTCTAACAATCTGCTCTATATTCAATTGCCAACAAAGAAATGTGGGGTGGGATAATGGGCTATATTATTAACATCTGCATAAGTTATACTGCTTAAAAATTAAATAAAAATGATTAAGAATCAATAAGTTTCAAATTCTTTAACAGAATATTTTCAGGCCTCTTACGTTCTCCATAAGAATGTGATAATTATTTTGTAAATAGGGAATAATTTAGTAATGTTAAACTAAAATTAATTAAGGTTTCTGTTTAAAAATATAAATACTGTATGTATGCATCTGTACATTTACACAATCATTTCTCAATTTCAACAATTCAACTCTTAATTTTACCAGTAACATACAAACAACCAGAGATGAATTTTTGCTATCAGTATTGAGGACAAAGCTATAGTATCTCACCTGAAACAAAGGAATTACACCAAGAAAGAGAAAATATTCTGTGAAAATCCATACTTTTATTTGTTTCCAAATAACATTTAGAACTTCTACTACATTTAGAACATACAAATTAAGTTAGAAATTAGAAAAATATACATTTACTGTATGACTGTAAGCCTATTTATTTATACTGTTAACCCAAGATCTCAAATCAACAATAATAGGATAATTTGATATTTACATCTCTAATTAGTTTGGTTTCATTTTAGCTGAAATTTAAAAACATGAAATAATGTTCTTGAAGTAACATTTATTTTTGCATTTCAGTAGTTAGTTTATTGCTAGAAATAGCAAAGTAAATTCTAAAATAATATGTGGTACTTGGTTAATTAAAATGGATTTAATAAACCAAGTTTTATCATGTTAGTCTACCTAGGAGTTACTTCCGCTTCAGTGGGCACACCTATGAGATGCTAATTGCGCAGTAGCCTAATACTACTGCAGAGTAGTGTGTCATGGCAAAAACTGTGCTAATATGCTACTGCGCAGTAGTGTCACTAAGGCTAGGGACAGAAGTTACACATAAACTGGTTTAAGTGATCAGAAACTGGTTTAAACCTGTAACAGAACAAAAGTTCTGTGCATATAAACCAGTTTCAGCCATTTTGAAACTGGTTGAAGATAAACCTGTCTGAATGTAGTATCGGATTTAACTGATTTGGGTCAAACCAGTTTATGAAACTTCTGTCCCTGACCTCTTCCTGGTTTAAATTTTAAATCTCAGTCCCCCAGCATGCTTTTCAGCCCTGGGATGGGCTGTGCTGTCTGCCCCAGACAGCAGGGCTGGGCCTGCCCCTCTGCTCCCTAGGTGGAGCAGTGAGGGCTGGCTCACTGGCCTCACTGGATGGCTCACTGGCCCCCCAGGCAGCGGTGACATGTAGGGGGTGCACATGCCACTGCAAAGAGTGCTGGTGCACCCCCTGACAGCCAGCATTCCCCGCTTAGGTGACAGGCAGGGGGAGCAGGCAGGAGCACTAGTGCCCCCCCCCCCCCAAGAGTGCTGGCCAGGGAGTGGGAGCACCAGGAGAAGCACCCCTGGCACTTCCAGGTTGGTGCGATCACCTGTGGGGGGACCCTGCCCCCCGGTTGCTGACTGGCCTTTGTGGGGGGGCAAATGCGCCCCCGACCCGGGAGGCACCAGTCGCCCATGCCCTCAGGCAAACCGAGATGGGGTCTGGGGCCAGGGGCCAGGGAGGGGGGATAAACACACCTTCCCCGCCAAGTACAGAGGTGAGTACAGAGCTGTCCTGCTCAGCTAAAACTTAGTGCTGGCTGCGACTGTACTACAAATCCCAGAGGCACCTGGAAGCAGGGAGAGGAAGTGATGAGCAACCCTGACAGTCCTGTTGCTGTGATTGTGGACTGCAAATCCTAGAGACCTCAGAGGCAGCAGGAAGAGGACTTATTCGGGAGGGATGGGCTGCATCTCTCCCCCAAAAGGTAAGCATATTTTTTCTTCCAGGCTGGCCGATCTCACACAGCAAGCTTTGAAATAGGTCCTCTGGGGGACAGGGAAGCAGAGGAACATGAGGACACTTCGCCATCAAGCCAAGTGATGATCACAGGTAATACCCAGGTAAGTAACAGGGGCCAGGGCAGACTTAGGAACAAGGGGGCAGCACGGGCACCTACAGGAGGCCTCAAATGCCTCTACACAAATTCTCAAAGCATGGGGAATAAGCAGGAGGAACTCGCTTTCCTGCTAGCTAGCAAAAACCCAGACCTAGTGGGGCTCACGGAAACCTGGTGGGATTCTACCATCGACTGGGCAGTGGACATCCAAGGATACAGGCTGTACAGGAGGTACAGAGCAGGTAAAAGAGGCGGGGAGCGGGGTAGCACTATACGTCAAAGAGCAATACACATCCTCAATGATCAGGATGGGCTCCAAGGAGGAGCAAAATGAGGCACTCCAGGTAAGAATGCAGGGGGGGCATGGGGAAAAGGACTTGTTAGTGGGCGTCTACTATAGACTGCCTCACTGGGGGGACAAGCTGGACCGGCAATTCTCAGGTCAGCTCACGGAGGCTGTAAAGTCAAGGAATGTGGTTGTCATGGGTGACCTAAACTACCCAGATATCTGGTGGGAGGAGCAGTCAGCCAGGTCCGACCGCTCACGTAGGTTCCTAGCCAGGATTCAGGACCTCCACCTAACCCAGGAAGTGCATAGTCCCACCAGGGGTAATGCCTTGCTGGGCTTGGTCTTTACCACAGGCGATGACCTGGTGAGGGGTCTGCAGATACTTGACCACCTGGGTGACAGTGATCATCGCCTGCTGGAATTTATTATCCAGTGTAGGGTGGTGAAAGCAAGCAGCAAGGCAGAGGTCCTCAACTTCAGGAGGGCCGACTTCTGTAAGCTAGGAAGGCTAGTAAGAGGCATTGGGGTCTCAGAGCCTCAATGAGAAGGGGTCCAAGAAGGGTGGCTGTTCCTCAAGGAGACGATCCTCCGAGCTCAAAGGGAGCCAGTCCCAATGCACATCAAGGGGGGGCAGGAGTGCTAAGAAGCCCCCATGGCTTGGCAAAAGCATCCAGGGATGCCTGAGGGCAAAAAAGGAGGCGTACAAACAGTTGAAGCAAGGGGCTGTCACCAAGGAGGATTACACCTCTGTTGCTCGGGACTGCAGGGTGGCGGTTAGGAAAGCCAAGGCAGAGATGGAGCTAGGGCGAGCAACCAGAATTAAGGATAACAAAAAATCCTTTTTCAAATACACAGGGAGTAAGAAGGCAGCACTGGGTAACATGGGGCCCCTACAGGACAGGCTAGGCAATCTGGTGATTACAGCAAACGAAAAAGCTGACCTCTTTAATGAATTCTTTCCCTCCATGTTCCTGAACAGAGACCAAGACATTTCCCCAACTAGAATTGTGGATGGACCTGGGGTGGCACCACCATGCCTAGGGTCAGGGATGACCTAGTTAGGGCACTCTTGGAGGGGCTGGATGTATTTAAATCAGTAGGTCCAGATGCCCTTCACCCGAGGGTGCTGAGGGAATTGGCAGCCTTTGACACAGTTTCCCCACTATATTCTCTTAAAAAAAAATAGTTGACTGCAGCACTGATGCCCACACAGTCAGATGGGTGGCAAATTGGCTAGATGGCCGCACCCAGAGAGTGGTGGTGGATGGGTCATTTTCGACCTGGAGGGATGTAGGCCGTGAAGTCCCCCAGGGCTCGGTCCTGGGGCCTGTACTGTTCAATATCTTTATCAATGATTTAGATGTGGGCGTGGAACGCACACTGTCCAAATTTGCTGACGACACCAAGTTGTGGGGCAAGATGGACATGCTGGAAGGAAGGGACAGAATCCAGCTAGATCTTGACAGGTTGCAAAGGTGGGTGGATGAGAATAGGATGGAATTCAACACAGACAAGTGCAAGGTACTGCATCTAGGGAGAAGGAACCAACAACACGCCTATAGGCTGGGAAACACCCTTCTTGTCAACACGGTGGCAGAAAGGGATCTTGGAGGCATTGTTGACTCTAGGATGAACATGAGCCGCTGATGCGAGGAAGCAGTCAGTAAGGCTAACCACACCTTGTCGTGCATCTACAGATGCATCACAAGCAGGTCCAGGGAAGTGATCCTTCCCCTCTATGTGGCATTGGTCAGGCTGCAGTTGGAGTGCTGCATCCAGTTCTGGGAACTGCACTTCAAGAGGGATGTGGCTAGCATTGAGAGGGTCCAGAGGAGGGCCACTCATATGGTCAAGGAGCAGCGGGGTAGGCCCTATGAGGAGAGGCTAAAGGGCCTGAACCTATTCAGTCTCCACAAGAAAAAGCTGAGAGAGGATCTGGTGGCCCTTTACAAACTCACCAGGGGGAACCAGTGAGAATTGGGGGAGGCTCTGTTCCCCCCGGGCACCACCCAGGGTTACTAGGAATAACAGCCACAAATTGTTAGAGAGAAGGTTCAGACTGGACATCTGGAGACATTACTTTACAGTCAGAGCTGCCAGGCTCTGGAATGGGCTCCCAAGTGAAGTGGTGCTCTCTCCTACCTTGGGAGTCTTCAGGAGGAGGCTGGACAGATATGACTGGGCTAGGGTGATATGATTTGGCTGAGGTAATATGACCACGGCACCCATTCCTGACTGGGGCAGGGGGTTGGACCTGATGATCTGTTTAGGTCCCTTCTGACCCTAGGCACTATGAAACTATAAGAGTAAGTGAACACACAGCCCAGGCTGTGTTTTTTTATAGTTCATCAGTTTACAGACTTTCAGAGAGAACTATTCTTATTCAAGCTTTTCTGAAATCAGTGCCATTACCTTTTTTTTTCCTCCCCTTCCCTTTCCTCTCCTGCCCCCCCCCCCCCCCC
>NW_005842008.1:887718-906957 GCF_000455745.1 Alligator sinensis
CCCTTTCCTGCCCAGGAAGAACACAGGCTGGGGCCCAGCCATGCCTCCTCCATCCCAGCAAGGAAAGAGGAAACATCTTGGAGGGCTCTCTTCCCTTTGGCAGTGGCTGGCAGGCATGCTCTAGTGCCCCCTGGCTTCTGATTTGAGCCACCTGTGTATTTGTTAATGTGTATTAATTTGTTTATCAGCTCAATCTCTGCAGTTTAGGCTAACCTGCAAAGACTAAATCAATTCAGCCTCAGGCTTTTTGACCAACTGTACTAAGCCTAAAGGTATGTGCAGTAGCATCACTAAAGGCACTAAAGCGCAGTAGCACTGGTTACTGCGCATTGATTTAGTACTTGATTTATACAAGTATTAAACTTAATGTGCAATAACTATGGTGCATTAATGAAGGTAGAAAGCTATTTTTTCTATTTTAGTTTAGTGCTATTGAAGTCAATAGCTACAGAAGTGTATAGTGTCAGGGTCCCAGGGGCAGCCATTTTGTCCCTGGTGGCTCTGGAACTGTGCCTCGTTCTGCGCTTCTATCTCACCTGCCATGCCTTGATGTTTCTTATGGTTCTAAAAAGGGAGGCTGCTCCTGGGCCTTCACAAGGCTGCAATTTGTCTGAACCCCCACTAGGGTTCCTTGGCACCCTACTGGCCCTCACTATTCCCAGACCCCTCAATGGGTCTCAGGCTCCTCGCTGGGCCTCACTCTATAACTGTGCTGTCACAGGGTACCTCAAGTCTTAGGGGCTAATAGTGTGGCTCCAATCCTTTTCTACCCCCCAGCCCTAAGCCTTGCAGCATTCCAGTATCATTGTTCCCTTGTTGAGGCTTTGGCCTTGTCAGCCTCTCTCCCTTTATTTTCAGTTAGGCCTTCTAGTCTGGGCCCATGGTATTAGAGCTGGCTTTGAAGCAATAGCTCTAGTCTAGCCCCTTAGGGCACCGGGCCCCAGGCCCCTGCCTGCCAGGACCCTGGCCTCTGTCCGGTTGCACCCCTTTCAGGTGCCAGGCCCTTGGTCCCTGTCTAGCTCTGTGACGTTGCACTCTGTCCCTCTCTGGGCTCAACAGTCACTTGAGCCTGCCCCTGGCAGGACTCCAGGCAATTGTACACCCATTGGACACTGATGGGACCTCCATATACCGTCCTTATAGTCTCAACCCATACCGGTAGTGTAAATACAACACAAACATAAACCCCCAGGCTATAACATAACCCAGAGGAAACAGCCCTCTACTCCTTTAAGGGGGAAAACGTTCCCTCACCTAGGATAGCCTCCCAGCCCTGGGCTATACCCTAGTGAGATCCCCTAGCCTCACCAGGAATCCAAATGCAGCACTACAGTCCCTTCAGGGGCCCTGCTACTGGAAGCTCTTTAGCCTGTGGCAGCCAGGGAGAGACTAACTTGCTTAGCCCAAGCCTCAGGCTTATATCCTCCCAGGGCCCTGCGCCTTCCAGTCAGCAGTTTGCCTGGGCTGCCTGCAGGTGCCTGCTGATGGGCCTCACTGCCCTGTTACCCTGCAGCTGCTGCACCTGCTTGGGCTGCAGAGCTCCCTGGTTGGGCTGCTTCTCCCTTAAAGGAAGAGGGAGCCCCAGGCTCTCTGTTACAAGAAGTCAACAACTCTGTCAACTGAGTAAGAACACTAAAGAACACAGGCTTAACTGTACTCCTGCATTAGTGACTGCTGGGCTGGGCCCCATTTCTCTCCGTGAGCCATGGCCTGTGCTGTTCTAATAGCTGTAAACCTCTGTCTATTTCTGTTTTTTTACACCTTTGACAAATATTAAATTAATTTTAAATAAAGGAGGGAAAAATCCTAACACCCACACTGCCAAATATGGGAACATTAAGAAGCAAATGCATCATAATGTTACTACAACTTCTTTTTTTATAAGGGCCTGATTCTAAGGACCCATAATTTTTGTGGAGTTCAAAGGGCTGTAGTTACTCAGCACTTCTCAGGATCCAGTCTAAATTTATGTAAGAACCCTAATTCCTGTAAGATTGTTTTATCTCTATTACTGGCATCAACTAGCAACAAAAAGAATCAAATTCTGTGGTGTATTCTGAGAAAAATTATGTGTTTTTCCTGTTACGCACATACCTCACAATGACCACAACATCATTGCACTAATTAATCCTGCTTTCCTCTCCTTGTAGAGTCATTTTTTTTTATCTTTGATTTTTTTTAGCTTGTTTGTATGACTAAAGTTCACAGTACTAATGAGTAACAAACACCTTTTGTTGCTTTTTCATCTACATTTAGTTCATTACAGTGGTAGATGGATACCATGGTGGATATATGATACAATCACGTGCAAAAAGAATCAGAGGAACATGAAAATGAATTGTACTGATTTTGTTACTCTTAAATGAAGATAAGCTGTCTAGAATAATTTGTTCTTAATGGCTGTTTTAGCTCAACAGGCCCTGAAGTGAAGAATAAACAAAAGACTTATTCTCTGTTTGTGTGACAGTTTAAAATCAGGGTTAAGGTTCATTGGGACAACTGCTCTGAGGCAAAACATTACCACATCTTAGATTAATCATGGCATATAGTTAAATATGAAGGTACAACAGCAGTGTACATCCAATGACTTCTGTGGAACAACTGTACATGCACTGTAGTCTTATCCAAATGCATAAGAGAAATTGCAAAAATGAAAGATGAATTCCCAGTACATTGAAATGGAGGCTTGGAAATCCAGAAAAATATATAATGATAAAGAAAAAGTAGATGTATATGGTCGTCTTGCTTAATTTTGCTCTGTACAGCCTTACACAAGCTATGTATGATTAAGATGATATTCTTATTTAAGTTCTAAACCCACAATTTAGCTCATAAAATTGCCAGTTATCTGAACCATTTTCCCCAAATATTTTATTTCTGTGTTATTCAAAAATATTTACCATGCTTGGACCTTTCTATGGAGAAAATCTGAAATGCACAGTGCAATAAGCATCTTAAGAATTCAGAATCTTAAGCATTCAGAGAACATAAAAATGCTGCCTTTCCTATATTTGTGATCACGCTTTGAATGTGAGCTTATCCCTTAATATTTATCTAGGCCTTATTTTAGCACAATGAAGCAAATATTATGTTTTCCATCAGGTGAAAGAAAAGCCATAGCCAATACCCTCCCCCAATATGTCCTGCTCAGTTTGGTATCTGCAGGTGGTAGAGTCCAAAGTTTGGGCAAGTCTGTCTCTTGCCCATTAGAAACATTCTTCTCTGAGGACTTCACCTCCTACCACACTTGAAGTGATTACCTGGCTAAGGTCTTTCGACCTAACTGTAGAAAAGCCCTTACCAGATTCTCTCAGGCCTCTGGCAGACATTAAAACAAGAGCTCAGCTGGGATCTGAGGAATGTTATGCCCCATCCCAAACACTAGGCATCCTGCCATGACATGTACATGGCAGACGTGCAGTGTTTGGGATGGGACACAAAATTCCTCAGATTCCAATTGTGCAATTGCCAGGGCCGAACCACAATCTGAAGCTGCACCTAGCCTGATCCTGCAGACTGGACAGCAAGCAGGTGTGTCCTGGACCCAGGAACTGCCCTGGGGTCCAGTGAACAAACATCCACAACCTGATCTCCAGGATACAGGGATTAGACCAGGGGCATCCTTTGGTCTCCAAGCAGGATTCAGAGTTGCCATGTACCCAGTCCTGATGCAGGATTGTACATGGGTAGCCCCAGGTCTGAAAACTGCCCGTTCAGCAAAGCTGGGTTGAAGGGGTGGTGTTTAAAAGCCCAGGACAGAGGAACCTAAGATTGGGACTCCCAGGGATCAGGCAGGGGAGAGCTATTTCTCACACCCCAGGGCTGTGCTGTACCCAGTCCCAATGCTCAGTTTACAGATGCTGTCCCTGCTTGATCTTGATGGCAGGGCTCCCAGGGATCAGGTAGCAGAGGCTGTTTCCTGAACCCGGGAGCTGCCCCCTGCCTGATCCTGACAGCATGATACCCCCATGCCTGGTACATTTGCAGCATTGCCCTACAGCCTACATGTGGCTGTTCTACCATTTTATGAATCTATACATTGACTGAACATGTAGCACGATGCAGTTTATGGTGCAACTAATACATTAAACTTGTCATCAATATGATGTCTGCCAGGGTGCTCAGGTAGGCTTCTGCTCTCCTCAGCTTCAGCTCAAACAGTCTCAGCTCTCCTCACCGTCTAGGTGAGTTTTGCTCATGTACCTCGGTTTTGCTCATCACCTCAAAGCTGCCTCCACCACACGTCAGTTCACCTGGCAACCTCTGAACTGCTTCTACATCACCTTAGCTTCACAGAGAAATCAATAGTGAACAGAATGGGTCGGTTTCGACCTGGAAGGGTGTGAGCAGTGGGGTCCCGCAGGGCTCGGTCCTTGGACTGATACTCTTTAATGTCTTCATCAGTGACTTGGACGAGGGAGTGAAGTGTACTCTGTCCAAGTTTGCAGATGACACAAAGCTATGGGGAGAAGTGGACATGCTGGAGGGCAGGGAACAGCTGCAAGCAGACCTGGACAGGTTGGACAAGTGGGCAGAAAACAACAGAATGCAGTTCAACAAGGAGAAATGCAAAGTGCTGCACCTAGGGAGGAAAAATGTCCAGCACACCTACAGCCTAGGGAATGACCTGCTGGGTGGCACGGAAGTGGAAAGGGACCTTGGAGTCCTAGCGGACTCCAAGATGAACATGAGTCGGCAGTGTGACGAAGCCATCAGAAAAGCCAAAGGCACTTTATCGTGCATCAGCAGATGCATGATGAATAGATCCAAGGAGGCGATACTTCCCCTCTATCGGGCGCTGGTCAGACCGCAGTTGGAGTACTGCGTGCAATTCTGGGCACCGCACTTCAAGACAGATGCGGATAACCTGGAGAGAGTCCAGAGAAGGGCCACTCGTATGGTTAAGGGCTTGCAGACCAAGCCCTATGAGGAGAGACTAGAGAACCTGGACCTTTTCAGCCTCCGCAAGAGAAAGTTGAGAGGCGACCTTGTGGCTGCCTATAAGTTCATCACGGGGGCACAGAAGGGAATTGGTGAGTATTTATTCACCAAGGCGCCCCCAGGGGTTACAAGAAATAATGGCCACAAACTAGCAGAGAGCAGATTTAGACTGGAAGAACTTCTTCACAGTTAGAGTGGCCAAGGTCTGGAACGGGCTCCCAAGGGAGGTGGTGCTCTCCCCTACCCTGGGGGTCTTCAAGAGGAGGTTAGATAAGCATCTAGATGGGGTCATCTAGACCCAGCACTCTGTCCTGCCTATGCAGGGGGTCGGACTCGATGATCTATTGAGGTCCCTTCCGACCCTAACATCTATGAATCTATGAATCTAAGAATTCCTAAGAGATTCCATTCCACAAAGAGAAGATTCCTAACAAAGGCCCTCTTCTTTCACTCCGTCTTGTTTGGGGCTCTTAACCTGCCCATTCTAACCCACAGCTACTACTTAGTTTGTCCTGTCATGCTCATATTCATCTTAGACATTTTTGTTAGTGTTCCATTGTCTTTTATTATCCTAAAAGGATAACTATTATTCCACATTCTAAACCTAACTGTAATTTAACCAAAACGCCCCAAACTGACATCAAACTGAAATGAAAAGGAGACTTGGCACATCAGTCATTTTTTCTTGGTCACTCGTAGGTACTAGCAGAGACCTGTAAAATCTCTATTTTGGCCATTTCTAAAGCTCTGCCAGTTGACCCCAGACCAGCTGAGCCCAGAATAAGGCTGGGTCCATTTTTTCTACTCCACATATGTCTAAGTCCAGCAGTTAGGCATGGTAGATGGTTTGGCAGGTGCTGAGCATGCTCCCTGAAACTTAAGCCTGGGCTCTCCTAAGTCAGAGAAACTGAGAGAAGCACTGGGGAACATGCTCATGATCTTGCTAAGTATCCACACTACCTGGTCTTGGTTGTGGGCTAAGCAGGAGTGAATGGGCAAGACTTGTTTCTTTGTGGTCTTACACATGGTAGAAAGGCAACATAGACATGGTCCTGGAATTCTCAAGCAGCTCTGAGCCTCTCCCCTTCCTGTTCACTGACAGCTGCCAACAGTGAGCTTACTACCCATCAATTTCACTCTGTTTAAAACTAAAGATTTGTAAGTTTTCATTTGTACTTATTCAGCAACATTTAAGAATGTAAAATTTATTCATACAAAGAAACCTTCATAAGAACAGTTTCAACAAACAATCAAAGTCTAATC
This sequence comes from Alligator sinensis, assembly GCF_000455745.1. Lineage (NCBI taxonomy): Eukaryota > Metazoa > Chordata > Crocodylia > Alligatoridae > Alligator > Alligator sinensis. The sequence goes on from NW_005842008.1 coordinate 893,923, forward strand.
CAAAGTCCACATGAGGGCACTGAAAAGAATCCTAGACCACATCCACATGGGCATGGATGTTTGTTTCCCTGGGGACAAGTAGCAGTGGCACACCTTGTCCCTCTGCTACCTGTCCCCGGGAAATGCCCATGCCACGTGCCCTCTGGTGTGCAGCAGATTACACTGGGTGGGTAGGGTAGGCTGGAGCCAGCAACTGTGCTGGCCTCAGCAGCCTTACCTGGGGTCCTGGGGGCCTCAGGTAGCTGTAGCCATGGTGCTCTTACAGCTGGGAGCCTCCAGTGAGCCAGGCTCAGGTTTTGGCATGCTGCTGCCACGTGCGCTACCCCGCTTTTTTTCGCATGGAGGTTTTTTTTTTTAACCGCAGGATCTCCTGGGGTCAATAAACACCCCCTGCCCCGCTCCACACTGCAAGGTAGCAGCACAGGGAATGCCTGTGTGTCCAGTGTGTGGCACTGCAGATGGGTTTGCAATGCCACATACTGCACATCCGTGCTCATTTGGACACACCCTATAGTTCTAGTGAACAGTTACTGCATGTAAATAGAAAATACATTTACATAAAACTGACATTTTCAGTGTTTATCCCTTGTTCCTGATGCAAGTGAAGAAATTAGACTTCTCTTTGTCCCAAAAATTGTTTGGTGACACTGCATCCCCCCAAAAATGAATGAAATTCAAAACTGGAAGTAAATGGCAAATATATATTCTTGCGTATCAAATGATGCTTCAGTTTGAAAATGAACTATGTAGCAAAGCTGCAAAGTTAGGATTCCATTTTGATCACTCTGAAAGTTTGGCATTTTTTGCTTTCAAATCTGTGGTTTTGATTTGGCCCATTGCAAGTATACAGCGGAACCAGCCATAAAATATGACACCATATGTGGGCATAGATATTAATTCCTGGCCAAATATAAAACTGTTCAAATTCATGAAACACATATCCTAAAATAAATCCTAATCATAAAAATACTTTTAAATATATGGTAATCTCAACTAAGATGGACGCAGGAGTAGGGGTTGACATCGTTTACTTAGACTTCAGGAAGGTCTTCGATATGGTATCCCACCCCATACTGGTGAACAAGTTAAGAGACTGTGACTTGGATGATTACACAGTCCGGTGGGTGGCAAATTGGCTAGAGGGTCGTACCCAGAGAGTGGTGGTGGATGAGTTGGTATCGACCTGGAAGGATGTGGGCAGTGGGGTCCCACAGGGCTCAGTCCTTGGACCAATACTTTTCAATGTCTTCATCAGTGACTTGGGTGAGGGAGTGAAGTTTACTCTGTCCAAGTTTGCGGATGATACAAAACTGTGGGGAGAAGTGGACACACCGGAGGGCAGGGAGCAACTACAGGCAGACCTGGACAGGTTGGACAAATGGGCAGAAAACAATAGAATGCAATTCAACAAGGAGAAATGCAAAGTGCTGCACCTAGGGAGGAAAAATGTCCAGCACATCTACTGCCTAGGAAATTACCTGTTCGGTAGCACGGAAGCGGAAAGGGAACTTGGAGTCCTAGTGGACTCCAAGATGAACATGAGTCATTAATGTGACGAAGTCATCAGCAAAGCTAACTGCACTTTATCATGCATCAGCAGATGCATGACAGACAGAACCAAGGAAGTGATACTTCCCCTCTATCGGGCGCTGGTCAGACTGCAGTTAGAATACTGTGTGCAGTTTTGGGCGCCACACTTCAAGAGGGATGTGGATAACCTGAAGAGGGTCCAGAGAAGGGCCACTCATATGGTTAAGGGCTTGCAGGCCAAGCTCTATGAGGAGAGACTAGGGCACCTAGACCTCTTCAGCCTCTGCAAGAGAAGGTTGAGAGGCGACCTTGTGGCTGCCTATAAATTCATCATGGGGGCACAGAAGGAAATTGGTGAGGCTCTACTCATCAAGGCTTCCCTGGGGGTCACAAGAAATAATGGCCATAAGCTAGCAGAGAGCAGATTTAGACTGTACATTAGGAGGAACTTCTTCACAGTTAGATTGGCCAAAATCTGGAACGGGCTCCCAAGGGAGGTGGTGCTCTCCCCTACCCTGGGGGTCTTCAAGAGGACGTTACATGGGCATCTGGCTGGGGTCATCTGAACCCAGCCCTCTTTCCTGCCTATGCAGGGGGTCGGACTCGATGATCTATTGAGGTCCCTTCTGACCCTAACATCTATGAATCTATGAATAAGATTTTAATTTTATATTAAAGGCCATTTTTAAGAGCCTCCAATTTGATCTCTAAAATTATGGATTCAGTTCACCCCAACTATTATACTATCTGAAAAGATGCATTTAGGATGGTATTTAATTATTTTCTGGATTCTTAGATAACCAGATTTGATCATCTATGTTCAAGAAATGCTACTTACACACAGGTTGGCATTTTGTTTCTGGGTACATATGTAGTCACTAGCCAACTGCCCATCAAGAACGATGGGGAGGAGGGGCTGGGATGGAGTACCACCGCCTAACGCCCCATGCTGCTGCTGTTCTGCCTCTTGCAGGGAGCAGGGTAGGGGAGCCGAGGTCAGTTAGTCACTCAGATTCATGGGCAAATTTGCTAGGCTTACCTTGGAAAGTGCCTTGAAAGCCTACTGGCAGATAAGGTTCTTTGGGTAAGTCTGATATCTTGTATTAGACCAACTAAAATAGTTGGAAAAATTCTTCCTTGTAAGCTTTCAGGTACAAACACCTTTCTTCGGGCTGAGGAAGTATCTGCAGTTGTTTTGTGGTCTTACTGGATGGGATAGAATAGAAGCCAGAGGCCAGTATGCAAGAATGCCAGTCGGTGAAAATGCAAATTAAGGAAGTCAATGGGTGAGAAACAGGTGGGGAGGTGGGAAGGGGAATGTAGACCTGGTGATAAAATGTAGCTGGTAAATAGTAGAGAGGTTACCTGGGGTACCCGAGACAAAGTTAGGCAGACACATGGCTGGAATTGTTGACTCATAAATGACCCTGCCTTGAACAGGGGGCTGGATTAGAGGTCCCTTCCAGCCCCACTTTCCTGTGGTCCTATACAAAAAATATCTGTGAGACCTTAATAATGTAGAGTACACCACAATTAAAAGGTGATGTTGGCCACACTGGCATCCAAACATTGTTTATAAGGAGTGTCATCTTCCCTTTGGTCTGCCAAATACATACCATTCCTTGCCAGGTCTCCAGAGGCATATAGATTCATAAGATATGGCACAACTAGATAGGTGGAGTATCCCAGAACAACAGTGCCACGGACACTTCATTAACAGCAAGGTCATTAGAATGAAATAAGGCCCCTTCTTCTAGGAAATAAGAGCATGATTTCCTTAGCATCCTGGGATTAGGCATCTTTCCTGCACTTCAAAGTGCAGGAACCCATATCTGTGGTTAGAGAATTCCAGCAAGTAGCCCCTTTACAGTTGACACATTTGCTGTTCCTTCCAATGGAGCAAACCAGGGACACACATGCCACTGATGACCCAAGCACACTGTTGGAACCCCATTGTCAGAAAACCAGCTATTATTTCACACGCATTTCTTGTGCCTAATCATGTGGATAAATCACAATATCAGTCACCTTATAAACCTCTATGACAACAACCTTCAACATCTGACTTATGAATTCCATGCCGCTTTGCAATGGACTTAGAGTAGTCTGGTTACCTAGCTTCCAGTGGGGAAAAGTAACCCCTGCAGGAGTACATAGGTTAGCTGGTACTGGGAGGGGGCAGCCTGGTAGGCACTGCTGGGACCCGCCAAGGGGAGGACTCTGCCTGGGAAATCCCCAACCTCTCACATCCCAACCAAAGGTCCACAGACCCAAAGCTTTCCAGCAGGGAGTTGGTAGAGCCATAAGCATCATAGAGGCATGGAGAAATGCTCCTTGAGACATTACAATATGTGGCCAGGTGGTAGCTGGTCCAAGACACAGGCCCAACAAGGGGGCATCTGCAATATGAGACCATGTGGGGAAAGGGTGCACCCCACCCCAAGAAATCCCATGAGCTGAAGGGAAGTGCTAGGCACAGTGTGCATTGTTGCCCTGCCCACCGTATCATTCAAGCTGTTTTTGGTTGAATTATTCTGTTGTGATTTTGTTAGTCTACCAGGCCACAGCCGTACACCTGCAGGTGGTTGCATTACTGAGCCTCAACACAGGAGAAGACAGCACCGCCCTAACATCAGAACACCATCAAGGCCAATCCATAACACCTGAGTAGAAAGGGGTGGGGTGTAGGGGAGGAGAAGCCCCACAGAAGAAGTGCCAACACAGTCACCTGGGGTTCTAGGGGGACCACCAAACAACACCTCCAGAGGTAAAATCCTGTACAACAAGTTGTGGCAGGCGAGTATACCCCAGTGTGACAACCAAAAAGGCAGAACACATCATCAATGATGCCTGTCACAGGTCCCATCATGGTCATGAGCCTGTCACAGGTCCCATCATGCCTTATTGCCAGTGCAAGAAGATCCCAATCTTGGGCTTCCCCTGCACTGACAAGAATCAAGCTCCTGTGGTTGGGAGCCCCATCAGCTTGGGGGGTTTCCTAGTCTCAGGTGTTCCACACATCCCCAGGGCTGGGAGATTGCAGCTACACCCTGCGGCTACTGGGACCCAGCTGGGTCCTGGCACTGGGAGATACACTGCCAGGACCCAAAGTCAGCAACTGCAGGACCCTGAGTCCCAGCAGCTGTGGGGTGTTGCCAGGACCCAGATTTGGCAGCTGCTGGGGTTGAAAGTACTCTCAATTGCAGGACTCCCAACCATAGCTGGGCATGGTACACCCTGTGGCTGGGAGTCCAGTCAGCTGACAGGGCTCCCAGCAGCCACAGGGATGACTTTGCTACATGTGCAAATTAAAGATGAATACCAACCAGCAATAAAGTTAGTACACATTTTTTATGTCTAACTTTGTAGGTGCTTGGACCTTTTTATGGTGAGATAGGTACTTTGCTTGTATAGCTGGTTTAATTTAATTGCACAATTAACCAGCTAATTGTACAATACTTGTAATGTGGGGAATGGGCCTTGGAGATGGGCTTGGCTAATTTATGCCTACATGCTCACAAACCAAAACACAGGTACACACTACAGTGTAGACATATCCTTTGAATCAGGCACACTGCATCTCTGAACTCAAGTTAGCACAGGAATGGGTCTGTCTCTGTCTTGTAGGCAAAATGTTTTAAAACAGGCAAAGAAGAGAAAGCACAATAGCACTGATCTCTCTTCTTCCACACTAATATACTGGTATGCAAACTAGCATGCATTGCACTAAAGTTTGTTTCACAAGAAATTGTGCCTGTGTTTGTCCTAGGTCAAACATACCATGGTATTGGTATACACACACTGACCTTCTAATTAGAGTTTAGTGAGCAGCTGAATGCAGTGCCACTTTTCTGCCATAGATGCAATAGTGCAATCCCAGAATAACCATACAGATGTACTTTGCAAAATTCTAGGATAAACTGTTACAACCTCTTATTTAGGAAACTTTTGTTTGGATTTATCCTAGGACAGAGGACATGGATTCATGCATGGATGCATGGATTTTGTTCCAGGATACAATGGCTTGTCCTGAGATAAATCTGATATCTGTTTGCAGCCTAAAAGCAGCTCCACATCACCCAATGCAGAAGATATAAATAAAGCCAGAATTTGCTCAGACAATATACAAAATCTCTAAATGGGCCAGGGCCCACAAGAAAGAATTCCTCTTGTGAAGGAGCTGCATAGAGCCAAAATATACATCTCTACACTGCTATCCCAGTGTAGATGGCCAAAGAGTACGGGGTCACAGATAAGGAAAAGCAATAGTTCTCAATCCTATAGCACTTCCGACATGTAGAGCAGCACAGGTTTGGCTATAGAAAGACTTCTATGAATTAGTCTCTCACTCAGGGACATAGTACTTATTAGCATTAATAGTGCCTTGAAGCAGTAGTCTACCAAGCCCTTTTTTGTCAGACTGTTGCCTGTGGCTGAGATGTTCTCAGAATCCTCTTTTGAAAATTTGCGCTCTCTCAGTTCAAAATTATATTAAAAATAAAGTAGAATAAATTATTTTATTTATGTTTTCAATCACATATTACTTCTATTTTAAGAATCCTCCTTTTTTGGAAGTAAATGTTAAACTAGCTTTATGCTATGCTTCTAAATACCCACATAATGCTCTCTGTTGCTCTGATACAACTGAAGCCTTGATGAAACAGTTTCACCAGTTTTCAGATGACATCTACTGGTAGAACATTGTAAATTTCTTTTTATACATAACTCGGAAATATAAGTCAATCTATTTTACTGAGAGAAATCTGAATGGTTGAAAACATAGGGATATAGCAGATTATGTTTCATGGGCATACAAGAGGGATGCAGTGATGTAGATGCCCTCCCCTGCCTTCCCCCCTTTCAGACCATGCTACAGGAGCAGCAGCAGGGACTTTAAGTTCCCAAATGTGGTAAGAATCCCACCTCCCCCATTTCCTCCCACTCTGGGCAACTTTTCCCTTCCTCTCCATCCTCAGCAGCATGTCCCGTCTCCTCCCATTCATCCCCTCCCTTGCCCACTGTTGCCACTGTCCCTCTCCCCAGCTGATTGGGCAGGAGATCCTCCAGAGCCTCTCGCGCCCCACTCTACCCAAGAACAGCAGCACCAATGGCAACAGCGGGTGGGTTCTTCCTCCCTGCCTGGTCCACCTAGGTATTCTCTGCCAGCCTGGGAGCAAGAGTGGGAACCCACCCACCACTGCTGCTGCTGCCCTGTCGGGGCACAGGGATAATGAGGGGACAGGATTCTTAGCTGACTTGGGGACTAAAAAAAGTCCCCACTACTCAGAATGCAGCCTGCCTGCCTGGGGGTAAAGGGAGCTGGGAGCAGGGATGTAGCCACCCCTACAACACTGTTCACTGCTTCTGCACTCCCTTTACAAAATCCTGGATCCATCCACGAACATATATGATACCCAGAGCAACTACAACATCAAAGAAATTAAGGCCTACATTTCAAAAGCATCATTCGTTTGGGTTCCTTAATTTGAGGAGTGTGCAAATTGAGACCATTGATTAGCAGAGGTGCCAAAGATGCAAATTTCCAAATAAGGTGTGTAAATGCTGGGGAAGGCTCATCATCCATGGAAATTAGGCTCTGTGATTAGGCAGCCACAGTGGCATCTGGTAATGAGTAATCAAGTGTATGTCTATATGGCACAGTATAATGCCATGTAGCGATATCCCAGCTCTCTCCATATGCAGTAAGGCAGATGCTATAAGCAGTCTAACTTCATTAGTGAGGCTCTCCAACTGGGCTTATTTACTCTGCTCACCAAATTACACAGAGCAGTTTTGTGGTAATACAGGTAGGCTGATTTTAGTACTGGAGTAGCTCATTTATAATTAGCTGTGGTATCTCTACGTGACACTGAAGAGGGCAGTATAGACATACCATAAAAAGACTAAGTCTCACCAATTAAATTGCCTCTTCTTAGTCCTTAAAACAAACAAAAAGTCTTTCGCCTTATCTACATATGGTGTAGATGGTGTTAAACCATCACACATAGGTGTACTGGTTTAACGTATAGTATGATTTTAAACCAGTTAAGTCAGCACAAAAGATTTATTTTGGTTCAAGCCAGGTTTAGTTTAAACTTAAAGTTTATGCCAAACTAAAATAAGCCATTCTTAAAGCAGAAAAATATCTTCCACACAGGGGTTTACACTGGTTTCTTTACACTGTTTTCACTAAGTCAGTCAAATTGTGTGGTTGTGGCACATGCCTGCTCTTTTCCCAGCCACAAAGCAAAGAGAGTAGAGAGGAAGGAAGGGCCTGGCAACATCTGTTTTCCTCACTGTCGTAACATTCAGCCTGTCCACATTACAATTATACATGTTACCTAATATGTTTGCATCTCTGTATTTAAAACTTTAGCTTAGACTGGGAAAGTTGGATTTTAACATGTTTTAACAGTTTCAGGTGAACTTAGGGAAACACCTAGAAAAGGATGGTTCACACCAGGGGTGATGCGTAGGGGGTGCACGCGAGTGCACGTGCACCCCCTGTGCATGGCGGTGCACCCCCTGCAAAAAGGCGTTGCCAACACTGTTAGCAGTGCCTGCGGGCAGTTGCCATTTGCCACCCCACCACTGGCACTGCCAGCAGTGTCTGTGGGCAGCCCAGGATTGCCCCTGGCTGCTACTGACACTGCCGGCGGTGCCTGCGGGTGGTCACTGACCCCTGGTGAGCACTCCCCCCCCGCCCACCACCGACAGTGCCAGCAGCATCTGCGGGAGCTCCCCGCTCACTGCCGCCAAGCTCCCGCTGCCACCGGCGCAGCTGTGCCACTCCAGCCACCAGGGGCATGCGCTATTCATGGTTCACACCCATTACACCCCAGGAAAGGGGAGGAGAAGTTGAGGCCAACAACAAATTATGATTCTCTAATACATTCCCTTCACATTGGAGCTGCTGTAACTTGCTCACAGTGATCCCCCAGTTAGCACACACTAGCTGGGGATAACCAACATACAGTTGACACTAGCCATTTCTTCTGGCTGCTCTTGATGACACCCCTACACCAGTAGCACTGAAGAGGGAAGTCTCCTTGAAACCCCTTCATGCCCAGGGAATCCTTAGCAGGGCACCAGTAGGTAGTTTCCATTCTCTTTAAGCCAGCTACAAGCCACAAAGGGACTGAGACAAGACAATTAGTCCCTAAGGGTGCTTATAGACATGCAAAGAGTTTGCTCCAACTTTCTGTAATTACAGTATGTCAGAGCAGGCTTGATTAATCAAGTCTGCTGGGGCATGCTAATTAGTGCTCCTCCAGCAGCCTCCGCATCTTGCGTATCAGCGTCCCCATGCTTCAAAATGGAGGTGGGAGCACTTTAACTAAAACCTGTTTGATGAGCTACATGGGATACATGCAAGTGCTATAATTAGAGCGGCTGTCAGAGCCATTCTAATTAAAGCACCGCCCTCCACCCCCCCCCCGGAGCACATGTATAAATGCCCTAAATTTTAACTGTGGCCTATTGACCTTTGGGGAACAACATACTTGCCTCTCCGGTGGAACAAGTTGCATACCACTGTTCTATCCACAAAGGGAGTTCTTGGGCACTTTCACGCATGCTCCAAAAGGAAGGGGGTTAGTTAGAGTAGCTCCAAGAGCCACTCTAATTAAAGCACTGCAGTGTCTCATGTATTAGCATCCCTGTGCTTCAAAATGTTGGCTGGGACACTTGAAATAAACCGTCTTCAACAAGCTTTAGTTAAAGTGCCCCTGCTGCCACTCACTTCCAGGAGGAGAGCAGTATGGGAGTTATAGCAAAGGAGCTACAAGCACATATTATTTAGCTGGCTGATGGTCAGAAATAACTGTCTGAATGCAGAAGGAGAATTTAGAAACCATTTTTCTTGGAGGGAAGTATCTAGTTTACAACCTTGGCCAATTATTTTGGGTCTCAGCTCAAAACTTTATGTAATCCAAACCAATGGACTATTTTGAAAACATGTTTTATCAGGCATTGGTTGAGGGTTGAGGTGGAAATTTCTCTGTCATGTAGGAAAATATAGTGGAAGGGTTTTAAGCTGTGCAAGTCACATGGCTAGTGATTAACAGTGGGTTAGAACAAGCACTGCTGCCTTCAAATGGTTAAAAAAAATTCCACACTGATGTGACCGTGTTTAAATGCATGCCAAAGGCACCCAGAGCTTTTATGCACATTCTGGCAAGTAGTCTCAGTGTGGACTGAAATCAATATAAAATAAAATAATGTTTTACAAATAACTGAAAAATTACTTAATGAGTTAAATGTGGGAGACAAGGATTTGTTAGGGTAATATCTTTTATTGGACCAACTGTATAGCTGGGATAGAGTTAGACAAGCTTTTGAATGCAAGACATGAATAAATAAATGTAAGCGCAGATTCTGCTGCCAGTTACATCAAGGTAAAACCAGAATAACCCTATTCAAAGCAATGAAGTTAATCTAGATTTACAATCGTGTATCTGAGTGCCAAATTTGGCCTGTAATTTAAAACACCAGTTGCCAGATTAATTTTGTGTCCAACTGTGATTAAGGTCAGCGTAGTATAATAAAGCTTTGTGAAGCTCAAATCCCTATTAACTTTGTTGTTCCACAATTTCTTTAGTATTTGTGACCTGTAGGATTATGGCATGCTATCTCATTGCTTTCACAGTGTGAAACAGTTCTTAAAATATTAATTGGGATACCAAAATGAGCTCACTGTAAGTAAATGCTTTCAGGAAATACTATTCAACCATAATAAATTAAAACAAAACTAAATCCTCATTCACAAAAAGATTTCAATTTATTTGCACTTTATGTGGTATGAGGCAGACTCAGCAGAGTTTGATAGTATCAGCCAAACCCAGCAAGGTCACTCTATACTCATGTGAATTATGAATACAGAGGTATAACACAATCAATTAACAAGAATAAAATACAGGGAACTCCTTTAGTTACTAGACTCTAAAATCACTACAATTTGAAAACAGAGGTGTTAAAAAACAAAAGACTGGTAATTGGTAATTATGGAGCTGATTTATTAATGATACTATCTCTTCACTATCTCACTTCAAGGTTTTGTTTGTAAAACACAGCATGTATTATTCTGTAAAGTGTTTGCCTAAATACAAGGCTCATTTTCAAAGCTGGTGACACCATTACAGACATTACTTATTGTAGATGCAGCATGTCTAAGGTTACATCTAGACTAGCAATGGTGTGTGTATTAGTTTAGACCAGACACCAACATTCTCATGTAACCATATTCAGATGGTAAAATACTGAGAGTTTCTGGAGACTTATCTACACTAGTGCTCTCACCAGTCCATGCTCATCAGTGCAAGTCTCCTAATACTATAGAGGGAACAATTCCAGTTGTGCATCATCATCATACTTTCCAGTGCATTTTAAAGACGAGTTGGTTTTAATAAGCAGAAATGGTTCCTGCTAATCCTATGGCCAATGGCCATTTGAAATATAACCATTCACTATAACAGGTAGGTCTTGCATCTAACCCAATAAGCTGTGGATTTAAAGACTGCAAGAAGAGACACAGTTAACCACATTCCTCAGTTCCCTGTGCCAATGGTGAATAACCTTCCCTGTTAGAAACTAGCATTGTATTTTCAATATCAATATTTAAAATTCAGCTTCTAACCACCATACTTCAAATGCCATTGCCTGACAGATAAAAGAGCTCTCTTCTATCAAGAATCTTCTGTTTGTGTAGGTACTCAAATATCATGATAAGGTTGTTTTTGAACCTTCGCTTCAACTGGGAAACTACAATAAGCACTTTAGGTATAATCCCGAATCACCAATGGACACTCACTGTGCCATTTGGCATCTTTATGGAATCCCAACATCTTACCTTAGAACATCCGAGGTTTCAAGCTCCAAACCCTAAAGTAAAAGAGACCAATAGAGGTACAGTGCATCTTCAGGAACACATCCCTCATTCCACTTCAGGAGGAAGAGAATATACACAAGGGATCTACAAGTAAGATGTCACCCCTTCTCAGTAAGCTCATTTATTTGAAAAAAAATGTGGTTAGGGTCATTTATTGTGGGGTATGTCACTGGTTTTGAAATTAAAGATAGGACTTAATTTGTGGGGGGGTATAGCCACCCCTTTCCTTCTCCACACTTTACTTTCTCTATCCTTTAACCAGGCACAGGGTGCCATTGTTCCCTATGGCAGAAGAACCAGTCCTGTCAGCATATCACACAGTCAAAGCGGGGGAGGGTGCACACACGTGTGTGTGTGCAAGTGAGAGAGAGGGAATAAAAATTAATAGTATAATTCAAGTTCACCATGATGACCAAAGGCTTAACCAAGAGGTATTTTATTGCTGTAAAACAAATAGCTAGCATTATGTCTGCCCAGCTTTGAGAATGCAATTTAAGCCATGTTTTCATCAACTTTAAATTAAACTAGATATTATTGCATTATACTCCTAAATTAGCATCAGTTATATATCAAAGCAATTATCATTTCAAACTGTAGCTTTCCAACTAATTGTAAATAAAGCCAATATTATTTTTAGTTGAGGGTTTCCATAGTTGCAGCATTACCTGGCATATCTAACTAACTTCTAAAGGCATAAAGACCAAAACAGATTCTTGTTGTCTTTTTACGCTCAGTCCCATACTACTACCATCAAAACACAGGAAAAGTCTACCTATTCTTACAGGCTAAATCATACCCAGATATTGGCACATCCCAGTGCAACGTACCTTAAAAGGAAAAGAATCTAGTACTTGCTGCTCAGTTGAGGCAGTTTTTGACCCCAAGCCCCAAAACTCAGCTGAATATAGGAGGAGACACAAGACAAATCTTACTTTTTGCAACTTTCTTCTTCCAAAATGTATTCTGGCTCAGTTTTTAGGTGGAAGAGTAGAAGCAAAACTTGTTTTCTTAGTTCATATAACAATTTCTGTCTGGATAATATTTGCAGGAACTGGCTGATTGCAAATGCTGGTTGCAAGTTTTGGTGATGTAGCCATATGAAAAGCTACATTTATAAAGTGCATCAGTTTAACTCATGTAATTCGTTTTTATTATTATTATTTTATTGAAGCAATTGATTTTAAAGGATTGGGGACAAAAACCTGGCTGATCCAAGTTTACCTTCTCTGCTGTACCAGGATTCATCTTTGCCCAAATATTATCGGTGCAACAGAAGTATTTGCTCTTTACAGAGGTATTAGAAATTAGAGGGAGTTAGAAGATAAAAATTATCTGAATCCAAGTGGAACTAGGTTTTACCTTTTCCCAGGTGTTTTGCTGACTAACTAATGCATGGGTGGGTCACAGGGTATAACAGCTAAGGTGGTAACAATTGACTCCTAGCCTCTTTTCAGCTGTTTCCCTTTTATAATGATAAAACCTTAATGGGTTAGGGATGAAATCTGCAGTTTGGGTTAAACTGGGATTCTTAGTTTGTACCTACATTACAGTGGAAAGAGGGTGGGTAGAATTATAATAAGGTCTCCTCTTTCTTCTCCAGATCTCTGGTCCTCTTTCCC
>NW_005842008.1:906988-909428 GCF_000455745.1 Alligator sinensis
TTGAGGTGATTTCTCTGAGGCTGTGGCAAAGGTTTGGGTGGGTTTTGTTATGGCTGCATTTTGTTTTTCAGTGGGTGACTGGGAATGGTGAGAAGCTGGTTGGTCCCTGATAGCAGCTATATCAGCCTTTTGGGATTTACTACAGAAATTGTTTGGTTAAATAATAACTTGTTACAGGATATAATAATGAAACCTCATTCTCTGTTATATATGTGGTGTTGTTCCTGACTGAAAACATGAATTTCCAGAAAGGCAAACAAAAAACAATCCTGTACTAGCGAAGGGAAAGCTTCCGTTTCTTCCTTCTCTCACAAGCTTCTTCCAGCAGATTACTTGATCTTAACTATGATGAACTAAAATATCCTAACAGCTTTGCCATTTTTTTTTTAAAAATTTATGTGCATGTTGTCTTTAGTAGTTTGTGTGTATGTGGGGGTGTTGTTTTGTCTTGGGTTGTTTTTTTTTCTAAAAACCACAAACTTGGAGTGATGTAGTGTTCATTTTAAAATAAAGTCTAGATCAGGTTGAACTAAACATCCTTTGCCTTCTGGCTTTTAAAAGAACCCAAAACTTTTCATCCTCTAAAAATCTTATGACTTTCTGGGAACCGGAGTCAGCATTTTTTTTTTTTTTCTTTTTTTGCATGCTTGGGGTTGGCAATACTGTACTCTCATAGCTGGAGGGCAGTAGTTCAGAAAAACCTCAAACAGTTTTGCTGGATGCAATCTGAACCAATCTCTGCATTTTAATATACAAAAACGAAGTTTATTTTAAGCCAAAGGAATGTACCATAAGTGTTTAAGCGTGTGTGTGTTTAACTTCTTAGTGTAGATGTAATGATAGTTCCCTGATGAAAACCCCATTTAAACTGTTGTATTCATAAATTTCTCTATTTAACCATTTGTTTTTTTCTTCAGCACTCTATTTTAGCTAACTAAATATATTAGAAAACATCTTAATTTATTTTTCTGCACCTTTTTATCTGGTTAATAGGCTTATGACTGGATCATAAGACAATGATTTAAATATCAATTTTTAAAAGTAAAGATGCCTTCCTACAATTTAAGGGAAAAAATCTGCCTTTACCTGCAGCCGTAAAACAATTTGTGCACCGCTATTAATTTTCCTTTGCCTTTGGCAAAAGGAAACTTAAGACACACTCCATTTTGTGTAGGAAGACTAGTCTTACACTTGAATGTGAGACTTGTGTGACCACGAGCTTTCTCTCTGTCTCTCCCCTCCCCTGTCCCCACCCCAGCTCTACCACTGGCCTGCTTTTCTCTATGAAGCATTTTGCCTTCTGCTTGAAGAGCATCGCTATTGTGAACCTGGGGAGCACTGCTCATGTAAATATTAACTGGTATGCCTGAAGTTCAACTCCAGTTATTCAATGGACAGTGACTTGTCTCTCCTATCTGTATATTATTGTTAGTACACAAATGTAATCTTCATTCAGATCTTTATGCATGGCAGCCTGTCTTGGAACATGCACCATATGGATTATATAGAAAGGAAGCTAAATCCATAAAACCTGCCTCCCTTGTGTCTAGGGCTGCTTCTAGTGGCATAACAGAAAGCTTTATACATAGTTTCTGGTCTTTCATGTCCTGGATACTGTTGTAACCATCTCTTTCTTCCCCCCCCCCATACTATTTGGACCCTTAAGTAAATACCATGTGCCTAGTAGTATATGGGGTCTTAAACTTCCGTCCCCTATATCGGCTTCCCCTCACCCCACCTCTCAATTTTATTTGGCATCTGAGGGACTCTGGTAAGATGAATGGATGTTTCTTTCATGACTCCAAATAGGGAAAATGTAAATGCATCTATTGCAAGATACCGACTGGGCAGTAAGTTGACTCTGCCACTTTTGGGGCTTCTGCTTGGAGCAGTTTGAAGGGGAAGATTCCGTGGCAGTTGGAGCTGTTGGGCATGTGGAGGGACCATGATGGCTCAGCTGGAGTTTCCTTAGGCCTATCATGGATAAAGAATACTTAATTTATCCAAGATAAAGATGCTCTGTACTTGGAGTAAATAAACTAAGTACATGGCTAGATCCACCATCTACAGATGAGTTCTACATTGCAACAGTATCTGCTCCGATCCCTGATGGGGATGAACACCTTTCAGGATCTGGAGCAGGGATTCTTACAATTACAATACAATTCCCAAACTACAGCCATTTGAATCAATGAAGTCAGACTCAGACCTGCTACAATACCAATCCCAAGACAAGGACAACAGAGTTTCTCTGGCCCCTTTGTTTATCATCCAAAGCCCCTGGCTTGAACACCCGAGATTCATCATTAGCGATCTCTGTTATCCTCTTCCAGGAAGAGTTGGTCCGCAAGCAGTTGTGGAGGACAAACCTGTCCTGGTTTACAGGCAGCTTCCCCCCCCCCCCCCCCCCCCCCCCCCACCACCCTCCCACAACACAAGA
>NW_005842008.1:909459-913518 GCF_000455745.1 Alligator sinensis
CTTCAAACAGCATTTCTGAAGCAATAGGTTGCCTAACTCCCAGTTTCACGGAGGCACCAGGCCTTGCAAACAGACCCAGATGTCCTCTGTGCCCCAGTATCAATACAGACTACATCATCACTGGACTGAATAATATTGATTATAACCTCTGAGGTTCATTCACTTGCAATTCTACCAGTGTCATATATGCCGTAACCCACTGACAGTACCCCTGTTGAACAGACTGGATGATCCCTGAACAATAATCTGACATCAGTTGCAGGAAGACATGCAGTCCCAGGGGAAAACACTTTAGCTCAGAGCTAAAGTGTCCAGGGAAATTAATGGTGGTTGTTCTCCGGCAGTAAACCTTTAAAAACAGATTTGAATAGGAAATTGTGGAATAAGAAATCATCCACAGGCTGGATTGTGTTAAGTATGGTTTTAAAAAGGACTAGGCATTCTTATCCCATTACCTGGATTAGTTTTTTGTGACTCCTTTGCTTCTATGGGTTGGTTTGACTCCTCCATTACTGCCTGCCATCCCCTCCCTTCTCCCATTCTGCCCCTCCCTTTTGCTTTTGTATTCAAATTTCTCTTTTTGTGAGAGATCCTTTGTGCATATCCTTGTACAACATCTCATGAAGTGTGCTTCAGCTCATGAAAACTCATGTTTTCAAACAACCCTACCCCTGTATCTGCCACAGTATTTAGTCTTTCTGAATAAGCATTTTCTTGAGGAACAGTTAATACCTCTGTCTCAGTCCACAGAAATAATATTACAATAAAAGGCAGCTGCAGTTGCACTTTACTTCAAACTCTTGTTTCAGGCTGTCTGGCAGCTGCATCGGCTTACCTTCAGTTTGCCTCTTGGTGTGGGATATGACAGGTATTCAATTTACCTTGGCTTTTGAGGTTTATCATGCGATTAAGTTCAGCCTCTTTGGAAGACCAAAGTACAATGATTCTCCAGCTTACAAGTAATTTTCTTGGTACTCTTTGTGGGGGGGGGCTTGATACAACCTAAAAACAAGTTCTCATTTTAGTCCTTGTTCAAGCTCAAGCATTCTCTTGCATACCAGTGTTGTTGTTGTTGTTGTTTTACATAGTTAGTTATGTAACTCTGGTGACAGCTATTTCCATAACCTATTTAATAATCAACTTGATCAACCTGACTTATTTATTAACATATATTCTGATATAGGGTTGTCCAATTTTGGAGTAGCTGGGGCCACACGTGTCCCTTCCCCCCCCCCCCCCCCCTTTTCACAGCCATATGCTGCAGAGATCCCTATGCCCTGCATGCTGCCCCATACTAGTAGGCAACTGTCAATCCTTTGGATCATGGTGTATGTATAAGAAGTCTAGTTAGGAGCCTGATGAATCTGCTTATATGGAGGCTTGCAGTCATTGCATCAAGACATTCAATGCATATGCCTAGGCAAGAGCATGGAGGATGCCTAAGACCTACTACCCTGCTTTAGACCATTGAACCAGAATCCAAAGGCCAGACTGAGTCCAGATGTTCAGTTCTTCAATGGTTATAGCTTCTGCCAAAGCATGCAAACTGCTGCTGACTACCTAATGCCTCAGCAAGGGTGTGTTTCTGTTGGGGTGACTGATGTCCCTTAGCCTTTCTTCAACCAAGAAGTACCCACAAAGTTGTGGGGGATAGTGCTTTGAGGTGCCCTATACTTGCCTTACTCTGGAAGTTACAACATTCATATTTTATAATAGCTATTTTGCCATGAATAGTCCTACCACATTGCCACCAGGCTTTCCAGTTGGATACAGTTTATGGTCATACCCAGGACAGCTTCTCATTCTACTTGCTGCACAACACATGACTTCACTATGCCTTGTTGGCGCTGCCACATGGTGCTGATTGGGATCCTCAGCAACCCATAAGCCACCTGGCTGTGGACTCCCTTGGCCTTGCCCTATCCCTAGGGGCAGGGACAGGCAGAGAAAACCAGAGGAGGGATGGGCAGCTGGGAGACATCAGCAGCTTGAGCTGTCGGGTGAGTAGCACCCAGATAGGGAGCTTCAGTTTAATACCTTGGAGGTTGGATGTGGCCTTCAGGCTTCCCTGTTCAAATGGACAGCACTGTCATAATTGAAGTGTCTTCCACTTTCTGTAAGTAAACAGATTGAACACATGGGGGAGAAATTGGAACAGTTCTTTTTCTGGAAGAGCAGTGAGATGTATGTTTCTTCAAATGGAAAAATGAGAGAAGCTATTCTCACTGACTAAAAAATGTAGGAAAGGTGAAACATTTTAACAAGGCAAGTACTCATAAAGCTAACAATAACTCCTAAGATTTCACATCCCACTGTATTCCAAGATCAAAAGTGACTTTTATCAGCTTGTGAGCAGAAAGTAGGTAAGATTATTTGAGAGGTGAATAGATAATATTTTCTTTGACAAGGTCAGTAGAAAATAACACACAGATTCTGGTTTTTAAACTTTCACATTGATACAAACATTTGGGAATAAAATTATTTTATTTTTAATATAGTTGTCTGTCAACAAGATGCAGAAATATTCTCCCAACATAGTAAAGAAAAGGAGACTTCTTGTTTTGTGTGTTCTCTTAACCTTCAAACTATGACACCTAGTCTTGTAGCTTACATTGTGGTGTAGTACAGCAGCATGTACTTACTCAGTCTTGCATGAATATAAACTTGTTTAAGTGTACCACACAACTTTAATATTGGTCAATTGACTACATGCAATTTATGGCAATGTTCACTTATCAGACTTCAAATGCTCTAAGATGATATTTGAGAACTGTATCTGTAGCATTACAGAGAGCTTTCATAGCCTTGTTTTATATGTAACTGTCCTCTTTGCATCTCCATGCACATTTTCCAACTTGAAAAGCAAGCCATCAAAGTAAGCATTTATTCTTAAAATTGCTCCCCCCACACAGTTTGTTTGGGGGGGGGGGGTTTGGGTTTTTTTTGCTTTTGTTTTTGTTTTTTTGTGTGTGATCATTTGTGTCCTTACTGAGGTGGCTTCTTGGAGAACTCAGGACAGTGATGACAGACTTCTAGTCTATAGCACACCTGGAACATGTATGTAAATCTACATCCTAACTGCAGGGCAGTAAAAAATCTGTTTTAGCTTTCCATGGCTCAAATGTCTACACCAAGTTTCATGTAAAGGAAAACTTCCCTGAGAATTTTCTGAATCCAAGCAGAAAATTTTCCAGCTCTTTGTTGCCATACTCCTAACCTTTAGGGGTCAGTTCATAGAATCATATATAACTATGTAGATGTTTTTGTTTTCTCCCTAATTAAAGACTTTATCTAGTCATCTGTGTATTTACAGTTGATATCCTTGTACCCCTGAAATTAATGCAAGTTGGCCTAATTGAAGTCAATGGCAATGACTTTCATTCAGTCTGTGCAAGTGTTAAGAAATGAAAAATTAAGGGTTTTGGTTTTTTTTCCCTTTAAGGAAGAATATTAATAAAAAAGAGAACAAATCAAATCATTTGAGCAAATTGGTGACCTACAAAGACTGTAAATAGAGAAACTGATAGTAGAGGGAACAGTGAACAAGGTTAACTTTTGATTCATCTTGCAGTGGGATGCTAGGAAAGGGGCTGGAAAGGACTTCAGGAAGTCATTTAGTTCAACCCTCTGCCCAAGGCAGAATCATCCCTACCCTAACAGACAAGCACTTGCATGAGCCAAACATTCCTAAAACTACCCAATCAACCCTGTTGTACAACTAAAAGACATGTTGCCCAAAGACACCAAGAGCATGCTGAACTGCCACAGGTAAAGTAGGGGGGTGAGGGATGTTGGTGTCCTGCTAAGGCAAGGGTTCAAAATTCTGGAGGTTTTATTTTGTTTTTCAGTCTCACTTATTCATGGCTTCTATGATTAAGATTACACATCTCGGCTTAAGCAATATTTGACTGGTCTTGCATTTCCATGTTATTGCTTAATGCTGTATCTATGGCCCTAAGAAGGCTGTAGGCCTTAACTGTTTCATTAAAAGATATTTGGGGGGCAGGAGGGGGTATAAGATTATTAAATAGAGTATAATTTCCTTAGAAGAAGCTGCTG
>NW_005842008.1:913533-952161 GCF_000455745.1 Alligator sinensis
TGCTGAACCCAGAATATGCAATTTATAATTTAAATTTAAAACTTAAGTTCAACTCTAATTGGTTAAGAGGAAGACAAATTTAAGTGTCAGCACTGTTCATTAATCTAAAAAAAAACAAAAAACAGTGCACTGCCTACAGGTACCAAAAGGCAAGCTAAAATAACAATACTTCCTATTCTGAATTAAACTGTGTTGACTGTTGATATTGGAAATAGTTTGCTTAACCATAGCTAGTCTTCCCACAAGCTTCCAAGTCTCAACTAATGTGACCTTTTTTTCCCTCCCACTATGTTCCAAAAATCATAAATTTGTTTTTGCCTTGCTTCCTTCCTCCAGATTAAGCCTATAATCAAGACCTTGAAACACATGACTACAGAAACCTACTAAAGATGTCTGTTCCAAACCAGCACCATTCAACTATTGTTAATCCTCTGCCACCAGAATACATAAATCCTAAAAACAATGGTTGTCTAACAAATCAACTTCAATATCTGCAGAAGGTGGTCATGAAAGCTGTGTGGAGGCACAGCTTTTCCTGGCCATTTCACCAGCCTGTTGATGCTGTTGCACTAAACCTTCCGGTAAGAATTCAGTCTGGTATTGTATGGCGACCTTAATAACCTGTAAAACAGTAAAATAAGTTGGGCCCTAGGAGTAAATTGAAATTTTGGTGCTAGAGGATTTAATTTTTGTTTTGTGTGTGTGTGTGTGTGTGTGTGTGTGTGTGTGTGTGTGTGTGTGTGTGTGTGTTGTTTTTAATACAGAAAGATTCTGCTCCATATTGCAATTTAGGTTGATTAGCCATGTTATTCCAGGGTCTTTCCAGCTCTTCATGAAAGTCAATGCTGGAAGGGGTAAAGGTGGCTTTAAAATGCCCCGTGCAGTTTCCTTTGGACTGTTTTAAGTTATGCCTCACAGAAGTATAAAACGATCTCAGAAAATGCCTTTACATATGAATCGCAATATTATGATATGATGGAAAGTGTCAGGCAACTAATCTGACTTGGCAACTTTTTGGGAACAGTAAAGTTGACATCAAATCTGTCTAAAATCTTTCTACTACTTTCACCAAAATAAAGAAAATTTCCATATCTTAAAATACTAGAAACTAACTGTGTAATACACCAAAAGGAAACTGACTTTATCTTACTAGAGCATTTCCTCTGGTCATACTAGTTGCTTAATCAATAGATCTTCAACTTTAGAAGAATGAAATACTTTTCTGGTCAGTCAAATCTGTTGCACTGAGCAAGCATTTCTTAGAATAGTGTGTTACCCCTTCCCTTATTAACTATTCAGTTAATAGTTAATGGAATTCTATAGCAGAATTCCAATGCACAGTACATTAGGTAATGCATTTTAAAGCTTCATGGGTATTGAAGATAATTCTTTCCAAGTTCCCTACCTATTAAGAGTTAAACCTAGGAACTGGCATGGTTCTGAATTGTCGATTTTAATCTATGATATTAAGCAAGAACCAGAACTAGATTCGGAGAGAGAGAACCTTGAAGGGAGTCTGGTAGGCAATAATGTCTTTAAGAAAAGCTGCTTCCTAGTCCTCATTATCTTTTGTATTGCATACTGAAGCATGGGAGATTTTATCCTTTCCAAATCCCTTACTTATGATTTCTGGTATTTGAAACATTTACTTATCTACAAACTTCTCATCCCTTTTAGAGAGACAGTTCTAGGAGTGTCTCTCTATCTCCTATAATAATGAGTTCCATGAACAGTGACCACCATGCAATGCATTTCCTTTCATTAGTCCTACACTTTGCAACGTCAAGTTTTTGAATGTTCCCTTCATTCTTCTGGAGTGAATCAACTACTATTCTTCCTCTGAACCATCTTCTCAATAGCATTGGTTTTATTTTATACTCTTACCTTTACCTTATTCATCTAACTGTTCTTCCAGTCTATCGCTGAACCCCTTATGGATATTATAATTGCCTTTTTTCTTTGTTGTTTTTTTTTTTTTCTTTCCCACACCAGAAGTGCATGTGGGTTTTTAAATATCTTGCCTTGAACTGGGGCTTCCAGCTTCATTGCCAAAGAAGTTTGCAAAACTTCGGGCAAAGAGTTGACTTCCTTTCTCTCTATCCTAAAATGTGCCTGTATGTCTGTTTTGTTTTTGGTTTTTTTTTTTTTTTGTTTGTTTTTTTTGGAGTGGGTTAGGTCTGCAAGGAGACTTAATAGCTGTTTGCAGAAGGCTACCTGCCTTGCCCTATAACCTAGTTGTCTGGAAAGTTGCATAGATATGAGAGCCAAGTGCAGATTTCCTCTCCCATTAATACTGTGCAGGGACTAGGGCCGTCTCCTGGTATCTTTCACCTACCAGGAGATGGCCCTAGCCCCTGGTCTCTAAGAGTGTGTGCTCTGGGAGTGGGGGAGGGGAGGGTACTGGGTGCTTTATTTAGAGCAGCTTCAAGAACTACTTTAATTAAATCACCGAGGGCATCTTGTGTATCAGCATCCCCATGCTTCAAAACAGCAGTGGCAGGGGTGCTTTTTATCTAAAGCTCATTGAATGAGGTTGGATAAAGCACCGCCACTACCATCTTAAAGTGTGGGGACGCTGAAGCATGAGATGCTGAAGCGTGGTAATTATCACGCTCCAGCAGACTACTTAACTGAGTCTGCTCCAATGTGCTGTAATTACAATACACGAGCAGCAAGGCTGCTCAGATACTTCGGTGCCCTAAGGTCTCTGCCAATCTTTTGTCTGAAACCATTCCATTCTGTTAAATTCTCATTGCCTGTAGGATCATTCATGTTCAAATGACTAGGATATCCTCCCAAGGAGTGAGACACTTTGGGTTAAGTTTCTTGCTCCAGTTCTGTTAACAGTTTACTACAAATCTAGAACTTCTATTTTATTAAAACTGTATAAAACCCTATGTTTTATATGACCCATTGTCAAATATTCTGAAACCCCAGTTTCTGATCAAGCCAAAGCATTATTTCCATTTGGCAGCCAAATCAAAATATCTATTATTAGTATGGTTATAACGTCTGATAGCCTGAGAGATGCTGAAGTCAGCTTCAATAATTTCTTAAGTCTGCATTATTAAATCCTAAGTAAACTTTACATTTTCTTCATTATTGTTTAGACTTGTTGAATTCTTATAGTCTCCCTTCCCTAGTTCTAGCCACAACATACCTCCTAGTACTTAAAATTTTCTCAAAACTAGTCCCTTCAAATCACTGGTTTTATTTGGACCAGACAAACCTTTTATCTGGATCTTTCTCTTGACAAACTCATTTGGTCAGTTTGTCTAAAGGCACTGTTACAGTGACTCTCTGTATCTGTTTTGGGTGTATCTTTTGTTCTTAGGAGGAACTGTCACTTGAGATGAATATTCAAGGTCATTTAATCAGTTGCAGCAAGAATTGTAATTAGCCTCAGGCCAGTTCTGCCTCTTCAGATTTCCATAGCAGCCACTTATATTTCCAAATGCATGTATTAAATTTGTGTAGCTTCAACCCTTGCATGGTCAACAATAATTTTTCTGCCCTCATGACAAGGACAGTGAAGGTTTATACTGATATTCTGATCCCAGAAGTGGACAGAAGCAATTCATGTCACAATTATTGATATTTAGCTCTACAGGTCCAGCAGTCATTTATACTAGAGTAGTAGGGGGCAACTTTTTTGGCAGGTGTGCTACAAATTAGCCCCAAACCATTCCCAAGTGCCACTCTGATTCCCTTCTCCTGCCCAATCTGCTGCTCTATCAGCCACTGTGCTGTCTATCCCCTCTTCAGTCTGCTACATCCCTCACAGAGGCTGCCTGTTCCACCTGTAGCATGCCTGGTGCAGGCTCATCACCTCTCTGCTAGAACTATTATCTGCATTGTGAAGTATTTGGCCTTCTGCCTTCATTTAAAGTGGATCAACGGCTCTAGTTATGACTGCTTCAAAGATCCCCACTAATAACAGGAATTATGTGCAAGTTAACTAATGGGACTGCAAAACAAGTCTGAAAATATTAACTACTTATGTAGTTAGGAGGTCCCAATGTCTCCCAGCCCAAGGATTAAGTATGTTCTTTCCTAGAAGTAGACTTGGTTAAAATAACTTTATTAGTATTAATCAGTCAATTAGTACTATCATCTGCCCATCACTGCACATAGCCACTAGAGGGGCAACACCCTTCTGGATAGAGTATCTGACTGGGTAATGGTTCCAAAGCTCTCATCTCTCTCCATCTGGAAAATAGAAATGCTTGCTTTTACCTCTGACTTTTTAGAGATTTGCTGATGGTTCTTTCGTATAGCATTTTTCCCTGGTAAAACAGCTACTTATCCCAACAGACCTCAAACTATTGAAATGGATGCCCCCCCATTCTATCACAGGAGAGCTACCAATAAAGTACAAGGTGGAGAAGCGAAGTTCCATAGTACCTTTTATAGTTGTGACCACTTACAATTTAAAAATCTGAAGGGAAACCTTCTTTGAATAAACTTAAATGTACAAACTTGACAACACAGTTAATGGAAGGAGAACAGAAGTTTGGCATTGTAGCTAATTTACAAAAATGTGTGTCTAATCTCTTTAAATAAGCAATTCTGAGTTAACCTCTTTCAAAACTGCAGGATTACTATAATATCATCAAGAAACCCATGGACTTGAGCACAATTAAGAAGCGTTTGGAACACAATTATTACACAGAAGCTACAGACTGCATTGAAGACTTCAAAACAATGTTCACAAACTGCTATGTGTATAACAAGGTAGGTAGATTATCAAAATGGCTTTATTGACCATCACTTCTATTAACAGAGAATAGAAACAAGTCTGAAAATATTAGCTATTTATGTAGCTAGGTTACGTTGCCACCATTTCTTTTTATGCTTTAGTGAAAACGCATTTCACTTTTAAAAGGATGTACCATATTTACCCAAATTCAAGACACATCTGAATTTAAGATGGACCCCTTTCTCCCCTCCTCCCCCTGCAATAATAAATTAGATTCTAGATGTGGAAAACTTATACTTTTTTTTTTATTGCAACTTTTCCATAGTTTAGGATCTAATATTTGGAGGGTCACGTTTGAATTAATTTCCCACCCTTTAACCCCTGTAGTGGGGCAAGCGGTAGCAGGAGTGGGGGTGGGATGGGCAGGTGGTAGTGGGGCAGGTGGCAGAAGTCTGATCTAACCCCTGCCCCTGCCTGCTACTCCTTGCATTGCCTGAACCTCTGAGTACCAGTCCCTTTCTCCACACACCCCTGCCCTTGCCCCCTGCTGCTATTTACTTTCCCTTTTTGCAGCTCCAGCTCCTGCTGGAGACCAGTACATGCTCTGTGTTCCTTGTCCCCAGCCTGGCCATGCAGCTCTCATGGTGTCTGTGGTAGCTTCAGTCCCAGCCCTGGAGTTAGAGCTGCCACTGCCTGGCTGGGCTGGGGGCAGAGGCAGTACATGTTCTGTCCTCCCTACCCCCAGATGGAACAGGACCCCAGCTGGAGCTGCAAGGTGGAGGTAAGCAGAGGCTACAGGGACAGGTGGGGAGGAGGCTGTGCCTGCAGCTCTGACCCTGACTCCAAGGCTGCAGAAGGCTGCAGCCATGGCTAGAGGCTTCCTTCCTCTGCTTGTACTTGAAAATAAGATGAGACTTCCCCTCTCTTTCTCCCTCCCCTCCCCATGTTAAGTAGTGGGGGGAATCTCATCTTAGATTTGTGTAAATGTGGCATTTGGTCTCTAGCATTTATTCATACTTAAAGAAACTAGGCAAAGTTCTACCTACTTCTCCTGTGGCGTCTGCATGAAGGCTTTGCCATTGCATCCACTAGAACACAGTTCTACACAACCCATTTAACTGATATTCAGAGCTACTATGTTTAAAGCCCACAGTCAACTATTACTAATGCTATGCTTTTTTTTTTTTTTTTTTTTTTTCCTGATTTAGATGCACTTTGTAATATAAAATAGCTGGCCAAGATCTCCAAGCATAAACAGCATATTTTGGTACTTACCAGCTAGTCTCAGTTATATCCTTGGAGCAGTTTTAAAGTGGATCACAATACTCTTCCTCACTGTGAGGGTGGGATGCTTAGAGAAGCACAGAAGGGAATTAGAAAGGTGCTCCAGGGTACAGTGGGAAAAACATTTAAGCTTTCAATATGAAGTTAGCTTCTACTGGAATTAGTTGGGAAGTCTGTAATCCCTTTCTTGTTTTTGGTGTGGCAACTTGCGTAATAAGACTATCCTATGTCTTGTATAAGAAGATGAACATCTAGTATTGTCTTATCTCCTATATACTGCAATCTACAAATTTTATATCTTGCAGCCAGGTGATGACATTGTGTTCATGGCTCAATCATTAGAAAAAGTATTCATGCAGAAATTGGCGCACATGCCACCAGAAGAGAAAGTGGTGATTGCCAATAAAGGGAAGAGAAAAGGAAAGAAACCAGAAGGTAAATACTAAGTACTACATTAATAGCTTAACAGTAAGGTGACTGTAAACTCAGTTACTCCTTTGTTTCTGTAAGGAGTTGCAGGGGAAGTTTGCATACAGCCATTAAGTCAAATACAATCGCCATCCTATGAACTTGCCACTCTACTTTCAAAGCAACATAAGGGTTGACATTATTATTGTACACTTTCATGTGACGACAACACTGTTAGGAACACAACAGGCAGGAAGAAACAATCTATTTCATGGTTTCTGGTAGCTAAATATCCCAATAAATCCTGTCAGTTCTAGCTAAACCAACTTAATATTCTGTTGATATGAGTTTCAAGAACAAGCTCTATTACTACTTAACAGTTCTAGTATTAGGGCTACAGTACAGTTGCAATATTTTTCTCGGGTCACTGTTCCTTTCATGAACACTGATCTTTAACAAATTAGGTAATATCTTTATGCTTGTCTTTTAAAATATGTGAACTGAGAGAGATAGAAAAGCTAATGTCTCTAGTAGATTCCTCCCCCAACATGCATTCCACTTTTCCAAATATTGTGAGATATTGTCGTGGGAGAAAACTCCCTGGTATCCGTTGTCTAGCTGTATAGGGGCCAGACAACACAGGTAAAGAATTAACTGCAGTTTATTTGCTCGAGCAAAGACCATAAACCAGCAAAGAGGCAAAATGGCCCCCGACTTAAGGGTGGGGCTGTCTTTTATACCTTTTCTAACAAAGAAAACTACAAGGTCATTAAATATGCAATACTTATGGTCATCATCTCCTTATATGGTGCATTACAAGTTTCCATAGTAATACTACATTAATCTATTCTAGCTAGTACTTTTCCAAAGGCAGAAATTAAGTAACGGTTACATGTTATCTTTTGCATTCCAATCTGTTCTGTTTTCAGCGGTGTCATCTTCCCTCCTTCTGTGGCCCCACTGATCTTATCTCATACCATGCTGTAGCTGGTCCTCAGTGCAAAGGCCTAGACAGAATTACGTTCGTTGTCTTTTTTCTCAGAAAATGGTTGACACAGTTAAAATGGTTACTTAACATAACATAAACAAAGGCTTAGCTATCATTCTGCCTTGTGGTCAGCTGTGTTGCTAGGCCACAGGTCATGCCTAGTATTCAGCTGCAAAGCTAATACTTTTCAATAATCTAAATTATTGTTAACCTAACAGTATGCTTATCAAAAAAACTATTTTATTTCGGGGTAATAACAAACTTTCCCATTACAATATTTAGTCTTAAGAGCAGATGAACGTGGGTCAAGAAACTAATTTTAGGGTAACATACTTGAACAGGTTAATCTTAAAAAACACGCGTGCACAAACAAAAACCCACTTGAATATGAGGAAAAAATGTGACTTGAGGTGGTGATTTTTTTTTTTCCCCTAAAAAATCAAATATCCACATTTCAAATGTAAACTAAGCCAAGCCATGTCTGTATAGCAATGTCTGTTCTTCTTTCTTCTCATGATGACAAAAATGTTTCTCCTCTTAAGTGAACTACATGTTGTTTTTGTTTTGTTTTTTTTTTGACGGCCTGACTCTTGCCTCTATAAAATGGCACTATTATGCTCTCTGAATATGACTCGACCCTTCCGAAGCTTCCCTGCTGCTGCTTTTCATTAAATGCTAATGAATATTTAGTGCATTTTTAAACTATCATACTCTTCTGCTTTCAGTGTACTGAATATTGCCAGAGGAAAAACATTTGATAGCAATTGCAACAATTACTTGGAATTCCAATGAAGCGCAAGGCAAATGCACAAGAGACCCTTTCCAGAAATGCCAATGTCACGTGCATCAACTCTTTTCGGTCCGTGTCCCTTGTTGGCAGATTGGATGAAGCTTACTCATGAGCTCTTAAGGCAACCCCCTTGAATAGGGTTAAGTGAAGCTACAGCACTCAGTTATTCCAGCTCCTTCTAGTGATCCTTTCTAGTCTCACAGCTGGTTGTATCTGTTTACTTTTAACAAGGGCATCTAATGACTTCTGGTAAGGTGAGACAAGACTGTGCACCCACTAAATATCATGCTACAGCTGTTTTATGGTGCAATGCAACCTTCATGGCTTCTGGTCTAATCAATGCTTCCTATACAAATCCAATTTCTGGATAACAAACCTACATCCACGAAAGGCTCTCACTTGAGGATCTATTGTCCAGTGTCTACCGTGCCAATAGTTTCCTCTCTCAAATGTATACATGCTGCAATCTGGCTAAAGCTTACCAGATGCAAAGTGTCGGAGCTCTTGGTTTGCTGGGCACTTCATTGCTTGTGAACCAAGCGCAGACTTTAATGATATTTGGTGCTAAAACGTGTGCTAAGAAAATTGAGCCTGCTGCAAATCGAGAAATACTACACAAGCATGATCCTTGCTAAATCCATGGACATCTTTCTCTAAGATAGAAGGGAAAACGCTCTCTTGTGCTAGACCTTTTCTCTAAGAGGAGAGCCAGCGAACTGTTCTACGAACCCCTCAAGAATAAACTCTTTACAATACTTGGGCTGGCTGTTTCTTGAAGTACTTAATGTTTTATCCTGATGGTAAACACTGGGTGCAGGGAGAGAGAGAGTTTGGTTCCAAGGGGGTAACCAGCTTTTTCTACCCTCTCAACCCTTCCCATTTCCATCTTCCAGGGAACATGGTGGTTTAAACGGAATGAATTTTCAGACTTTTTTTTAAATTCTTACAGTCACTGCTATAAATTCATCTCTTTCAGAGCTAATATCAAAATTCAGTTTTAATGAATAATCCATTATTTGCATAGCCATTCTATTCCCATACATTCTTCTAAAGGTCTCAAAGACCCTGTCTAAAATCACTAATGTACTGGGCTTATCTGTCTAGCTTGTTGATCACCATTACAATATTCTGCTGTATCATCACATACAGCTGAGGCCAGGGGCCTTGGTAGGCATCTGCTCTGGTCCTGTAAATCGGAGAAGCACTTGTTTCTATAAGGAAATTGTAAGGACAGCCACTTTGCCATCTAAGCACAATTTGAACTCATTGTTTTGAATTCCTCCCATAAAACATAGAAAGCTTAAATAAGTCAGCTATTATTTAAGAGAACTTATTTCTGGAACACTGAGCTGTTTTTAAAAATTCATCAAGGAAAGTTCTCACCATTTACAGTCTGTCCACTGACTGGTTCTAGTGCCAGTGAGGATTACAATAACTTTTGTGTTTCCACTCTTTATTCATAATAGCAGACTGTGGGGGAGGGACCTCTAATTTCCAGAATACCTGCTAAGTGTGTATCTTTGAAGAAATGATAGTTACAGATATTTATATTTGAAAACTATTAGTAGTTTGCCAACTTCCATTTTTCCTGTTTTTATAAAGAATATGTATACAGGTTACTGTGTTTGTTTGTTTGTTTTTGGTGTCTGGGTTTTTTTTTTCCTTTCCCTCTTCCAGGGCATATCTTGTGGTGGGTGTCTGTGACTACTACTGAACCAGAACTTCTGATCAGAAATGAATGCTGTTCAATTTGTTCTTCCATTAGGAACATAGACCCTAGAAGCATAACCTATGGCACTCTAGTATATACCACTGGCAGATAAGCATTAAAAATAAGGAACATTATCCTGCACATAATTCTAAATAACCATGTAAAATGAACAGCAGTCAAATGAGAGAAATAAATTGGTTTGGAATATAATTGAAAAATGTGTGCTCTTTTTTTTTTTTTTTTTTTTTTTTTTTTTTTTTTTTTTAAACTGTTTTGACTTTTATTAGGACCTCAGCAGACTGATCCAAGGTCTTCTGAGGCTAAGCAAAATCCTCTACAGAAACCACTTGAATGTCTTGAGCAATCTCAAGTTATGACTCCAGTGTCACAGAAGGGTACATCAGCATCTTTGTCTACAGCTCATTTGAGTACTTTAATGCCAGCCACAGTCCTTATAACAAAAGTAAGTTGCTCTGAATATTTTATCTCTAAAGGGAAGTATATCAATATTGCCCAAGGCAGTAGTCGGTACAATGTACCCCCCACAAAACAAAATGTAACCCCATTTAACATGAACAACTCATGTCCCCAGAGGCTGGGGGGGCATGGTGGTGGCTGGAGCATGGCGGTGGCAGTAAGCAGGGGAGCTCCTGCAGACGCTGCTGGTGCTGTTGGCGGCAGAGGAGGAGGGGGTGGGGTGGCAAGCATCAACCAAGGATCAATGAGCAGCCGCCACTGGCAGTGTAAGCAGAGGCCCGCGGGGTTTGCAGACCACCCGCCAGTGGCAGGGTGGTTGTCTCTAGTGGGTTATGGAATAGAGAAAATCCCACACAACTTACTGATTTTTTTGATGCACTGGCTGGGGAAATTTTTAGCTATTTGCACGATTTTCACAATGATTACACTCTTAATTCATACAACACAATTTTATTTTAAAATTCTTTGCTACGTATATAACGCTGCTTAGCTTTAAGAAATACCACAAACATTAAGAACACAATAACTACATATATCAGAAACAATGCTCCGAATGCACTTCCTTCCCAAACAATGATAAGAATTAGTATTACAAAAACAACTACAATTACAACTCAAAGTTAAATTTGAATCAATACTATTATTTTTCATAATATACTTAGTCCTAGAATTCCGAGAAACCAAACCCCCAGGTATACCTTCATTCTTTAGTCATGGTTTTAGGGTTGGTCCTCAGCAGTCAAAGGAACAAGTCCCCTTCTTTCAGTCCCTTTTCGGGCGCTCTGCGGCTTCAGCATGAACTAACAGATTCATGTTCACAGAGAGGGTGGTTCAGGTGATCAGTCTGATCCGGCCTACACTTGCGATTCTTCCTTCGTTGTTCTGCAAGTGAGGTTACCTCCAAATTGGGATAGTAGGTTACAGTTTCTATTGAGTGAGTTGCCGTCTTGGGCCCCTCCTACCCAAACCTGTCACTACTCCCAAATTTGGGCTCGGATCTTACTTGACAGATTCTTTTGCTTGGTAATCAGTTTCTTTTGTTGACTATTCAGTTACTTTGGGGAAATTCCTTTCTTTCCAATCTTTTCAAAGGCTCCTAGGGTTTGATTTCTCAGAATGTGGGATGTTTGCTTAAGGGTCATTTTTTAGGTTAACTTTGTTAAAGGCCTCTAAAGATAAAATTCAAGAGTTTGCTCAAAGCCTTAAGTCAGGACCTTCCACACGTAGGCCAAAACAATGGCCTAGATAAGAAGATGAATCTTGTCTTCTTCCTAAAACTGGCTAATGGGCAACTATTACGTTCAATATGACAGTGGTAAGCAGCAACCACCCACAGGTACTGTCAACTGTCAGCAATGCCTTTTTGTAGGGGGTGCACTGCCACGCTCAGGGGATGCACATGCACCCCCTACATGTTGCCCCTGCCGTTTAAAAAAAAAAAAAAAAAAAAAAAATTTTCAGGAGCCTAAAGATGCAGAAAGACATAAAAAAAAAAAATGCTGTGAATGAACAGAACCTGTATGTGGTAAGAAGCAAGAGACTTCTCCCATGTGCTAAACTAGCTGGTTACTAACCTGCCTCTCTTTGCTCCATTTAATGAGGAGATTGTCTTGTTCTAATCACTTGAAATATTCTGAGTAAAACTGCAAAACTGTGTTCCAGGTTAAAAAAGGTGTGAAAAGGAAGGCTGATACTACAACTCCTACTGCATTATTTACAGCAAGCAGTGAATTTTCTCCTGTACTTAATGAACCAAAAGTTGCTAAACCGTGTAGAGGAGAGAATGAATGTAGTCTACCAGAGAAGTTTCCAAAGCGAGATGTGCCAGATTCTCAACAGTCTCCTGAGGTGGTCAAAAAAGTTCGACTTTCAGAACAACTGAAACATTGCAATGAGATCCTTAAAGAAATGTTTTTGAAGAAACATGCAGCATATGCTTGGCCTTTTTATAAATCTGCAGATGTTGCAGCCTTGGGACTTGATATAATTAAATGCCCTATGGACCTTGGTATTATTAAGGTAAGTGGCTTCAGACTTGAATATATTTCTGGTTTTTTGGTCCCCTAACAAGGTATCTTAAGTGTAACCTGAAAACATGTAACAAACTTCCTCTTTTGAAAGCAATAAACAAGCACAGAGACTACATCTTTCTATACACAGTGGCTTATTCAAAGAATGTTAGCTGTTTTGTATTGTAGATGACTGACAAAACTATTTTTCTTGCCTGTAGGCTAATCCGATCTTAACTAAAATGAATACAGGATCCTAAATTACATTCTCTTTATGATTCAAGTGAGCTATGAGTAGAATTTTTATTTATTTATTTATTTATTTTCCTTGGCTGTATATAAATTTCTAGGGGCTATTTAAGGCTGTGTACAAATATTTAAATACTCAAGGAGAATTCTCCCAGGTTTGTTCTCCTGGTACAAAAACTTTTCCAGAGCTGCATGCACAAACATTTGAATGATGAGAGCCTGCAATGCTGACACTGCAGCTGGCATGTTGGGAAGGAATGGCCTGTGTGCACATCTCCATGTTCTGTAGGCTTCCTTAGGTGCCAGTAGTGCATGGGGGCAGCCCTGATTGGCTGACACAGACTGCCTGTGGTCATTCTGAATTTCCCTGCAGCACAGCATGGGGCTTGAGGGGAGTGTTCTGCTCTGCTGGAGCACCAGAGTCCTGGGTGACTCTGTCAACTTGCTGAGGGTGGGGGTGCTGGAGAACTATATTATTTTCTGAGACGAGGCACAGCATGGACAAACATTCACTCTCCCAAGAGTGGTTTGGTTTTTTTTTTTTTTTTTTGGGTGTTTTTTAAACCCTGATTGTTCACAGGTATTTTTGCATAGTCTTCTAGTATTTACTGTTTGAACCTGCCCGTTTTCATAATGTTACCTGAAAATGCAAAAGCCATGCATCTCAATTCTAGGTGCTACCTCTCCTTTAAATGAAGGAACAGCTTTAGACTTAGTTACTTGGCTACTATTAAAGTACTCCTATTTGCCCTTGTGGCAGAAAGGCCACCGTCTGTGTCCCTTTCCAGAGATCTGTCTCTGCCAGCATGAGAGGCTGGTGTTGCATTCCTCAGGGCGGAGGATCTTCCTCCCTGCTCACATGACAGGGGCCTGGTGCCTTGGGTGTGGGTTCTCTGGTCACCTGGGGCGGGGGAGGAAAAAGCCCAGCCCACCGGCCCAGGTAGCCAGTGATGCTTTTTCAGATTGGTTGGCTAGTTGCCAGCACTGGCAGCTTCGGTTGGACTGGGCTGCTGAGGTCAGAGAGTTTATTTAAAGCCCGGGGCCAGGAAGAAGGCAGCCATTAGCCATGCGGTCATCCAGGTGAATCTGAAACTGGCGCTCTCCTCATAACCGCATGCTCAAAGAGTGACCTGCCTTCAGAGGAAAACTCCAACCACCTCTGGATGATGCATGTGAGTAAGCTACTCGAGATCCGACTAGATATTTAGCTTACAGTAACTCAGATGCATGTTTAAACGGCTACCTCAGCCATTCTAGTTTGCTCTATGGGATTCCTCTGAGATTCCTCTGATATTGCTCTACCTTTTATCCCATTTTCACCCTGCCCCCTGTAATCAATAAAGTTCTCCTTTGTGACTGGTGTGGGAGACTTTTTGAGGGGTGGGTCTAAATTATGCTGAGGAGGCCCCTTAGGTCTGTGGACTAAGGGAGACTTTTTCTAATAAGCCCCTGACTTGGAAGTGCCCCAAGTGCCTGTATTGGGTCTAGTACCCACTGGACGATCAGGCCTGCGTTTTCCAAGGTGCACAGAGCCAGAATTGGGTCCAGAGCCTTGGATGGTGGCAGTGGGAACCCCAGGCTAGCGGGTGTGCTCCAGGGAAGGGTTCAGCCGAATGTGAGGCACCCCAGGGAGGGCACTCAGAGCCTGGAAGGGGGGCGGACGCAATGAGGTGGGCGGCTCAACGCAGGAGCGCCCCCTACTGGCCTGCCACAGCCCTCGTATAAAAAAACAAAAACAAAAAACCACACTGTAAGGGACTATATTAATTGGGGAAGGGGGGGACAAAATAGGTGCCTACTTCTGGTAGACTCTTGTGCCCTAAAGTTCCTTAGCTATCTAACAAATACCCTTTTTAATTGGGGCCAAATATTATTTAAAAACCTGAATTTAAATAAAGCTGTCAATTGCTCAGCTCTTTCTAGCCATAGCAGTGTGTGCAAGTGGGGTACATGCCCTGGCTGCTGCCAGAGGGGGGAAGGGAAAGCAGTGATGGAATTGAGCTAGAGAGTTACTAGCCCCTCAATACACACCTAGCACTTGCCTCAAAACAATGAACCTCCAGCTACTGAAGAAAAGATGTCACCGTTTTGCCACCCAAAATTGGTGTGTTAAATAGCCTCTTCACATGCACTTTGGCAGCAAGGAAAGGAGGTAACATCTTTCTTCACAGCAGTGAACCTCTGGCATGCTGCTCCTGTACCGTGTACAGCAAACTGTACTGGCCAGTTCTATGCATCTGTGCCAAAACATTTTCTTAGAGAATGTGCTGAAGTTTATTTTAAAGAAGGTACTGTCATCCTTAATTTTTTTTTTTTTTTTTTTTTATATATTGCAATACAAAAAATGCTATATTCAAAGCATGCAGTATAGGACACAAACAAAATGAAAGGCAAACTATTTCAAAAGCTAACACTAGTACTGAAAGGCTAGGTTTGTTTGTTTGTTTTTTTTACCCGCTTAGAATTGATTGGGTTAATTAATTAACAAAGCTTAATTGAACTAGCCAGGGACAGATCCAGGAGCATTACAGTGATGTAGTCATGCCCCCTTTTTTTGATGCCTGGTCCTTGCAAAGCAGTGGCAGCAGTATTTCTATTCAGGCAGCAGTGAGAGATTTGCTTGACTTAGTGGCTCATTTATAATCTACCTGATTTTCATCTAAACTCTTCATACTACAAGTATTAACAACCCTCTCCCTTTTTTATGATCTACTAGTCCAAGTCTCCTTTCTTCTGCAATTCTGCTGTCTGTGTTGCTGCTCCTCTAATGTAGCTTCTATATCACAGCCCTGCAGATCTGTTTAACTCTAGCTAAAAACAGTATTTCAACTGCGAAAACATTAACTTGGGTGAACATCAACTCGGGTATGGAAATGGCTTTTCAATGAAGCCTTGGATGTATTGTCAAGATCCTCAAGGCTACGTTTTGTTCTATGTCTTTTGGATTTACTTTTTGCATAGTTTGTGGTGTTATACGTTATATCTGATATAGCAAATGAATTAATATTCCAATAAAAATTTATATTTGCTTTTGCTTTGATCTTGAACTAAATAATATAACCCTCAACCCCTAGCATATTAGTAAAGCTTCTTGTTTCTTTTTACCTGGGGGGAAAAAAGTGTGTTGTGTTTTGTTTTGTTTTTATATATGGTGATGCACCACACCATCTGCCCCCCTCTTTTCAAAATCCTAGATCCACCCATGGAATCAGCTATCAGCAACATAAATGGAGAGAGAAGAACACATTTTTCTATATTTAGTTTTTGGAGCTGCTATAATAAGCTAACTCTACTAGTCCAGATAAAACATTGCTGTTGTAAGTTTAAGTTCTGGTTTTATTCTTCTTTTGATTGTTGTATTTTTTTTTTTTTTTTTTTTTTTAACTCACTCTAGAAGCTTCTCAAGTGTTGAAAGTTCCAGGAATGTACTGTGGAGCTCTAAAGCTGTGATCTCCTAAACTCTTCTCCTTTTTTGTAGAAAAAAATGGATAACTATGAATATAAAGATACACAAGAATTTGCTGCAGATGTTCGGTTAATGTTTATGAACTGCTACAAATATAATTCTCCAGACCATGAAGTGGTTGCTCTGGCAAGAAAACTCCAGGTGAGTTATCACTAGACAAACTTAATGCTCCCATTATTGGATCTCAATCTAAAGTTTCAGGTTTTTAAAATGTTAGCCTACCCAAAATAAGGAGAATCACTAGGTTCTTACAGGATTTGAACCAATAAGTCATTGTCACATGTCTTAAAGTAATATCTAGCCTCTAAAGCTTGTAAAACTCTTGATTTCTATTCTATAAAGAAAGCTGCCCCTCCTCCCCAACTGACATGATTCTGATTGTATGTTGTGTATGGCTTTGTTCTGTATTTTTTTGTTTGTTTGTTTGTTTGTTTTTTAAAGGATATTTTTGAGAGACAGTTTGCTAAAATTCCAGATGAACCTGTTGCAAAGCTACCTCTGTCACACTCCGCAACTGAACTAGTAAAAGCTTTTTCTACTGAAAGCAGCAGTGAAGACTCCTCTGAAAAAAAGTCCTCTTCTGAAGACTCAGAAGATGAAAGAGCACAGCGCCTTGCAAAGCTTCAGGAGCAAGTAAGCAGCAGTGTGTATGGCCATTACAAACTCACAGGCTAGGGACCATTTAAATAATCAAAAACTGGTTTAAACCTGTAATAGAACAGCTGTTCAGTGCACATAAATGAGTTTGAAAATGGCAAAACTGGTTTGAGATGCTACATTCAACCAGGTTTATCAGACTCAACTGATTTGGGTCAAACCGGCTTATGCAATGTCTGTCCCAGACACTTTGCTGGTTCAAGTTGAACCAGTCTCCTCCAGCATCCTGGTATGTTCTCTGAGCTGGGTGGGGCTCTGCTCCACGGTAGGGCTGGCCCCTCCCCTCTTCAGGGAGGGGGGGGGGGGGGGGAGGGGGGGAAGGCAGACTGCAGGCTGCTCCCCCCCTTCCCCCACTCCCTGTTAAGCAGGAATTTCCCCCTCCCCTCTGCCTTACATAGAGGTGTCTGTGTATTAGCTAGCAGACCACATGCTGGCTATGGTCTGCTGAATCAACAGGTAGCTGGTAATGTCCCTGTTTTCTTAATGGGGTGATCAAAAACTGAGTTGGAGGGTGATAAACACTTATCACTTACCAGTTCCCTGCTGGGCTAATCAGAGCACCCTGCTGGGTCTGGCCACATGCCCCTCAGCTCCCTTCTGTGGAAGGGACTGGAGGGCTGCTCTAGCACCCCCTGGTTTCTAGCCTGAGCCACTGCAGGCATGTGGTGGCATTTCTGGGATGTCTGTACAGTTACAAAACTTATTGATTTAGCCTTACCAAGTTAGACTAACCTGCAAAGATGGAATCAGTTTCAGCTCAGGCTCTTTGAATGTCTGTCCTTAGCTACAGTGTCTGGGCTAGCTCTCATTCATAGGTCGCCATTCTAAGTCCTAGAACTGCAAGCTAGTATGAAAATACTTTAAATATTGGTGTAGCATTTTTTTTTTTTTTTGTTCTCATGTGAAAGTCTGCCTTGTTACTTTCTGGAAGGCAATGGATTTTTCTAATGGTAGACTTTAATTTTCTAAATGATGATTTTGAAGCTTTCAGGAAATACATTTTTTACCTGCTAAGAGAAATCTTACACTGAACACTTTTTGAAAGAGGGGGGGGGGAAGTGCTTAAGTCTACCTGGGGTTGACTTGCTTAGTGATCTAATTACAATCGCCTCTTTCTTGTCAAAAGAAGACTAAAGCAGCTAATAAATAGTAAGATAAGCTGCTCAAGCTCCATTGCTTTGCTTACTCTACATCTTTTGGAGTCATGGATCTTGCTCTTGACTCTTCAATTAATCCATCCATTTAGCTCTCTTCCACTTTCTTCTAGCCTAGACTTTTTTTAACAGGCTTTCTGACTCCTAAAATGGCTTCACAAACCATATTGCCATCCTTCGTTAAATCCTTACAGGCACCATTGACCTGCACTTCTATCACTAGAATGACTTGAATATGAGTTGCCAATACTGTTTGAAATCTCATTCCTTATTGCTTGTGCTCATAATTAATTGTGATTAGTCTTAAAAATGGTTTCAAATCCATTCAGCTTAATGGTAATGTGAAACTTTTATAATGGCTGGCAAGCTCTACAAATAACTGAATCTTTTTTCTTTGATTGCTAGTGGGGGGAGGAGGAGAATATCTGCCTTTGGGTTCAAACAGTTTATCTTGGTTTAAGGTAAATTTGGTTGTGGGAGATTTTAGTGTTCATTTCTAATATCTGGGTAAAGATTTAATTTCAAAACAAAAATCACTAGTTTCAAAACAAAATGTTTCTTATTGTAGCACATTAGCTAAAAAGCTAGAAACTAATATAAAGCGCAATAATTTTGGCCACTGAATTTAATGGTTTGAAAGGCCCATAAATGGTACCAAGAAGCATGTATGCTGCTTGACTTTTATCTGGGTGTGTGTATAAGCATTTCTTTCATGGTAGAATTAGCCAGAAAATATGATTAGACTAGACTTACCCATCCTTTTAATAATCTCTATGTAGTATAAATAGTAGGCCCCTGCAAAATGGCTAATATTCGCTTCAGATTTGGCCAAGTCGAGGGACAGGGATTCAATTTAATGATTTGAATCGCTGTCCAAAATTGATTCAGCCACCACTGAATCAGCCAAATCTCCAAATCGAACAGGCCCCAGCCCCATCAATGGCTGCCTGGCCCCAGCATCCCGGTACTTTTTTAAAGCCCTGCACTCACCGGCTTCTGCCAGGCAGGGGGCGATCCCCACTGCCTCACGCTGTATTGGGGGGGGCTCTGCCATGAGCCCCCAGAAGCCCTAATTGCCACTGAAGCAGTCAGTGAGTGGGGGCATTTTTTTAAAAAGTGCCAGGACGCTGGGGCTGGGTGGGGCAGCCTTTGGCAGGGCTGGGAGAGCAGGTAGAAGACTGGGGGACCAGGCAGGGGGTGGGGCCTGGCAGGAGACCCCTCATGGTCCCCTCCCCACTCCTCCCGCCTGCCCCTACTTGTTGGACCCAAACTCCGTACCAGCTCCCTGCGGCGGTGAGTGGAGACTGCCTGGATCTCTTCAAATCTTTTTAAATCGATTCAAAGCCTCCAAATCGTTTCAGACCTCTGTTGATCTCCTGATCTGATTTCAGATTCAGCTGCTGAATTGAGCCAAATCTCCTCTGAATCAAATCGGCAACCAAAGTTTTGCACAGCCCTAACAAATAGAACTATTTTCAAGGTCTGTTCTGAATGCTTTGTCTTGGTTTAAATATGGCTGTAAAAGGTCAACTTCACGGTTCCATAGAATGAGGAGATGCATGTGGACAAGCCCACATACAAATGTACCTGTTCACAAAAACATTCCTTTGACTTTTTTTCATGCAAGTCCCTCCCCATTTATAAGAGCTGGGCTAGTCAGAGCATAAAAAGGTTAACATTAATAAACATCCTATTGGTGCCATTCCAACTGCCAAAAGTCTCCAATGACTTCTAGGGCCAGTTTCACCCTATGCAATAATGTCTGTAATGATTTCAAGCAGGTTTTTCTATCTTCCCTTGACAGCTTAAAGTTCTTCAACAACAGTTGCGGGCTTTGACCAAAACATCTTTCCCCAAACCCAGGAAGAGAAAAGGAACGGCTAAGAAAGAAAAGAGAGGAAGCAAGGAAAAATCTAAAATGAAAAATGTGACTCAGAAAAAAAAGAAGATAAAGTACACAAAAAAATTGAAGAAAAAATTGGCGTTAAACCTGTAAGTGTATAGGATTGTGTGGGTGTCCTAAATTATTTTAAATTGCTGTCAATGCACTAACTTTTTTTTTTTTTTCTGCCTCTCTCTCAGTCAATCAAAAAGAACCAAGCAGCAAGTTTTATTGGCGCACAAGTCAGAAGATGAGGATAGTGCCAAGCCTATGAATTATGATGAAAAAAGACAGTTAAGTCTGGACATAAATAAACTCCCTGGAGATAAACTTGGAAGAGTAGTGCATATAATACAGTCAAGAGAGCCTTCACTGAGAAACTCTAACCCTGATGAGATAGAAATAGACTTTGAAACTTTAAAAGCATCAACACTTAGAGAACTAGAGAAATATGTGGTGGCTTGCTTAAGGAAAAAAACAAGAAAACAACATGGTATGTGTGTACCATGAGTAAGCTACATAATCATTCTGTGATTGGCCAGAACTTATCAGGTTTGGATGTACATTTTAACTGTTCTTTCTTCATATACAGCTAAGAAACCAGTAAAGTCAAAAGAAGAACTTAATTTTGAGAAAAAAAGAGAGTTAGAAAAGAGGCTTTTGGATGTCAATGGGCAACTAAACCCCAAGAAGCAAAACACCAAACGTAATGGGCTCTTTTACTGTAGTGCTTTCCAAAAGCGAGGGGAGGGAGTGTGAGGCAGGGGTGGCTTTGAAATGGTATTTCCTTTATCAGGTTTGTGCTCCATGATGTAACTGATGAGACTTTCTTTCTGGAAATGCAAGAAATTCCTAGTCACTGGATTTTACTCACTTTTGAGTTAGCACAGTGTTTTCTGTGTTGGGTCAACTAAAACACAGCAGCTGTTTAATCTATCCTTCTTTCCTAGATTTTTAAGAAATCAAAGAAAGTAACTTTTATGCCTCCTGGCTTTAGCATCTCTAATCATATGGGGTGTCAGCAAGACAGGCTATACTGCATATAGCCTGTCATCCTGTCTGTTTTGACAATGGCCGATAATAGATGCTTCAGAAGTTCTTCTGTGCAGTACAGAAATTCAATTTTTAATCTCTCTCCCTTTGTACTGATATCTTCTTTCGGATGGCAAAGACCTTTAAAGTGTCTGTATGTGCTGTTTTGAAAATATCCACTAGGGTCTTCAGAGGGTACCCAGGGTGGAGTAGAGTCCAGTGTGACTCCTATGGGAGTTCAGGAGACCCTCTTTCCATCCAATCTGTAGTTGCATTTCTGTTGGTAAGTCTAAAACTAAGCACACTGGTAAGGAGTCACACCTAGGCAGAGGCCTATTAATACCAGTCCCTCCAGCACTCCTCATTGGAATAAGCCTTCACTTCCTTCTTTGAAGGAATCCATGTCAGTCATGAAGTATACAATGAAATGTATTGACACCTGCTGTGTTGGTGCACTGCACTGACTTCCAATAAACACTTTAAAGCATGTGTTCAGAAACTGACACTACTTCATTTTTCCTTTCCTTTGACTCACAGGCATGATTCCAAAGGCTTCTGGTAACTCCAGCTCTCAAGTCATGCTCCCATAACTGAGTAATCGGCTTTTGCTACTGTCTGAATGATGGCATGTTGCCTCTTATGGTAGCAAAGGTATTCTATATCTTTTCCCATCTTTAGTTAGCCTTGCAGTGTCACTTCAAAAGTTCTGGTACCCTGTGCATTGTTGCAGAAGTCTGTCTTGCCTTGTAGGCCTGATAGCAAGTGCCTAAACTTAGAGGTCCAAGTTCAGCCAAAACAGTTGCCTATTTGAGTACCAAACCTTTGGAACCAGGTAGCTGAACTGATAGGGCCTTTCCCCAAAACAGACTTACCTAAATATATATATTCAAGCTATATATGCTATTTGAGCTAATAGAACTTAAATGGAATTAGCTTGGCAGGCAGATCTTGCTTGGTTTTTGAGTTCAATACACATCTAAATATACACTAAAGCTCAAATGAGCTTTTCATTTGAGCTTTAGTTAAAGCACCCCTGCCACCATTTTTCAGTGTGGGAACACTGATGCATAAGATGCTCCAGGCGCTTTAATTGGATCAGCTTTTGGAGCTGCTCTAATTTAAAGCCCCCTTCTCTCCCTGGAGCATGTGTGTAAATGCCCCTAGTGTCCAGTTTTGGGCCCTATACTTTAAGAAGGATATGAACAAATTGGAAAGAGTCTGTGCAGAGCAACAAAAAATGATTACAGGCCTGGGATGCATGGTTTACGAGGACAGACTGAAAGATTTAAGGTTATTTAGTCTGTTGAAAAGAAGACTGGGGGAAGTAGGGATTTTATAACAGCGTGATTTATAGAGTAAAGCCTGTGGCTGTAGGGGACAGGACTAAGACCAATGGCTTCAAGTTTCAGCAGAGGAAATTTGGGTTGGAGATCAGGAGGAACTTTCTGACCATGAGGGTGGTAAAGCATTGGAATAGTCTGCCTAGAGACTAGCCATTCCTGGAAATTTTTTCCAGGTTGAACAGGCACTTGAGTGGGGTGGTATAGTCAGGGATGATCCTGGCTTGAGCGGGGGGCTCGACTAGTTGACCTTGAGGTCTCTTCCAGCCATACTTTCCTATGGTCTAGGGTTGCTCTTAATGGACTCCCCTTCTCAATAAGGGTACATCTGTTATATCAATATGCAGACTTCTTTTCCCAAATCTGACACTCTGACCAAGAACACAGCATACAAAGGAACATTATGCAAAATTTGCCCTCAAAACTATCAGTATTGTGTAAGCAGATGCCACAGTAGTAAATGCTGCACTTTTTAGCTGCTGAAGTGGAAACTTCTGATGAGAGAGGTTGTTGCTGTTCAAGCTAATAGAACTTGTTTAAATAGAATTAGCTTGGCAGGCAGATCTTGCTTGGTTCTTGAGTTCAACACACATCTAAATATCTTTGATACTGTAAGAAAAGACTACATACAATGGGTGGATGCAGTTAAAAAAAAAAAAAAAAAAAAAAATCATTCATTGGAGCACAGATTTTTTTTTTTTTTTTTAAAAACACTATCGGTCTCTTGAGCAGGAAGAATAACCAAAGAGTATATTTACTACTAGAAGTACTTCTAACTTACAGGGAACAGAAGAATCCTCACTGCATTTCACTTGAAAAGCAGTGCTTCTCTCCAAAAAAGCATTTGAGACAGTGGAAGGGCTATTTAACTTGAACAACAACTAAAGCTAATTCCATAGCTACTTCTTTCCAGGCAAATCTTTAGGTAATGTACTAGACCCATGCAAGTTTGAAAATTGCTGACATAGAGGGGAAGAAACAAAGTTCTCAAACTAAAACAATCAAGTGTAAAATGGGTAGACGGAGTACTAGGTGGCATTAATTTGTCTTGATTTACTTTTCTAGCCAGAAACCAGTGCTATTAAAGCTGGCATGGCAATTCCTATTCTTCTAAAATGTGAACTGTTGATTTAATCTAGTACCAATACCAAATTGCTCTTGGTAATCTCAACCCCTGCCCCCCAAGAATCCTGATTCTAGCACTACAGATGCCAAAACTCCCAAGTGTCTATATACGTGTCCCAGGGTGGGGTGAGGGTGTTTTTTTAATTAGACAGCCACTTTAAAATGTTATCACATGTATTCAGCATCCTGTGTTCCAAAATGGGCATGGGGGTGCTTTAACTGAAGCTTGTTTGAGTTTAACTAAAATGCTAATTGGAACACTCCAGTCAACTTGATTTAATCCTCAATTCTAATTGGAATGCATTGGTGCATGTGTATAGGCATAGATCTTTGCTTGAAGTTTGCTATTCTAGAATTGTATCTGTTCTAAAGAGTAAGGCCTTTCCTCTATAACTTGCCCGTCTTTATTCTCTGCAGTGTGAGGTCTTTTCTTTTCTTTTTTATGTTTAGAAGGAGCCAAAACAATGGCCAGAACCTGGAAAAGTTAGTCAGTCCCATGGAGCACAAACTTTAGGTGTATGGCTTTCTATTTCTGGTTTATGTAGTCATAAGACTTTGCTACACTGTCTAACTTCCCCTCTGTTCTTGCAGCTGAAAACAACACTCTGCCAAACATTATGGGTGGCCCAAGCCGACTAAGCGAGAGCAGCAGCTCCTCTGACTCTGGCAGCAGCAGTGATTCTAGCAGCAGTGATTCTAGCTCCTCATCAGATAGCAGTGACTCGGAGTCAGGTCAGATCACCTCACTACATGGCTATACAGACAATTCACCTATCATGTGAGAATCTGGGCTTGTTTTAGATTTTTACCAAGAAACTGTGGCCACCACTAAACCTGCTTGCTTTTTGTTTCGGGCAGTGCTATAAAACTGAAATACTAGGCCTTTTCCCTTTTAACTTTTTTCCTTTCTCTCTCTCTCTCTCTCTCTTTTTCGAGTCTACTTTTTAAAAAAAAAAAAGGAAAATACATTTAATTGCTAGATGTTTTCATGCCTGAATTCAAAGCATCTAAAGTGGTGTTTACAGCCTTTTTTGTTTTTATTTTTAAAAAGGGTTAAATCTAACTTTTCTTAAAAGCAACTTTCTTGGATATAAG
Source organism: Alligator sinensis (assembly GCF_000455745.1). NCBI lineage: Eukaryota > Metazoa > Chordata > Crocodylia > Alligatoridae > Alligator > Alligator sinensis. The sequence continues at coordinate 937,900 of NW_005842008.1, forward strand.
ATGCACTCTCCTTCTTTTGACTATAATTCCATTTGTGTGGGTCTATAACAAAACAGCAAAATAAACCACTCAAGAAATACAGGATTTGTAATGGGATTTGAAAGACTATGTAAGCTGCTATGGAGGAATGAGAACAAATAGTATACCTGTATCTTGAACTATAACTTTTAATTTTGAAATAGTTTATGATAATTTTTTGAGTGTTATCAATTAGTATGACTTCCAAGAGGTATAAATTCCTCTTTGGAGGAGGCACATGAATGAGTGTTAATCTTGATGTTGTTGTTTTGTGTTTTTTGTTTTTTGTTGTGGTTTTTTTGTTGTTGTTTTGTTTTTTTGTTTGGTTTTTTTTTTTTTTTCTAGCAGCTCAGTAAAACTGTGTAACATGCTTTAGAGTTTGAAACAAATGCATGGTCTAACCTACATCCCATAAGAATGTTAAAACATAAGCAGTGTCATGCTGGGTCAGGCCAAAAGTCCATTTGTCGCAGCATCCTGTCTCTTACAGTGGCTGTAATTTAGTGCTTTAAATGTGCCCTGTTCATATGCTCTCCTTCTAGAGTGATCCATTCCCTGTCCTACCATTCCTGGCCTCCACATCATTGGCTTAGGGTTGTCAGAGGATATACAGCTGGCTATTCTTGATGGTTCTCGATGGGGCTGTCCTCCATGAATTGGTATAGCCATGTTCAAAAATGAATGGAACAATCTGCCTCTGGAACTTCTTGTAGCAATGAGTTCCACAAATTAACTGTACAGTTGAGTATAGAAATACTTCCTGTGGCTTTGGTTTGAGTTTTTTTGGGGGGGAAGGGGGGTTGGTTGTTTAAACCTGTTACTCCTTTTTAATGCAGTGGGTGCCCCTCAGTTCCTGTATCCTGGGACTTGGTAAAATAACAATTCCCTATTTGTGTTATCCACACTTTATTTCATGATTTCGTAGATCCCTAGTAGGGTAGCGTGAAACAGCTATGTTTTGGTTTTGGATTCAGATTCGGCTGTTTCACAGGACAGTGATTCTTTTTGGAGTTTCAGATCACTGTTCCATTTCAATTTGGCCTAATCTGTTTTGGAGTTTTGACGCTGTATTGGTGATTCGGCTATAATGGAGAATCACTGAAATGCCTATAACTAACTTTATCATTTGTTTCCTGATTCGGATGAAAACTGCAGGGATGGTAGCCCCTTCTTAGGCCATGATGCCTGCCAGGTTTTAAGGAGATAGGTGCAAAAACTGCACCTCAAACTGTTCAAAACAAAATTCATGACGTGTTAAGGCACAAGGGGATGAAATCAGCCAGAATGGTAGCATGTAACAGGGCCTTCCTGGTGCTGGTTAGATCTCCACCCACCCACCTGTTTCTGGGCCAATTACCTGCCATGAATGATGGAAAACTGATTCGGACGTTTCCCAGGTGGGAGGCTGCCTATTTGGTGACTTGGGGTGACGTCCATTCCACAGCTCCATACCTCCCCTAACACTGTGGCCCACTGGCAATGTGTAGTGGGTGCACATGCGCCCCCTGAGATTGGTGCATCCCCTGAAAAAAGCACCGTCTACAGGCAGTCACCACTTACCACCCCGTCCCTTGCCACCAACACCACCGGCGGCATCTGAACTGGTGGTCACTGACCACCAGTTAGCACTTGCCACCCCATCCCCTGCTGCTGACACAGCTGCAGCCACTTGTGGGAGCTCCCTGCTCACGGCTGCTAGCACTGCCTGCAGGCAGTCGTCATGCTACCCCAGCCAATGGGGGCATGCATTGTTTATGCTGTAGCCCATGCCTCGCACACTGAATCCTTCACCCCCTCCAGCTGTCGTCTTCTCTCTGGGACCTTCGGTTCCCTCTTAGGCCCTGGCCCCGCCTTCAGGCCAGTCAGAATCCCAAGCCTCCTGCTCTGGGCATTCCTCGTGGTGGGCCCCTGACCCTTTGACCCCGCTCTGGGTCCTGACCCCAGCACAGACCAGTCAAGGGTACCTCTGATATCTTTTAGACCAACTGAATAGATGGAGAAATATATCTTAGTGAGCTTTCAGGCTTAAAAACCCTTAGTCAGGCTGAGGAAGCATCTAGTTGGTGTGTGTGTGCTTTTCCTGGATGGAATGAATAGTGGAGAAGCCAGAGGCTGGCATGCAATGCAGGCAAGAAAGCCAGTCAGTGAAAATAGAAATTGAAGTGTTGGGGGTGAGACACAGACTGAGTGGGAAGGGGGATTTAGCAGGTGAAAAGTGGAGAGGTCAGGCAAGTTATGACTCCCCAGGTACATCTAGTATGTCATAAATCCAATGTCTATATTGAGTTCATGAGTTTCTGTATCTAGAAGGTTGATGAAGTGCAGTTCATAGGCTCATCTGTAAAAGGTGGTTTGTAAATTCAAACAAGCACTGAACCTGGCCAACCTCGTCACCAAAAGCAAACTTCCTACAGCCCAAAACATACCAAATGGATCCAGATCGTGCCATGACAAGAAATGCAAAACCTGCCAACATACTAATCCAATCTATTATAGACAAGAATACCCAACTACTTGTGGGGGCACATTTCTCACAAGAAAGCCACTCTGTCTCCAATCTCTCAGGCCTGATCCTCAAAAGGAATTTACAAACAACTTTTCACAGACGAGCCTGTGAACTGCATTTTATCAACCTCCTAGATACAGAAACTCATGGACTTGGTATAAACACTGGATTTATGATGCACTATAACCTGCCTTGCATCCAACTCCCCAGGTACCTCTCCACTTTTACCTGCTCAATCCCTCACCCCCTGGCATCTCAATTTATGTTTTCACTTACTGGCTTGCCAGCCTGTGGCTTCTTCACTATTCATTCCATGCAGGAACAGCAGGGGGCCTTCTCAGTGTGGGTGAGATCTCGGCCTACCCTCCTGTTTCTGGGCCAGCCAGCCAACCACCTGCGCCTCTTCTTCCTGCCATGCCTTGATGGAAAAGTGATTTGGATTTTTTCCAGGTGGGAGCCTACCCATTTAGGCCCCTGATGTCTTGGGGTGACAGCCATTCCACAGCTCATACCTCCCCTAATGCTGTGGCCCATGCCTCGTAGGTGGCATCCCAGGCAGCTATGCTCACCTAGAGCCTCATGGCTCCACTGCAACCAGCAAGCCTCAGGCCTCTCGAAGATCTTACAGGTCTGGGCTTTCCCTAGCCAGGACAGCACTTGTGTGTGATGGCTGGAGGTTACAAGGTGCCTCCTACCTGCCTTTTACCAGGGAAGTTTGGGGGTTCTGGCATTTCTTGGGGGCTCCCACGCCACTGGCAGTCCCATCAGGCCTCCCAACCTGACAGGGTGCCGTTTTATGTCATGCTGAGGACCTGGGCCTCCTTTTCCATAGCCCCAGCCCACACTTCCAAGTTTGTCCTGGCACAGGAGCTCAGCAGGGAGATGTTCTTCCCCTGCTGGCTGGTGATACAGTGAGTGCTGCCTCCAGCTCAGAGAGAGAGAGAGGCATTTAAATGGTTTAAAAAAAAAAAATGGGAATGGGTGCAGGTAGAGTGAGGAGGGTGGCACTCATTCCGTCTCCATGTGGAGCTTGGGGAACCCCAGCAGTGGGAGGTTCACCTCAGAATACCAGCTGCTCCACCGAACCAGGATCCAAGGAGGTATGGTGTGGTGTCACAACATGCCCAACAATGCTGAACACCCTCTTGCTCAGAACACTGGTTGGTGGACAGGATGAGTGTTCCCAGGCAACTGTGACCAGATCCTGCTACATCTGGCTGTGGCTTGCCCAGTAGGCCAAGGGGTCAAAGAGCAGTGGTTCCGTGTCCTTGGCGAAATAGCACCAAGACCTCAGTGGCTACCTATCTGCCCAGTGTCGGGTCTGGTGCCTCTGGACCCCAATGTGGAAGCCATGCCCTTGGCAGTTCCTGTGGTGGAGAAGACTGGTTGGTGAATGGAGTGCTGGCATGGGAAAGTGGATTCCCACCTTCCACGTCCCTCTGCCTCCCTGGGTCTGTTCACCAGCACCTCCATCCAGTGATCTGGACGGAGTTTGTTTCCCCGCAAGTCCACCTCCAAAACATTCCAAAACATTTCAGATAGTTTTGTTTGGTTTTAGATTTGGTGTTTCGGGCACCAAAACTGGTTGAAACGCCTCCAAAATAAAACAGCTGCCAAAATTTTGCACAGCCCTAATCCCTAGCATGTGTTTTGTTTTTTGTGTTTTTGTTTTTTGGTTTTTTTTCTTTTCCTACTCTTTGACTCTAAGTTTTAGAAGAGAAGGCTGAGTCTTTTAGCCTCTCCTGGTACAGCATCTCTTCTATATGCCTGATAATCCTCGACTGTCTATATAGCTTTTCTAATTCCACTTCATTTTACTTGAGGATGTGGAGACCAGAGCTGCATACAGGAGTCAAAATGTGCATAATATGGATTTTATATAGTGGCATGATGAGGTCATCAGTTCTTTTCTTAATGACTCTTTATAACTTTTTTGGTCACTGCTGAATATTGAACTGATGTCCTTCTGTCTATCTTGCTGCTTCTCCCCCCATTAGGAAAATACTGGAATGCTGCACTCTTTTACAAAGCCTTAAACCCTCTCTAATATGGAATTTAAATGGCATTAAAGAGATTAGTTGCATGTACAGCACGTAACTCATAGGGAGAACTGGCATAATGTTTTTGAAGACTGTATGTTGGGGTACAAAGGTGAAACTTATCCCATGTTTTGGCTTGAGGATATTGGAAGAAATGTTCTGAACCAATGCTTTCAAGCAAAATGCTTATACTTTTCAGTGACTTTACCCTCTCTGAGGTCTGTTTAATGTTGTTGTATTTTGCCTGAAACTTATCTAAATATCCCAATTATGCAGTTGGTCTAATGGATCACCTACAAAAACCCTTATAGCTTTCTTGTACCTTCTTAGGTGGTGGGTATTTACCACTGTCTCTAGTGGGTTATGGAATAGAGAAAATCCCACACAACTTACTGATTTGTATGATACACTGGCTGGGGAAATTTTTAGCCATTTGCACAATTTCACAATGATTACACTCTTAATTCATACAACACAATTTTATTTTTAAATTCTTTGCTACGCATATAACACTGCTTAGCTTTAAGAAATACCACAAACATTAAGAACACAATAACTACATGTATCAGAAACAATGCTCCAAATGCACTTCCTTAAAACAATTACAATTGCAACTAAAAGTTAAATTTGAATCAATACTATTATTTTCATAATATACTTACAATCCTAGAATTCCGAGAAGCCAAACACCTAAATATGGTTTCATTCCTCAGTAGTACAATTTAATGGGCTTGCCTCAGCAGTACGGTTCAATGAGCTGGCCTCAATACTGATAGGACTAAGTCCCCTTCCTTCAGTCCCTTTCGGGCGCTCTGCGGTTTCAGCGTGAACTAAGAGATTAGTGTTCACGGAGAGGGTGGTTCAGGTGATCAGTCTGATCCGGCCTACACTTGCGATACTTCCTTTGTTGTTCTGCAAGTGAGGTTACCTCCAAATTGGGACAGTAGGTTACAGTTTTTATTGCGCGAGTTGCTGTCTTGGGCCCCTCCTACCCAAACCTGTCACTACTCCCAAATTTGGGCTCAGATCCTACTCAACAGATTTCTGCTGGGTTCAGTTTCTTTTGTTGATAATTTAATTACTTAGGGGAATTTCCTTTCTTTCCAATATTTTCAAAGGCTCCTAGGGTTTGATTTCTCGGAACCTGGGATGTTTGCTTAAGGATCGTTTTTATGTTAACCTTGTTAAAGGCCTCTAAAGATAAAATTCAAGAGTTAAGACTGAGCAAAGTCAGGACCTTCTGCACGTAGGCCAAAACAATGGCCTAGATAAGAAGATGAATCTTGTCTTCTTCCTAAACTGGCTAATGGGCAACTATTCCAAACATTCAAACTATTACATTCAATATGACAACCACATCATTAGATATAAGCAGGATCTTGGTGGTGGAACCTGAAGGTCCAGAATTTGGAAAACTAAACCAACGCTGTATTTGATAGTTTTGAACATAAAGTTATGACCCCTGAGGTTTTTTGTGCTAAAAATTTTTTTTGCAAAGTTTTGAAGATATTTGTTCATCCGTGTACTTTAATTGCTGTGTAATCTAGGTTGCAAATACTGCATCAATTGAAATTCTAAAGGAGTCTTGCTGCTTCAGTCAAAGCTTATTCACTTCTTACTTGATAACATGGATTTGTTTCATTCCTCACAGTTTATTTTACTTTAGGAAAATATTTCTTTATTAATGAATGACTGGAGCCTGGAATCTTCTGAACAAGAATGAGTTATGGAAGCTGCATTGGCTTAAAGAAACCCCAAATGCAAGTGTCGCCAAACATCCTTTTTAGCTTGAAATTTTGTGACCTTATGTTTCCTCCAGCAAAAATGTTGATCAATAACAAGATTATTTGGAGTGGTTCTGTTTCTTTTGTTTTAAAGAAGCAAAAGCTGTTCAGTTGCCTGTTGTCAAATTGGTCACTGAATTGAGTGGTCTTGGGGTTAAGGAGCAAAAGTGCTGAAGAGCACTGTCATGGAGGTGTTCTAACTAGTCCTTTTCCACCAGAGCCAATGAAATGAAGGTGCACTAAAAGCTATATTCTCAGGGCAGGGAGGCAGTTGGGTAGATTCTCTAGAGCAGGAATAGACTGCTGGAAAATTGTTTTCTGAAGTGTGTGGGGCTGAAGCACTGGTTGGGGAGAGAGTGCTATATGCGTCCTGCTAAGAGTCTGGGTAGTGTTGCAGTCCAAAGGTTGGCCCTGATAAACTAGTCACCCAGATGCTTTACCAGTGCCTACAGTCCCCAGCATAATCCAAGGAGCATAGAAAGCATCTCAGAATACCATAACCTTATCTCACTCAGACTCTTGCCCTTTTTGTGTGTGTGTGTGTGTGTGTGTGTGTGTCCTTTTCTACAATGCAGGAGCCAAAATTAACTACCACAAAAGTCCTGTTCCTGCAAAAACCCGTGTGTGTGTGTGTGTAACTGAGCACAGGAGCAAACTCCATTATGAAGGACATCTCACAGTGCATAAAGCTAAGCTCTTCAGGATAGGGAGATGCCTCTTCTGTTTCTTGAGTGCCTGGAGAAATAGGGTTTGGCTTTCCAGGTCCTATCTAAACCCAGACATTTAGCATGTGTGAATAATGTAATCTGTGGAAATAGCTGCATTTCCTATTTCACTGTTTATAATTACAGAAATATGCTCAAAGCAGAACAGCTCAAGTCAAAATGGCTTAACTTCTAACAAGCAAATGAAGGTAAACCTGCATTTTTTTTTTTTTCTGTTAGATTCAATATTACATTCACTCCAGCTTTAAATGCTTTGCCACTCACTTGCTACCTACTACTGTATGATGTCAATGGTTGGGGTAGAAGGCTGAGTGAGATTTTCATATCGGTGGCTTCTTTGGCTGACCTCACTTGCAGTAAAGAGTGGTATGTGTGTTTACCATAGCAGTGTGAAGTCTAGGTAGATCTGTGCCAGCTGCTGGAATGGGAGCAATGATAGGACTTTTCTTCTTTTGAACAGATGCTTTTTAAGTTTAAATTTTAAATAAACGATGACTTGTTGCTTGTTCACCGGGAGGTAATAATTAATAAACCATGGGAGGTATAATCACATTCTATCTTAGCCATAAGCTTATTACAAAAAGTCTTTTTAAGCAAATTAGTTCAGATACAGTGACAGTTAAACTAACTATCTGGAATGCTGAATGCCATGCAAGCAGTGAGCAGAACTAAAGTGGGAACAGTATAATGTGAGACTTGTCCTGACTCTCTCCCCCTTTTTCCCCCATGCATATTAATTTCATGTGCCAGTGTAACCACCTGTTACGGTTCCCACTTCCTATGCTTGTCCTCTCTACTCCCAAAAGACCCCCACTGATGGGGAGATCTAGTATGTCAGAGTAAGTTAACAGAAAAGCTTTTGACTGCATTCACATGAGCAGGGGCATGCCTTTGCAGTGGCACAAATTTATGCTACTACTTTGTGCTGTGGTGCATACCCCTGCTCATGAGGTTTGCAGTGGGATGCATTGTCCTGCTGCTCCATGTGCTGCAATGGGGGCTGGCTGGGGCACAGGGTGCCTCAGTGTGGGATTAGCCAGCAGGCAGGGATTTTTTTTGCTACCAGAAAATCCCAGTAACAAATTTTTGCCCCAGAGATGCTAATTAGCAGTGCTCTGCACAGTTTATTGTGCAACATGTGTAATCACGTGTACGTGTCTGAGGCAGATTCCATTTTGGTTGGGTGTTTGGTTTTTTTGGGTTTTTTTACTTTTAGAAAAGCTTGAGTGGCTTTTCTAAAAGAAAAACCTTGATAACCCCAAAATATCCTTTTCATTGTTAAAGCAGAGTACCTGCCTCCATCTATGTTTCCAGCTACAGAAACTTACTTTGCCACTTTTTTTTTTATTCAGGAGCTTGTTTATCCATCTTTGGGGTGGGAGGAAGCGAAAGGTATTTTGGAGCAAATCTTTCATTCGGAGGCTTTGACCCTGAAAAGAATACGGGCATGCTTAAGACACTGGAAACAGCTTTTGCTTAGGTGGTGTTCTCTTCTGCTCCTTTAGAAAACAAATACAAAACTACAGAAAGATGCTGCTAGACCACTAAGTTGGACTTTGTACTAGATTTGAGTTGTTGTCCACAACCTGCTGTCATGACTGAAATAGGATGTTTGATATACTGGGCGTTTCTATATGTGCCTTAACGTGCTTTAGTTAATATGCATTAAATCTAGTACTTCCATTGTGCATTTTCCTAGTACCTCACATTAGCCTGTCTTAATGCGCATTAATTAAAGAGCACAGGGCACTTTTTTACACATGCTCCAGAGGGGCGGGGGGACACTTTTTAATTGGAGCAGCTCCGAGCGCCACTCAAGTGCTGCAGCATCTTGTATCTCCATGCTTAAATGGCAGCTGGGGCTTGTTTGACAAGCTTTAGTTCAAGCACTCCCACCATCATTTTTATGCATGGGGATGCTGAAAGACAAGAGGCTGCTGCAGCACAGTAATTACCACACACTGCAGCAGACTCATTTTTATCAAGTCTGCTCCCATGCACTGTAACTACAGTGCATTAGAGTAGCCTCCTCACTAGTGTACAGGCACCCAGAACAGTTTGGGGGGGGGGTTGTTTTTTGTTTTTTTTAGTGATGCTTTAATGCACATTAAAATAAGATATTACACATTAAAGCATGTGTAGACATGTCCACTCTGTATATTTTACCAAAACATTTACCTACCAGCCAGCAGACATTGTTTAATGTTATTTCAACTTAAATCTGGTACCGTTGTTTTAAATGGAATGATATGCCTATTTATATTTACATTTGCAGAAGGGCTAGAAAGGCAATTAGTCATCTGCTTGAGATAACACAGAATGATTTAAATGCATCTTGCATAATATCAGAAGTGCATCCACTTTAAATAGGGCAGCAGTGGAGAGCAGAACCTGACTCGATCTAAGTAAGAGCTGGTGAGGGGTTAAGGCAGAGAAATGACCAACTAACATTAAAATCTTCCTATAGCAAGTGCCACTTTCTCTACAGAGGATGTCCCACAATGCTGTTCCTCAAGTGCAGAACCCATTTTCTTTTGCTAGTAGCTTACAAAACCAAAAATCCTCAGAGACTGCCTTCTCCCAAAGTACCACAGCAGCTGCAACCTTGGCCTCTACGATACAGTCCATTTAAACCACTAGAACAAACCCAGTCTCCTTCAGGTAAAATTGATAGAAAACAAAATAATCTTTTTGGTTTTGTTGTTTTTGTATAAATTATGTACAGGAAAGAAAAGTGATGTTTGCTTGTCCATGTTTGTCTTCATGTAGGTGCAGGGGGGAATATTAAACTCTAATCCTACAACAGTTGACTTTTATTTAGGGCTGACATTTAACTTTGTGGTGGATTGCAAAAAATGTCTGGTTGCTTGACATGATGGCAGATGTCATTTCAAGTATTGGAGCCTCTAGTAAGAGGTGCTCTGCTAATTATGTACAACAAAACGAGGAAGAGGGATAACCCCAGTAGAATAATGTAACCCATTTATAACTACACCTCTAAAATGCATAAAAATCAGTCATCTGCTCTAGCCACCACTGAATCATTTTAAATACTACTACTACTACTACTACTTTTAATAGTAGAAGTGGACCCATGTTGAAATGCCTGGGACGGGGTTAGAATACTAAACATACAGTTCGTTGTAAGGGTAATTAGCAAATGTTAACTATTTTCAAAAATGCCATAGTCTTATTGGCAGACACAGTTCCTTGGGTGAATTTGATATCTTTTATTAGACCAACCCAAATAGTTGGAGAATAGTTATTAAGCAAGCTTTCGGATTCAAAAACCCTCCGTCTTATTGGGTCTTTCTGAGTTCTGATATAAAATCTGAATGGGTTGCTAATTATTCAACTGAGAAGGTAATTAAAAATACATAACTGTTTCAAAGTACCCAGCTGGAATGCCTATCTACATACTTGGTTTAGCTGCAGTTTTTAAATATGTAACATGCCTCAAAATTAGTTGACTAAGTATTGAGATGTTGTATAGTAGGAAAAATTTATACGTCTAACTTACTTTTCCTTGGGTATAATCAAAGCTATATCTCCCTTGCACCCTGCTCCATTCCAGCCAGTTCCTCAGAATAATCTAAAACCTCACCAGTCTCTTGTCCTCCAACCTATTTGCATTGTTCCACAGGTGAATATTCATTATTTTTATACAAAACTATCTACAGACAGTTTGGGGTAGCTTCTGGTAATTAACACTAACCATCCAAACAAGTAGATCCAATATTGCAAGACTTCTGGCTCCCTAAGCTTGCACCACTATTTTTAAATTACTTTTTTTTTTTTCTTCTTGATACGTTCTACAAGAGCATACATTAATTAAGGTACTGTCCCCATGATGAAGTAGGACAGTTGCCTTTGAAAGTCAGCAATAACACTTAGCACAAGCTCAGCCGATCTAAGAACCAAATTCTACCATGTGGCACAATTTAAGTGTTGTGAACAAAATGGGATCTGAACCATAAGCTTCCTCTTGTCCCCTCACTTCGCTTCTTTTTTAACATGGCACTAAATGATAGGAATGAAACCTAAATCTTCCTTGCAGTAGAACAGCTACATAAATCTCCCATTCAGTAGCTTGAGTATATACTTTGAAAAGTGCCTTGCCTTTTCTCCTAGGCATCTAATTCTTCCCAGAATATTCCAGGGGATGATGTCAAAGTAGAAACAGAAAAAGCATCGCCACTTCATCCAGAAAAATCAAATGCTCTTCAAAACAAGATCTCTGAAGGAACAGTTGAATCTAAATCCATAAATCAAGAACAAAGTATGCATTGTCATCATAGAAATATAACGGAGATCAAAGGCACAGACTTTAAATACATATGTATGTGTACTTTTGTTTGACCAGTGATATTCAGATACGTTTGTTTCCAAGCTAATATGGAAATGCTGCACGCACATTTTTTGAGAGAGGGTGCTCTTTCTTTCCAGGTATACTTTGTTCCTTTAATTTTTTTTTTTTTTTTTTTTTTTTTTTTCCCTTGCTGATTTTTCATAAAGCTAGGTAAAAGATGTCCTGTTCTTCTGGCTGTATCCAATAGGAAGAAAACATACAGTCAATGAACATTTTAAAGGCTTAATTTTTAACTGGAACTTTTGCAGCAGGAACAAATAACCTAATGCTTCAGAAAGTTTTTAAAGGAACCTAGATTCAGATTCAGCTTACTGATTGCCTGTTACATAACAAAACTTGGCTTAACTTCAAAACTTCTCTGAAGCTCCCTGGAATGTCTCCACATAGCAATAGCTGTATTTCTGGCAAGTAACTGCCAAAATAAACAGATGCTCCATTTTTCTGAAGTGTCTAATTAAGTGATTTCTACATCTCTGATATTTTTCTCATGCAATAAGAAAAGAGTATGTCTACCTGTAGAATTTCATTCTCTTAGGACTTCCAATAAGGCATCCTGAAGTAAGGAATTCTACAACATTGCCTGCAAAGGGCAAAGTTTTCCCAGGAAAGAGGTCTTATATAGCCCATAACCAGAAGGTAACTTTCAGAGTAGGACTGAAGGACTGTCTTGGGAGTAGTTTGGGAATATTCTGTCCCTAGAACTCTTTCTCTACTTAAGGATGCAACAGACTTTAGTAGTTTTGAAATATATTTTGATGAGCTGGAAATCAGTTGCCCCTGCTAAGGATGGATTAGCCCCTTCTTGGAAGCAGGGGAAAGTGCCATCACAGAATGAAACTTTTTCTGGGCCCAAACTAATGGAGACAGAAACATCTACCAATGTCATAACGTTTTGCAGCATTATACACAATAAAACCCAGATGACTCCTATCTGGATGGCTTTCAATCTGATTTATTAATTGTGGGTTGCTGAATTAAGAAAAAGGAGCTTTAGTTGTTTTGCTGCAGCTTTTTCTACAGTGAAGTAGTGCCCTTAAGTCAGACAGAGCTCATAAGCAGTCCTATGCAGCTGATGGGATAAGTTGCCCTTTGAAATTAAAAGCTGCACCCAAATCATCATCTAGAAAATTAAGTCTACTGTTAGAAAATCCATTGCCTTCCAGGAAGTAATAAGGCACACTTTCACAGAAGAACAAAAATTGCTGTACCAGTATTTAAAATCTTTTCATACTAGTTTGCAGTTCTAGGGCTTAGACTGGAGACCTATGGATGAGCTAGCCCAGACACTGTGGCTCGGGACAGACATTCAAAAAGCCTAAGCCTGAGCCTGAAGTGATTCAGTCTTTGCAGGTTAGTCTAACCTGGCTAGGCTGAACCAGTTTGTAACCACACAGACAGACATCCCCTTTGGACTGAGGAAATACAGGCACATGCTTGCATTGGCTCAGGCTAAAATCTGGTGGGGGGGGGCGCTACAGCAGCCCTCCCCCCTTCCATAGTGCTGAGCTGAGGGGGGTGGGAGTGGCCAGGCCCCAACAGGGTGCTCTGATTAGGGAGCAAAATAATAGCCTCTCTTAATTCAAGCTCTTCTTAAACAGGCTTTTCCAAGGAAGGAACAGTGGGACATTATCAGCTACCTATTGATTAGCTCCAAAAAGCACTAAGTGGATACTGTCCTGTCTGCCTTTGTCCTGTCTGTCTTGCACATACACCTCCTCAGCAATAGCTAGCATACCACATGCTGGCTACAGTCCATGTTGTGGGAGAGAAGAGGGAGAGAGCCATGCTTGAGCAGTTGGGGGGTGGAGCCAGGCAGACCCTGCTTCATAGTTTTGTAGCTGGTAGGGTCAGAAGAGACCTGAGCAGATCATCAAGTCTGCCCCCCTGCCATGGGCAGGAAAGAATGCTGGGGTCAAACAACCTCAGCTAGGTGATTATCCAGCCTCCTTTTGAAGACCCCCAGGGTAGGAGTGGGCACCACTTCCCTTGGAAGTTGGTTCCAGATCCTAGCCGCCCTGACTGAAGTAGTGCTTCCTGATGTCTAGCCTGAATCTACTCTCTGTCAACTTATGGCCGTTATTCCCGGTAATACTCAGGGGAACAGGGACTCTCCCTGCCTGCTGGTCCCCCTTGGCAAGTTTATAGATGGCCACCAGATCCCCTCTCAGTCTTCCCTTGTAGAGGCTGAACAGGTTCAGGTCCTGTAGCCTGTCCTCATACGGCCTGCCCTGCTACCCCCTGATCATGTGAGTGGCCCTCCTTTGGACTCTCTGTGCTGTCCACATCCCTCCTGAAGTGTGGAGCCCAGAACTGGACGTAGTATTCCAACTGCAGCCTAACCAATGTTGCATAGAGGGGGAGGATCACCTCCTTGGACCTGCTCATGATGCATCTGTGGATGCATGACAAGGTGCGGTTAGCCTTCCTGACCGTGTCCTCACATTGGCAGCCCATGTTCATCTTGGAATCAATAGCAACTCCAAGATCCTTTTCTGCCTCTGTCTGCAAGTTTCTGGGAGCTCCAGACAGGGAGCAGAAGGGAGGGGCCAGCCCAGGTCTCTGGAGCTGAGGTTGCCACCCAGTGCTGCAAAGCATCTGGGATGCTGGAGGACTCTGGTTTAACTTAAAGCAGGATGGGGTCTGGAACAGGCATTGCATAAACTGGTTTGACCCAAAATAGTTAAGCCTGACACTACATTCGACCAGGCTTATCTCAAACCGGTTTCAGCCACTTCCAAACCAGTTTGTGCACTGAATGTCTGTTCTGTTATGGGTTTAAACCAGTTTCTCATCACTTAAACCAGTTTATGTGTAATGTCTT
>NW_005842008.1:952171-965064 GCF_000455745.1 Alligator sinensis
GGGCTAATTTGTGGTATGCCTGCTAAAAGGATTGACTCCTCCTGCTTTAAAACATTCTGACAAAGTTCTTATCATGAATATCCTAATCTTACTGGGATTAAATGAGATTTAAAATGTACCTTTTTTACACACACACACACACACACACACACACACACACACACACACACACACACACACACACACACACTGTTCTTTTGTTCTTCCTATTCGGTGTGTGTCTTGTTTCTGCTTCCTCTTCTATTTTCTTCTTTGCAAACTTTTGTTAACCAGTATTAATTCTGTTTCCTTCAAACTTTCTGGATTTTGGAAGAGGGGCAGCTAACTAATTAATTTATTAGACTAGGAAGAATGAGCAGAGCTTGTACCTGTACCAGATTTGCTATTGCAGTGGGCTATGGCAGCCCTAGCATGGCTGCCATAGCCTGCTCCCCTGGTCTGTGCTTGCTATTAAGTCTTAAATTCCTTTTCCATTATTTAATACCCTGGTAAAACATTTTTCCTTTTTTAAAAAACAAGGAAAAGAAAAGACATTTCAGTCTTTGCTCCTTTTAGAATATTGCACTATGTAGCCTTTGGATAACAGATGCTGTAGGAGCAGCTAGTACTACTATGTACATCTTTCTGACATAAGTAAAAGTTGAAAACCAATTTATTTTAAAAACTGTATACTTATCTCCACCACTTGTCAGTTTCAGAAAAAATTGATATCCAATCAGGCTTTGTTCTGAGACCACCCAGGCTTACTAAAAATAGTGGAAAATGGCTTTTTCTGAGGTTCACCAGTCAACTTTGGTATTACACAAGTTGGTGCCAACTTAGCAGTCCTGTAATAGCTCCCAGTAAAGCTTCCTCATGGTGAAGCACACTGCTACTACCAGCATCATGAGCTGAGTGTTGGCTGCTCCAGGGTCTCAACTAAGCTAACTGAAGCTCAATACTAGCTAAAGGTATAGGACCTTCCATGGCAGAGGTCTACACACACCTCATTTGTGAACTCTTGGCCCCTGACAGCTTCATTTATTAAGCTTTCCAGCCACTTGATCTACCATCCATGGTTTTGAAGAAGAAATTGAGTATTGTGGGTGCTAATCGACTTCTCCTAACCCGTTGTGAAATCTTCAGTCTGCTTCAGGAAAATCTGTTCATCAGTCATCAGCATTATGGTAAATTTCCTCTTCAGGCTAGTTGGACAGTGTGCCAAGATAAATGTTCAAGCCCCAAGAGCGGACATGCTTTGGCCTTCCTTTAATGCTTCATCTGCTAAGATTATGCTCTAGGATTCCTATTACTGTAATACCATCTGTTTGTGGGGTCAAAAAGATTAGGATGGTGAAGGTTGCCATTTCCTTTCAGAAGAACAAAAGGACTACTCTGCTAAATAAGATGGTGACTCTTTCACATAGACCTCTCATAAAGGTATCTAAAGCAGGCTGATTTTGCTTTTTCAAATGGCCCAGAAATGTATAAGGGAGACTAAATAGTACCAGGCTTGGAGCCCTGTCACAAGGTTATGTTAGTCTACCTTTCTATTTTATTTAGTTATAGGGCTGGCTAGCCAAATTCTGCTGGTTATCTTGGCTCCTTAATTATTCTAGATATGTGTGTTGTATTTTGAGAATCTTTTTGTTGCCAACAGGAAAATATTTACAGAGTTCATTGGGAGAGTTTTTAGTTACTCCCCCCCACACACGTCTTTTGAATTCGTAATTACTTTTTTATGTTTATGGGCCCAGGATGCTTTATGTATTTTTAATACTTTATCAAATATTTAATAGGTTTTGATAGCTACAGGATAAGAGAGCTATGAAACTGCTGACTACATTTAGTTAACCAGAATTCAGTTGTAATTGCCCCCTCACAAAAGGTGCTGATATAGTGTAACAGTAGTTCTGTTGCATGTTGATAACAAGGTCCTTTGGGGTTGGGAAGCTAGAAAGCTGTTATCGGCAAAGTACACTAGAAATCCTCTCCTAATACTAAAAATGATACCTGGAGTAAAAGTAGAACATGCCACTTCTGTTATTGTGCTAACTTCTTTTTTTTAACTTTTCTTTTCCCCAACCCCCGCTTATTTCAGGAACAGTATGTTCAAGCAGTGATATGTTGCAAAATTATACATGCAACTAATAGGCACCTTGACTATTAATACTCTAATATGAAAATGCCTGATTAGGAAGGTGTGTTTTCTTGTATTTGTATACAAAAAGTAACTTGTGCAAAAGCACGTGATCAACATACTTCAAAGTTGGAATCTTAAATTAATACAATACAAAGGAAAACCTGATTACTCTGAAGTAATGTTATTGAAATTGCCTTTCTAGTTTTTTGCCTTGGATGTATGATCTCAGCAGTTCAACAACAAATACGACCGTTCCCTATGCCTCTTATACCACTTTCCACTGGGAGTAAGAGAAGGGTTTATGTGACTCAACCTTACTGGCTGACATCTTCTTTTATAAAAGGTAGAAATAGGCAGGTTAAATTGTGGGTTTACTTAGAAATGGAGTACTCTCTCTAGAGCAAGTTGGAACATCAAGCTAGGGATATAGTCATTCTTTTGAAGAATTCAGGGGAAGGAAGTGAATGGAGAGATTCCTATTCTAGCCATGGGAAAGAAGGTACCATGCCTGCCTACTTTCCTAGAACAAGAAGGTGGGATGAAATTTACAATCCCGATGTAGGCCTCTATTTGGAAAGTGAAAGCCCTCTGGATGTCTGGTCATTAGACCATATCGTGAAACAGCAGTCCCTCACAGGTATTTAAAAATCTGTCTTAGTGGTTTAGGCCCTTGTGGGCCAAGTTCAAAGTGGTATTCGGGTGTATAACCACTCATTGATTCATTTCATTTCATTTCATTTCATTTCATTTCATTTCAACATCTCCTTGGTGCTCCTGTAATCCTCTTTTCTGGTCTTAATTGTTACTGAATTCAAAGCAACCCTGCCACAAGGAAAAAGCTGCATGTTCTTTAAAAAAGAAGCTATTTTTTGTTAGAACATCTAATTCTTCCCAAAATAAACTCGTTTTTCCGAAGGTCTAATTGATTTGATGCATTACTGACTATGCTCATTCTATTGTTCCAACAGGTCATTCTGATGACACTGATAAAAACCCACTAGAGGCTAAATCTCAAATTTTTTCTAAGAAGGTAGGAGTAGCCTCTGAGTATCCCTCATAAGTTTTAATTTGAAGAAACAGTTTTGGATGTTTGTCTAACCAAGTACATAATGAAGTAGTAGTTGGTTATCTCAAGTTCTTCTCCATAAATATGACTCTTATGGCTTAGGCATTTGGTGCCTGGTAGACTTGTGGCTAATAGAACACATTCAAAGATTCAAGAACCTGTTTCAACTTCGTCCTAAAATCTTCTAGTCCCTACTAAGTTGTGGCTGTAGGAAAAGTTGATGCTTGCAGATCATCTAAATTTTAAAGCAAGGTCTAATTCTCCAGACAAGCTGTTGGCCTCATGGGCACTAGACATTAGTGGACTTCATCTCAATTCAGCAAAACATATACTTAAAACTGTTTTCCACATGTGGCTTCAGAAGCAGTAATGCTACTAAATTCTGCTCTTCCAGTAGTAGATACTGTTCAGATGCTGATGCATCGTTAGTCAAACAGAGTGAGATTCTCCGAAAAAACCCCACTACCTCTAAAGGCATTGCTTATTAACATAATATTGGTTACTGGACCTGTGAAGCAAATATTGGTAGAAAGCCAGAGTACTTCCAATAGAACCATATGCATCCATTTGTTGTTTGTTTTACTGTAGTATAATGGAAGCTAGGCAAAGGGGAAAATACTGTTATGCTTCTGTGCAGAAGGCTTATTTAAGGATTTTGCACTTCTTGGGAGTGGAATATTAAGGCATGTTGTCTTTAATGAGAGTTTGGGGAAGTTAGTTGACAGCAGCTGTGCCAATGGCTAGTAACCCATTTTTCTGATGTGCTTGGAATATACCCAATATCTGAATCAAAAATTTTGGAAGCTTTCATTGGGGATGTTTTCTTAGCCAAAATTCTGGGTATTTCATCTTGCTATAAGAAATTGGATTAAACATACTGGCAATTTCAGTCACTAAGAAACTGAACTGCAAATAGATTATAACTTCAGTAATGCAGGACCTTTTAAATATGTCAAATGAAAACTGCATCATCTTTTGGTACTCTACTCTAAAGATTAAGGACGCAGACAGAAAAGCAGCTCCCTGCTGTAACTTGTAATGCTTTGCAGGAAGCATTCTGAGTTGCAACGATCCTCTAGACCAAACAGAAGTTTGCTGTTGGCTGGGGGGGCTGTTGAGAGTTGGGAAATCCCGCTGCAGGTTTGTAACCTCTAGCAATGACCCCCTTCTCCCTCCCAGCGCAGGCACTGTTTTCAGAATGGGTGTGGGTGGGAAGGGAGCTTGTTTTAGGGGTTCCCCAGTCACCGTTGGAGGCTGGGGTGGGTGGATTGAAGGCCCTACCTCCTCCAGAGGTTCCAGTAGACTCACCCTACCCTTCAGCACTAGCTGGGGGGGGGGAAAAAAAAAAAAAAAACCCCCCAAAGCAAACTCCCTCCTCTCCCTTTCCCCCTTCCCAGGCTGGGAGGCAGGCAGATGCAAGTTGCTGAAGATGCTACGTTTTGAAACTTCTTCATCTGAGCCCTCATGCAATGAGGGTTCAGACTTTTGTGGGATCGTGCCCTTTTTAAAGTGCTTTGCCGCGAAGCACTTCTTTGATCACGACCCGAGGGTGCCAGATCAGGCAAAAATTGTCACTTCCGTCTTCACCTTAAGGAACTTTGTGTAGTAATGTACCTTGGTACACAGACTATTTAAACTGGACAGGTACTTTCTTTGTTTCAGGACTTAAAGCTCAAGAATACAGAGTCCTGGATAAGCTTATGTAAGAAGATGGCACTTCCAGCTCCCATAAAAGCTTCAACTGAAAGCTTCAAACAATTCAGGAAAGTGGCACTAGAAAAGGAAAAGAGTGAGCGAGTGCAGGAATTGAGGAAACAAGTAGAAGGTGAGGGGCAGTGGAATCCTCTTCCTCAAGAAAGGTAACTCCAACAGTCCAATTTTCTTAAGTCTTAGCTCCTTCTATACCATGAGCCTGTGGACCAGATGGTTGGATGGCTCTGTGGAATTCATTAAGTACTTTCTATTACCTTCATATGGGAGGAACACACGCTTACTCTTAAGTCAAAAGGAATCTGCTTAATTGACAACAATACAACGTGACTTGTCTAAAAACTGCTTTAATGGATAGGCCTACATTATGTGCAGTGCTCTTTGTTTTATAAGCCGATAAAACCTCCTTCAATAATTGAAATATGGGCATTAGTAGTCTTTAATATCTAGAGTAACTTAATTTTTTTTCTAGAAATTGCCAGTGTTCCATTACAATGGCTAAGAATTGAAACTGTCAGTGCAAAACTGCTATGGAAGACTGCTACAGTAACTGTGCAACACTTGCAATGTCAGTATTTTCCTCTTAAGATGGCTTACTAATATTTTGAGTATCCAACTCTGTAAAAACCTAAAAAGAAGCAAGATACAGATGTACACATTTTTAATCTCCTGATAATCACCTTTTTGTTTGGAATATGCTACTGTACCTGTGCACTACAACAGCAATTTTGGCTGGAAAAAATGGTGCATAGTTCATAGATCTCTTAATTAGCCAGAAAGTGCAGGACACTTTTTTTTTTTTTTTTTTTTAAATGTTGGACCTGGAATAAAGAACTTTGTGTGCATTGATTTCCTTCAACTCTAAAAGACTTGCATTTTTAGCCAAAATTTTGAGTGTTTCAGCTTACTATGTGAAATTGGTGATAAGTCATACTGGTAATTTTAATGTAAAAAATGTACCATTCTAGCTTCCTGAACAGAGTAGAAATGCATGGCAAGCAGTCTTGTGCTCAGACATGCATGGTCAACTCCTGTGGGCTGACTAAGGAGCCTGTTGCTGCTGGTCATATTTGATTTCTGCTGGCTTGCAGTGTTCAGTCAAATTTAGTATCCTAACCTCTGTGGCAGCAAGAGGACCCTTAGCACTGCCTTTGCTCTGCCATGAAAAATATGGTGTCGGCCTGTGTTGATCTCTTTACCCTATCTAGACAACCTCCAGCACTTGAAAGGGCTTCTTCAAAACTGCTTTCACTATCCCCACTTGTAGGTCACATACAGACATTCTGTTTCTACAACAAGAATTGCTGTTTTCTCAGTAGAAACAACAGGTGTTCCAAATGTTCCTCCTGGAGCAAAAATGGCAGTTCTAGGAGAAAAAATAACAATTCCAACCAGTTAGAAGTTGCTCCAAGGAGAGTTTCTCTTGAGAATAAACTTGCGTATGTTGTGACTTCACTTCACTTCTCTTGGCCTTCAGGAGGAGCTGAGTCACAGGGGATAAGCTTCCTTGCCTCTTGGAGCCTGGGGTCACCTTGTTCTAAAGAAGGTATAGGAGGCAGTTGTTCCCACCCATCTCATATGGAGAGGGGAGGAGTAGCCCTAGCTTCCCCCCCCCCGCCTCATACTAAAGTAAGAAGTAGCCAAGAGGACTTTGCCCAGCTACTTGGACAATTTGGCTCCTAGTGTCAAGCAGAGGGAGCAGTGCCACCCCCTAGCTGGTTCTCACTCAGAGCTGCAGGGCAAAGCAATCGACCTCCTAGGTTGCAGGGAGTCCCCTGGCTCCTGACAACCTGCACTCTGGCCCAGCTGATGAGTTCCCCTTGACTCAGCACCCTGAAAGTTGTATCAAGGGAAGTTTTTAGCTTGGACATTAGGGGGGAAAAAAAAAACCTCTCACAAGGAGAATAGTAAAGCAGTGGAACAAGCTACCCAGAGAGGTTGTAGATACTCCATCCTTGAAGGTTTTTAAGTGAAAGCTTTGGCTGGGATGATCTAGTTGGGAATGGTTCTGCTTTTGAGCTGGGGGTTGGACTACATGACCTCCTGAGGTCCCTTCCAATCCTAACTTGCTACAATTCTAAAATAGGGCTGTCAACCAACCCCCACTATGCAGCTGACATCATGCACAGCAGGAACCTGCCATGAATTGAACTTAAGGCACGAAGGAAAACAGCCATAAGACATTACATGTTTTGTGGGATGTTTCAGTAAAATGGTTTCTCATTTTGTCACAACATTTAATTACCTGACCATGTGGTCAGGTTACTAATTAAGATATTAACAGGTTAACTGCATATTAAACAGAACGTCTGTCAGGAGCCATAATAACAGATTCCATTCTCTGCAGCTTTACTAAATAATGGGACTTGATCTCCTCCCAGCTTAAGAGCTCTTCATGCACACTAAGTTTGCAAGAGGTTTGTGTACCTTAGGATCCAAGACTCCTTGATGACAGCAATTTAGTTTTATTCTGAGAGATGCGAATTTAAGAGTGGTGCAGCAGTACCGGAAGCACAATGTACATGTCTACTTGTGTGCCTTGAAAAAAGCTCCCCCCTCTCAGAAATCTAGTAAAGAAATTGGCTAACACTTGATTTTGCTTATTTGGCCTTTTGGAAAACTAAATTTATCATCTGGTGCCTGAATCTTGTCCTTAGCTGTTGTCTGCTTCTTGGTATTTAAAATAATTTACTTATTTTCTCCTGGGTGAGGTCCACCTGGGAATGGCTTTCTTCCACCTTTGTAGTGTTTGATACCTATTTGAGATCAGAGGGCATAGAGTCCAAGCAGCTTCAGTTAGTGCCAAACTGCATCAAGGTGATGTCACTTGTGGACATGCATGAATGCTTCTCTATTCTGGGAATCTCCCTCCCTGCCTCGCATGAAAATTACATGAAACAGTTGAGGGCCTCACTGATCAAAATTACACTAAACAGCACCCCTGTTTTAAAACAGAAAAGGAATACTGTAAGGACTAAGTTGAATCCCTGAGGTGGTCTGCTTGTAAGCAAACACAAACACTATCAAGCTGCTCAAGTCAGGTGCCCAAGGGCCCCATCATCTTGTCATTCACAAGTCACGCCTGGTACCTCAAGGTGTGTAGAGGGAACATTTAAAGCTGTGTCAATGGCCAAATCGCTGATTTTTCTGAATCAGCATTGAATCTTCAGATTTGGATTCAGCTGATTTTCAGCTTCCAAGGGAAGCGATGCTGGCTTTTACCTTAGGGGTCTTTAAAAGGAGGCTCAATAACCTACCTAGCTGGGGTCATATGAGCTTAAACTTACCAGGGGTCATATGAGCCCAGTATTCATTCCTGCCCATGGCAGGGGGTCAGACTTGATAATCTGCTCAGGTCCCATCTGACCCTACATCTATTAACTAATATTCTTGAAAAGACAGTGGTGCTGGAGTCATCATTTAAAGCCCCTTCCTATGCTGGAAGAATTTTATATTGACTTCAAGAATGATTGACTTCAAGATACTTCAGCCAATTTTCTCTATAAAGAAGGAAAACCAATACAACTCTTAAAATGTGTAGGCATAAGCCTTGCATCTCTCTGCCAGTGCATTGCACCTGTACTGTCCACACAATTAGGGCACTGTCGACTCTGATGCTGTCTACATTGAACAGCTCCTTAGTTCATGAGTTAACAAGCCCTTTTTTTCCTCCTTTTTCATGCCCTCTTAAAGCCTCTCTGCAAGTCCTATAGTCTTGCAAGTCCTCTCTGCAAGTCCTCAGTCTATAGACTGAGTAGGATGAGGCTGCTCTTGGTTTCTCTCCATGTTTTTCCCACATCTCATAATGCAAGACACATCTATGGAATCTGTTCTTTGAAAAAATTACCTGATCTTGGTTAGCAAGGCCTCCCTTAGTATGGAAGCTTTCAGGAAGGCAGAAGCCAAGATTCCAAGGCTCCTTAGTAAGGCAAATGTCAAACGTGACTCAGGAAAACCTCAGTTCATATACCATATTTTCTTGCATGCAGTATGCCTTGGAATAAGATATGCGCCTTGTTTTTTGAAAGGCAGAATGAACCCCGGGGGGGAGCGTCTTTACTTGTAGATGAGTGACAGAGTAGTACCAGCTAGGGAAAGCAGAGCCTGCACATTACATGCAATCCACAGGGAGCAGAACAGGCTTTGCTTTAGCTTTTGCCCAACCAAAGTTCAAGCAACAGAAACTGCTTTTACCATACTTCCTTTCATATAACATGCATTCCAATCTCTAGCAGTTAGTTGTTTGGGGGAGAAAAGGTGTTGTGCACAAGTATATGGCTTTCTTTTAAAGAAAAAAAAATCAATATTCCTATGGCATTAATGTAGGAAAAAAATCAGTAGTTATTGTAGCATTGCTACTAGATTGTTTTGGAGGGTTTTTTTTTGTTTTGTTTTGTTTTTTTTTTTTAATTCCTGGGCATTCCATACAGATGTTATGCTGGAAAGGAAAAGGATTGTGAATCCACATTTACATGATGTTGGACCACATATAAAGTGTGCTGTGCTGCTTTAACTGACACTTTTTGGCTGACATTGACATGTAAAAGCTGTAGGGGATACGGGAAAAGAAGAATAATTTGCTCTACTTCTTTATAAGGAACCAAGAAGCAATGGAACCGGAACCAGTGGCAATAAAAGCCCAGGAGCCCCAGAAAGAGGACCCAATAAAAGAACAGCAACAATCATTGAGGGCACAACAAAATTTGCAACAAGGTCTTGTCAAAGACCGTGACTTGGCTAGAAAAATGGAGCAAGAACGCAGGAGAAAGGAAGCAGTAAGTTACTGCTAGTGTTAATCATTGAAGACCATGATCATGCTGACCCAAGTTTTGTTGAGTCTCTGGGTAATAAATAAAATGTCTGTTTTGGCTCTATGCTCCTTCTCCAGGAGGTACAGTACAAAATGCAGCTGGAAAGGGTCTGAAAAGGAGTTACTCAAAGGTGGCTTTCAGCTACTTTTGGACTGGTCAGAAAAGGGCATTTAAATGACAGCTGTATTGTGATAAGATGCTGCCTTGAAGTATGTGCTAGGGGTATATGGAATCAAAACTAATGGAAGAGGTAATATCTTTTATTAAAATAATTCATTTGCAAATATCTAGTTGGTCTAGTTATTTGCATGCTTTTAGGCACACATGCTTCATCCTGCATAGGAGAGAGCAGAGATTGTAGAAGTTCGCCTAGACAGAAGCGAAAATATATAGGTATTTTCTCTTCCAGTCACTGAAATAATGCCTTAATTAACTAGAAGATGTTGTGGATTCCCCAGAATCCTAATTGAACTTCATGGTACTTACATTTTGCTCCTCAGCCCTTTCCAGTGACACCCTGACTGTCTATACTGCAAACACAGGTGTTCCCAAGAGCAGCCTCCTCAAGTACTCTGCACTGCTCTGGGCAGGCTATCTTTACCAGAAGCATTGTGGTCATCTCTGTGGCATTTAAGGGGTTGAGTTAAGCAAACTGGTCTATCCGTTTTGCCCCCTGGTTTGTCAGTTTGTCCACCCATCCAAGTGCAGTGGCATCACAGTTTTTAGGAGGAGGCCTGCCTAGAGAAGCACAGACTGCTTGAATATATTGTTTCGGAGGACGGAAGGTCACAAGTATAAACGCAAGTCAAGTTTACCAGTTTTCCAATTGTATGCAAAGCCCGTTGACTTGAATGGAAAGACTCCCAACAGATTATGATGAACTTTGGATCATCCCTTAAAGGATCTATCATAACTTGGGACTTTGTTTCTACAGTAACTATTAACTGAAATTGTTATTCCACATTAGCTTCCCACATGGATAAAACAAAATTGGAAAAAGGCATCTGTTATGGAATACGAATATCCTGATGGCTTCCCAGAAGTTATTAAAACACTTTAAACTTACACCCTAGCTTTAATTTAAAATAGCTTTTAACATGTAGATATGCCCTTAGGCCTGCTATAGGCTCCTCTACTGTTCTTCTGTTTGATGCATTCATAGGTGTTGGGATCAGAAGGGACCTCAGTAGGTCATCAATACTTCTGTCAAAGCATATAACTAATCAGTTGTGGGGTTTTTTTTTGTTTGTTTGTTTGGGGGTTTGTTTTTTTTTTGGTGTGTGTGTTTTGTTTTTTTTTAAGAAATCTAGATGTAATAACAAATATGAAGCAAAAGAACAATGCTATAAAAGCATCTAGTTTTTGTATAATTGTATTTACCAATTTGTTTCCTTATGCTCATCAGCTCAAAATATTTAGTTCCCAATAGTTTTTGATCTCTTAAAAAGCTTAAGGCAAAAGGCTTAAGTTGTTCTTTCATACATACTTGCCTTGTGATCAAACCGTTTTTTGCAATACCAAAATAAAGCCCCTCTTAAAAAAAAAAAAAAAAAAAAAAATTCCCAAAGGCTACTTTTCTTTCTATCTGATCAATGCTGTATACCCTTTTTCCTAATCAAAGGGCTCTTCTCACTCTCAACTATTTAATACTTTTGCTTGCTTCATGATATGATTCCAGTGCTTCCAATGTCATAATTACTAGATTGGAGTAGCACAGACTAAAGCTGGCTGCCTTTTTAAAATGGGAATCCTGTTAGAAACATGTATTAAAGTCTATGTGAAGTGACAGTGGAACTGGACTAGTTACTCTTTTTAATGTGACCTGGAAAGCAGATAATAGTACTACTGTGGATGCTACTACGAACAAACTGAGTATGGTTTGTCATTTTAGAAAAGATCCTGGGTGACAACATTAGCTCTTCAAAACTCATTATCATAAGTAAGACTCTGTTAATTGTTTCCTGCAGATGACTGGTACCATTGATATGAATATGCAGAGTGTTATAATGGCAACTTTTGAAGAAAATCTTGAGTGACATCTTTGACTCTGAAAATGGCTACAGCTTAAGTGATACTATTCAATATTGTTTGTACAATAAACTTCATAAGTGCTGAATGCCTGTGTGCTATTTAAATACCCCTAATTGTCAATGCATAATTTGATATCTCCCTCCCTTGTGTTTATCTGTAAGATCTACTTGTTGCTGGCTAGTTAAGGACAGTCATTTTTTTACTAGGCTTTTTTTTTTTAAAGTGACATGTTTATACACAGACTTTTTTGGAACAACTGTCTCCCTGTTTTGAATTCAAAATGTTATGTTTAAATGTCTTTCAAAATTGTTTTAATATATTGTTTGCAGCTGATTTTCAATCTTGTTTTCACCAGCCACTTTTCTGGTAATGGTAAACTCTACATAGCACTAAGTGTAAGTGCATACTTTACAAAAACTTCTCCAAACCATAGTTTTGTGCCTTGCAGTAGCAAATATCACTGTTTATTGGCCCACAGAAATATGCTATTAAATATTGATTGTACCAAAAGACTATATAATAATATAAAATCTGTAGGGATGTTGTATTTAGAGACTACAATATGTGGAAATTTCCCTATTGTTTGTACTAGATCTCCATTTCTCACTTGCTATATCCTGTATGCTTACAACTTTTTAATTGAGGTATAGGCATGATGATATTTTTGTTAATACAGTAAGCTATTTTTAAGTTATGCAGGTGAGAACAAGCATGGAAGAGTGCTTAATAACTCAATCTTTTCTTTTCTAAGATTCATTAACACTAAATTATTTCTGGCTAGTTTAAAAAGAATATCTGAAATTGAAGCCCTTAAAGTAGAAACTCAAACAAATGACTTAAACTTCCTGTTGACTGTCTTTTACAGGTTTCCACAATAATAAAACATCTTTTTTGTTATGGTAGGAATACCATAAAAATATGTATGGTCCTAATGCATCCTGTTTTGAGTTCTGTGCTATTACACAGTACCACTTTGAAGCTGGTTAAAGTCAAGAACATATGACTAAGATTTTCTCTCAAGTATGTGATACTAACATTCAACCTTGTCTCTTGCACGTTTTCTAATTGATAATGGTAATATTAATGAGTTCATATTTGCAATGTATCATCACATCTCTTGAGGACAGTCTGACTGGTTAGTGTGGCAGGGCAC
>NW_005842008.1:965183-974283 GCF_000455745.1 Alligator sinensis
GGCGGGGCCCCCCCCCACTAGGGGCGGGACCAGCCTGCAGGAACAAGCCAGCACTCACTGCAATCAGCTGACCCAGGGAGCCTGCAGGTCATGGGCAACTGGTGCCACCTTAGTCACATACCCCCACCTCCCAGTGACCAGTCAGCAACTGGGGAGGGACCCATAGCGGATCCCAGAGACTGGGGGGGAGGGGTATCCCACTCCCCAGCTGCTGCTGGCAGGGGGGGCACCAGCACTCCTGCCTACCCCCCCCCCCTTCCCATGGCCTAAGCGGCAAGCACGGTTGCTTAGGCAGTGCACACATGCCCCCGTGCACCCACTACATGTCGCCACTGCTGCAGGTGGTGCTAGGGCTGTGTGTTGGAGTCATTGGACTAGTGGAGGGCCAGGCTTAAGCAAAGCCCAAACCCGAACAACAGAGTTCACAGTAACTTCTTGGGGGCTGCTAAGTGAATGTCTATGGTGCCAGTGCAGCGATAACCTCTGAAGCAGTTTGGAGGTTTGGGAAGAAACTAAAGCAGTGAGGGAGATTCCTAGAGACCCAGGGAGGGGTCCAGACCCCAGAAGAGTGGGGCTGATTATTGAGAGTTCTGGGTGAGCCCAGAGCAAGAGGGGCTGTGTGTATAGAACCTATTGAAAGGTCCAGGTGAGCCCAAAAAGAGGGGTTGTGTCTATGGGGACCTACTGTGGGGTCCAGGTGAGCCCAGAAAGAGGGGCCAAGTATGTGGGACCTGATGAGGGGTCAGGGACCTGGGCCTAAAGAGAAGCTAAGCATGTGGGACCTGTTTAGGGGTCCAGAGCCTTCTGAGGTGCTGTGTGGGAGAGCCCAGAGAGACTAGAGGTGGAGAAAGCTGGGGCCAAAGGGCCTGGAGGTGAGACTGAGCTAGGGCCAGGGAGCCTAGAGGTCTGTAGCCCATGAGGGGCAAGGAATGAGACTGGAAGTCTATGGCCCAGGAGGGGCATGTAACATCAGGATCGCCAGGGCAGGTCAGTCCTGAGCATGACCAAAAGCTGCACCCTACTGAGGCTTGTGGTGACAGTGGTGGGGTAGCCCCTAGAAAGTGCCACTGATGGCAAACCCCAGGGAAGGGTGAATATGGGGCACCCAAAAATCCTAGCCCCCACTACCTAGTGGGTTACCCTTTGGTGGGGTAAGGTTAAGGGAGCACACCTTGATAGAAAAGCATTGAGAGGAGGTTTCTAGTGGTCCTGGAGTCCAAGAGGGGGTTGGATGGAGGGACTATAGCCAGGGAAGTTACCAGCAGGGCCAGAGCACCCATGGGCCTAGGGCCCAGTGAGGGGTGTCTTGGAATCCAGAAAAAAGTCTGAGAGGGCTTGAGCCCACAGAAGGGAGTTGTTAGTAGAGCAAGTAGGCCCATAGGTGAGTAAGGGCTGTCAGCAAGAGATTGACCCATGGAATCTCAACTGGCGTGTGAGACCAGTTCCCAACAGGATCAAAAGGTCTAGGAAGGACTACTGCAGAGACTGCCAGAGCCTGGTGAGCCTGGAGATCTCAACTGGCCTGAGGTGGGGACAGGGTCTTAGAATGAATAGGTTGAAGGTCCATAGTTTTATAGTAGCTAGGGTCAGGAGGGACCTGAACAGATCATCTAGCCTGACCCCCCTGCCACAGGCAGGAATGAAAGATAGGTTCACAAGACCCCAGACAGCTGATCATTTACCATCTTTTTTAATTTACCCAAGGTAGGGGCAAGGACCACTTCCCTAGGAAGTTGGTTCCAGATTCTGGTCACACTAACTGTAAAATATTGCCTCCAGATCTCTAACCTAAGCCTATTCTCCATCAGCTTATTACCATTGTTCCTCATCACCCCAGGTGGTGCTGGGGAGAAAAGGGCTCTACCTATTTGCCGTTGATCTCCCCTGATGAGTTTGTAGGCAGCCACCAAGTCCCCCTTCAGCCTCCTCTTGCTGAGGCTGAACAGGTTCAGGTCCCTCAGTCTCTCATCATAGGGCCTGTCCTGCTGCCCTTTCACCAAGTGGGTGGCCCTCCTCTGAGCTCTCTCCAGGCTGGCCATATCCTTTTTAAAGTGTGGCGCCCAGTACTGGACGCAGTACTCCAATTGTGGCCTGACCAATGTTGCATAGAGGGGGAGTATCACCTCTCTGGACCAGCTTGAGATGCATCTTTGGATGCATGACCAGGTATGGCTGGCCTTGCTGGCTACGGTCTGGCATTGGTGGCTCATGTTCATCTTGGAGTCAATAATGACTCCAAGATCCCTTTCCGCCTCTGCTTTCAAGAAGGGAACTCCCCAGCCTGTATGTATGCTGTGGATTCCTTCTCCCAAGGTGCAGCACCCTGCATTTATTTACATTGAACCCCATCCTATTCTCATCTGCCCACTTTTGTAGTCTGTCTAAATCTAGTTGCAGCCTCTATCTCCCTTAAAGTGTGCTCACCTCACCCCACATCTTAGTGTCATCAGCAAACTTGGACAACGTGCTTTCAACCCCCTCGTCCAAGTCGCTGATGAAGATGTTAAACAGTGCGGGCCCGAGGACTGAGCCCTAGGGGACCCCACTGCTCACATCTTGCCAGGTTGAGTATGACCCGTCTACCACTACTCTCTGGGTGCACCCCATCAGCCAGTTTTTTACCCATCCAACTGTGCAGGCATCAATGCCACAGTCACTTAGTTTATTAATGAGAATGGGGTGAGAAACAGTGTCAAAGGCCTTCCTAAAGTCTAGTACGATTACGTCCACAGTGACACCATCATCCAAAGATTTAGTTACCTGGTCATAAAAGGCAATCAGGTTGGTCAGGCAGGACCTGCGTTTGATGAACCCATGCTAATTGCCTCTGAGCATGATCTCCCCTGCTGTCCCCCACAGATGTTCTCCTTGATGATTTTCTCCAAAATCTTCCCGAGGACCGAGGTGAGGCTTATGGGCCTATAGTTACTTGGGTCCTCCTTCCTCCCTTTCTTAAAAATGGGGACTACATTAGCTAGTTTCCAATCCCCCGGCATCTGGCCAGATAACCATGAATGCCCATGGTCCATGTGTAGCTACAGCCTCAGAGGAAGGGGATCAAGGATATTGGGGCCCTGCATGACAATAGCTAAGGTGGGGCCATCCAAGTTTAGGAGGGTCCAAAGGAGAAGGTAAGAAAAAGAGCCCTGAGGCTGAGAGTGAGCCCAGCAGAAAGAACAGGAGCCTGAGGCTGAGAGTGGGTCCTCACAGGGAGAACTGGATGCCTAAAGCAAGATTGGGACCCTAAGGGTCCAGAGGCCCAGTAAAGGGCTGGGGAAGAGTGGGACTGAGGGAGAGACCAAGGAGCCTGACAGCCCAGAGAGGGGCTAAGGGAGAGACCTTGGGGTCTGGTAGACCAGGGTGGGGCTTTGTGTATATTGAGAGAACATCAATGAGGATGCCATCTGCAAGGCTTGGGGCATGGTGTAGGGGTGGAATGGATCCACACAATTAGCCTATAAGGCTTGGACCACAAACAGCTGGTGGCCATTCAATTAAAACCAGGGCATACTCTGATATTTTACTGGCAATTAAAGGAGGTGGGGGGAGGGCACACTGCCCATACAGCAGGGTAAAGGTAATTTTTTTTGGTCTTCAGGGGCTTTCCAGCCACCACTGGAGATGGTACTCTGTGACAGTTATAAATAGAGTTTAACAGTTCTCCCAATAAGTAGGATAATTATTTTTTTCAACCCCAACACAGAGACAGAATAAGAAGGAAAAGAAAAGGTAGAAGCTCTTGTCAGAAGTGCTCATTTAAATTTTAAAAAATGGGTTTAGTGGCACAACTCCCTAGTGTAATGCAATTCTTTGGTACACAAATACTTTATACTACTTATTCCTATCAGGAAAGGGAACATTTGCACCCAGACAAATAATTGTTTATACTGCTATAAACTAGTAGCATAACTAGGGTGGGGTGACTGGGACAATTGTTCCAGGTGCTAATTTGGGGAGGGTGAAAAACAGCTGCTACAGGCAGCCACATGATTGTACCAGTAGTGTGATGCCAACTGAAAGTCAACACTAGGCCCGTGCCCTGCATGCCCAACTAGATCACTGCACTACTACTATAAATACTCCCACCTGAGTTTTAGTAGTCTCACTTTCATCTAAAAACTATTCAAAATAGTTATGAAGTTAAAACTTTCAGCTGCCAGGAAGGCCTCTATCAGGGTGCTGGAGGCAGGGTTGTTTTGACAGACATCGTTTCCATCTCTTTCCTAGAAGCAGGATTAGCTGAAGTGGCCTCAGACAAGCCAGCAGAAGCCACGTCCTGAATGGCAGGGTACATTGTGAAAGAAAGCCCTTTAGACAACTAGGCCTGACATTTGATTTACTTGATGTGCATTAGAGCAACAACATTAAAAAAAAAGAAAAGAAATCCAAAATACAGTGAGAGATGCCAACAAACAGCCTGTCCTAATAGTCTTCTAAAGAGTTCTCGTTTCCTTCATTCATGTTTTACCATCATCTGTCAGGGCAACCAGGCAATATTCCAGAGCTTAGTCCTTAAAACGTTAGGCTTTGATTTGTTTGGAAAATGTTTCAATTTTATAAGTTCCAAGTGTAAGCTGCATATTTGCACTGTAGTGTGTCATTTTGGAAAGATCACAGAGAGGGAGAAAAACAGTGGGGAAGAGGCTTAGATTTGAATATGACTAGTCTGTGTTTGCATGTATGTAGAGTGCAGGGAGGTAGTTCAGATATAAGTTCCCAGAAATGCCCAGATGTATGGTTGTAGTTACTGGACATACTTAGCAGCTTCAAAAGCTACGCAGAGTTTAAGTGTGGGAAAGCTGTCTGGTATGTTACTTCCATATTTAGTATCGGAAAGCTGAGTCAATCAGAGCTAAAGGGGAAGAAGTTTATAAATAGTTAGGCTAAGTACAGACAGCCAAAAAACCTGAGGCTGAATTGATTCAGTCTTTGCAGGTTAATCTAAACTGCAGAGATTAAATTGAAACAGAAGTGAACAGACATTTACCTTTGATTCATGAAATGCGGTCACATGCCTGCAGTGGCTCAGGACAGAAGCCATGGCGTGGTAAAGCATAGATTTCTGGTACATAGCCAGCACTTCCTCTTCCTGCTGCCCCCAAGGTCTCCGGGGTTTGCAGTCCACGATCTCAAACAGCAGGACTCTGCAGGGTTACTCATCACTTCTTTTTCCTGCTTCCCGGTGCCTCTGGGATTTGTAGCCATAGCCATAGCCAGCAGTAAGTTTGAGGGTGGGAAGGGGTGTTTAACCCCCCTCCCATGTCCCAGACCTCAGCTGGGGTTTGCCTGGGCAGTAGTCCCCACCCCACCAGCTGGGCTTGCCCCCAGCCCCCCTTGTCAGCCAGCCCTCCCTGCTCCAGGTAGGGAGTAGAGGGGCAGGGCCATCCCTGCTCTCTGGAGCAGACAGCCCAGCCCAGCCTAGGGCTGCTGAATGCTGGGGGACTGACACTTAATCTGAACCAAGTAGGGATCTGGGACAGAAGTTTCATAAACCGGTTTGACCCGAATCAGTTAAGTCTGATACCTACATTCAACCGGCTTTATCTTAAACAAGTTTCAGCCATTTTGAAACTGGTTTATGTGCACTGAGCTTCTGTTGTGTTACAGGTTTAAACCAGTTTCTGATCACTTAAATGGATTTCTATGTAACTTCTGTCCCTAGCCTTAATAGCAACTCTTCAGGTTTAGTGGCTGGTTTGATGAAGGGCCATGAGATGCATCTTCTGTGGGAGGTGGCTTGTAATAAATAAATTACCTTCTTTGAATATGGATGTGTGCTATTCTCATTTTATTTCATAAAGATGCCATTTGTTGGAGGGGGGGAGTCCAGTCTATTGTATTTTGTGGACTTAGAGGCAGAACTGAAAGGAAAACATTTGTCAGCCCTAGAGGTTGAACTGTTTATGCCAGCTGTGTAAATCATGTTTTCTTTAAACACAGTAGACCAATAACTTACCCCTTTTTGATTGATTGAATATTTTTTTATTGTTCTGTCACTATTACATTTCTCATTCCCATTAATTATAAGTTAACTGAGTAAACTGCATGTGCCCCAGTTAATTCAAATAAAACTCTACCTTCACTAATAGTTTAATGAAGATTTCTATGGCCAAATTGGCATTTAGGCACACAGCTGCACACTGGAACATAGAGCACCTAGAAAAGACTGTTGCCGTGCAGTCCCAAGCAAGAAGGAAGTAACTAAAAGTGTCCACAAAAATATCCACTCTGGTTCACATGCCACAATGCTGCTTTTAATACCCTCTGTCAGGCTTACGATCTAAAGTGTAAAAAAACCTACAACTGTGCCATAAAAAGTGAGTAGAAGAGACAGTAATATCACCAATGCCTTTCTCTCCTCAAACAGCAAGGGATTAATTAAAATACACCAAGATATTGTTAGGAAATAGGTAGTGCTCTACACCAGTGCTTTTCAAAGGGGTAGTCTGCAGACCGGCCCACAATGAAGTGCCAGGAAAGAAAGAAATATATTCACCGGTCCGCAGCGAGTTGCCAGGAAAGAAAGAAATATATTTTCAGAAGCATAACATTGATATGTCATAGCGCCACAGTTGGTACGTTCCAACACTCCAGGTGACGTCACATCGTGCGAGGTGAGGAAAGAGAAAGAAACAGCTGGTCGTGCATTTGTGTAGCACTGTTACACACAGTTGCTGCCACTGGCTGAACCGGGCACCGGTCCCTGGCCCACTGGAAAAAAAATTGCCGGTCCGCCACATCAGATAGTTTGAGAAGCACTGCTCTACACCACTACAGAGGTCCTAGCCAATCAGTTTAACCCTCACCATATAAGAAACACCCATCATCTAAGCACCTGAGAGGCTTCTTAGTACCACCAGAAGGTCCAGTGCACCTGAGCTACTGTCTATCTCTCTGCAGTCCTTATTGTCAGTTTTTCCTTGGCCTGAAATTCAGCATATCACAGAATGGTGATTATAAATCTAAAATAAACTTGTAACAAAAAATAACATGCTCACTATATCTGTAGCTATTGTGTGTTAGCAGTTCTCAAATGTATATGAATAATACATGAAGCATTATCTTCTCTGACAAATACTCTTTTTTGAAAAGTATCTTGTAGGTTTTGGAATACAAGAACAGGATGGTCCCTGAAGAAATCGATAAACAAGAGACTAGTTCTGTGTTGGTATTCTGCTAAATTCTCACTGAAAGGCAATCGTTATTTCAAATGTATGATACAATAATATTTTTGGCACATAAATGATGGACCTGATAGTGCAACATTGAAGTTCATTGGGAGTTTTAACAGTAATTTCAATGGAAAAAAATTAGACCTGCTGTTTGGCTAAAGGACTGGGCTAGGAGGATAGGGACATTCAAAAAGATTTCTTTACATCTGGAGTGTCAAACATACAGCCCATGAAAACCTGCTGTCTGGCCCCTGCAGTACTGTCCTTGGGTCTGAGCAGACCCACACAGATCACAGCATACTGGACCAGCCCTGTGGGTAGGGCTTGGGACACATGCTGTATGCGACACCCACCCCAGCCACTCCAGGACTGGCTGCATGGGTGTGTTTATTCAGTGCAGCTCCCAGAGTAGCCAGGACAGGTGCTGAATGAAGCGTAGTCCAGCAAGGGGCATGTAGCATGGATCCCAGACCAGCTGTACCACATGCAACACAGGTCCTGGACTGGAAGAAGCAGGCAATAAGTGCAGCGTAGTTCCCAGAGCAGGCACCACATGCAGTGCAGTCCTGCCAGAGTGGGCCCTGTGTGTAGCACAGCACCTGCTCCAGCTAGTCTGGGATCCGTGCTACACACCCTTATCCACATTACACTGCACATGGCTCTCATTCTGGCCCCTCTGGGATCTATGCTGCACACAGCACAGGTCCCTGACCAGCTGGACCAGTCACCAGATCCAGTATCCTGGGAGCAGACAGTCTATGGGTCCCTCATTGGGGGCCCGGCCTACCCCCTCCTGCCCTGACTCATGGGGCCCTATAGGGGACAGCTGGACCACCAGAAGGAGCACTTCAACTATGGACCAGGCCTGGTACAGTGCAGGGATGGGGGAAAGGGCAAGCACCCCATCGGTGTGCATGGCCCCAGTCCCACGCTGCAGCAGGCCATCTAGATCTGTGAAGCCCTGGCCAACTGCCTCCTCACCCACATGGACTGGGATCCTTCCCTGGCTGAGTAGGGCCTGAGGGCTTCAAGTGCCCATGCCATGGCGCCATGGGTTGCCTGCCATGGGCTTCTCTGGCCCTGCCTCACGGGCACCACTGCCTACAAGCCAGGCTGCCCAGACACCATCCCCCTTCCCCTTTTCCTCCCCAACCACCCCCAGGGCCACACACCAGGGTACAGGAGAATGCAGCATGAGAAAGAGGTTATTTTAACCAAATGTTGAAACTGCCAAACAGTTAATGTGTTTATTAAACAACAACTGTGCAATATTGCCTGCTCCAGAACTTGGAACCTTCTTCTCAGTTAACACTGAGAAAGTAGGGAAACACCCTGCCTGCACCGGAGAGTTACGCTGTTGAGGGGGAAACAGTGTGGGCAACCACAGAAGGCTCAACTTAAACATGAAACCTTGGGGCAGCAGGGAAAATGCCATGTGAAAAACTGCCACCCCTCAGTTTAATTAAAGGTTGCAGTTTTGAAACTTTTCATGTGCATAATAAAGAAAAACTGGAATGTTGCCCACTCCAGAACTTGAACCAGAGCCCAGAGGGGTACCTTGCAGTAGGACCTGGGCCCACAGGGGCCTGGCCCGGTGGGCTGGTGAGAGCCCTGGCACTGGTTGGATGGATTCTGTGGCCCATCTCATCTTCCTATGTGTCAGGCTGAAAAAAAATTCTTTTGCACCCATATTGCCCAGGTGAGGTACTAGGTATGAACTCAGGCTTGAATTCACCATCATTCAGACAGGACCTTTATTAGTAGATGGTAAGGATGGTAAATCCAAAAAAAGATGACAAAGCCGGTAGGGAAATACATAACGCCCGGGCGAGGGACTAACAATAGAAGGATGGGGGTCAGGTTGGGAACGCAACTAGGTTACATGCGATACAGAGTTAGCCAACTAAGCCCGGGGGTAAGGGGAGAGG
>NW_005842008.1:979913-983748 GCF_000455745.1 Alligator sinensis
GGGAGCGCAACTAGGTAACATGCGATACAGAGTTAGCCAACTAAGCCGGGGGGTGAGGGGAGAGGGGAGTGGGGAGGGGGAGGGAGGGGGGGTTTCGCGACGCTGGACCACCGGACATCTACACTTGATCTTAGCCAAAAGGCCGAGAAGCGATACCATGAGCTTCTCGGTATCGAGAAGCTCATGGTATATGAGGTTCTGTCTGAATCATGGAATACCATCATTCAGACAGGACCTCAGTACACAAACCCCTAAGCCAGACAAGGACATCAACGATATGTCCTTCCCAACCTCGCTGCCTAGATCAGACACCACACATACCTATGCATACCACCACCTGACCAAAAAAAAAAGAATCCATGAACTGAGGGGTGGCCAGTTGTATCCTTAGGAAGAGGCCACAGGCAACCACAAACCTGCCCTTTTTCCTTGCCAGCATCATGCTCCCCCCCAGAGATACAACCCAAGCCTCCAGGACTGATGGCTTCCTCATTGTTTGGGCCTCAATGGTCTCGGCTGCCCCAAAATTGAAAAAGAAAATAAAATTCATTTTGGCTGCACCAAGTTCCCCTTCTTCACAGACACTCTGAGTGCTCCGATTGAAGCACAGGCCTAAATCTGGCGACTGGAATGGCAACTCCCTGCAGCTTTCAGCCCAGGAGCCCTGGCACTGGCCTGATGTGGCCCATCTCATCTTTTCCCTCCACCCTCCGTTCTCTTTGGGGCCCTGTGCCTACACTGACAACTGCCAGCAGCTGGGTGTAGTGAATTGGCCCTGGAAGGCAGACTGAGCCAATGCCAACCCTGGCATTCGGTCTCAGGCAGCTTGGTTCCCCTCCCACACTGCTGCTTCCCAGAACAGGCCCTGCCAGATGCCTTCCTGACTCCTTGGATCATGGGTCAGCAGTTCCCACACACCATGACTCCTGTTCTGTGATACTCTCCACCCCCTAGCATCTCCCAATCAATGCACAGTGTGGAGCATTCCCCACAACCTCCATCCAGGGCCCCGCCCCATAGGACTCATGGGCATATTGCCCTATGGAGCAGTCCCTATAGCAGGGCTTTCCATGGTGGGGGAGATGGACAGCAGCCTGCCCCACAACTCTGAATGGCCCAGGAGGGCTATGGTTTTCCCATGGGAGGCAGTACTAATGCCACTCCAGGGTGTTGTTGCTGCATCCTAAGCAGTCTTTGACCCTGTGCATAAACTTCTTATCCTAGTGCTGTGACTCTCAGCTCTGTAGTGGCACATGTGGCCTCCCACAGAGAGCGGCTGGCCATCTGTAGACCTCATTCTTGCACCACAAGTACAAGCAGTCACCAACCTGTCCATTCCAACCCCCTGTATCAATGGTCCCCTTTGGTCCTCATGTTGCTGGCACTGATTGTGCATGTGTCCGGCACTCTGCAAGTATCTGGCCAACCATCCTGGATCCAGCATCTCTCAGGCTCCAAGTGTGCTTGTACATGTGATGGTCGTCACGATGTACACATGATGAAAATGTCATTTGTGTGGCTTAATGGCATCACACATTACAAATGCGTATTTGGGGATTTTAGATGAGTTTGCATCATTGCAAACTAAACTACATCTGGATGTAGTTTAGTTTGAAACATTGCAAATTTCAATAATGCAGCTGTTAGCTCGCCCCCTGGCCACAGGAGAGGCGGGCAGGCTCCATGGAAAAAAAAGGATCATGGGCAACCACATGATTGTACCAGTAGTGTAATGACAACTGAAAGTCAACACTGGGCCCGTGCCCTGCATGCTCATCTGGATCACTGCACTACTACTATAAATACTCCCACCTGAGTTTTACAGTCTCACTTTCATCTAAAAACTATTCAAAATAGTTATGAAATTAAAACTTTCAGCTGCCAGGAAGGCCGGCTGCCAGGTAGACCTCACCGTTTCTGCCTTCAGCAGGTGCCTGCTCCTTGGGCAGGCTCAGGGAATAGTTGGATCCCGTGGGGCAGCAGCCAGCCTGCTAGCAGCCAGTCCAGGCACCCCGGGGGGCTCCACCAATGTAGAGGGAAGGACTGGGGCCCCCCACAGCTCAGGAGCCACATGGCCCACTGGCAGCTCATCCCCCAAGCTGCAGGCAGGCTCCAGCTCTGACCAAAAAAAAAAAAAAAAAAAAAAAGGAATGGGCCCCTCGCCATAACATGATGGAAAAATTGAAAAGGAGTTTCAGTTAAAATGCCACCATTACAATTTAGGGGACATAGAATAAAACCCTGAAGACTAAACCCCCGTCACATGTACAAGTGCCCTCAGGCATTAGACCAAGTGACATAAGAAGACAAATCCTAACTGCTCCCCTGCTGCCAGGTTTCTGGACCTGTGGAGAACCTGGCAGACTGGGTATTGTGGCCTTGGGTGTTGTGCTAAATTTAGATAAGGGGTGGGGTAAATAGAAATGACATGATTTTTCGGAATAATCTGGCCTGAAATCTATTCCTACAGCATTTTATACCAACACCAAACAAGTCCCCCACTGGGCATGACCTTGACAGAGAAGCATGGGTCAAGCTGAACAGACTGAGATCTGGAAACAGATACTTAAAAACAACACTGTACAAGATGAACATCTTGGACAGCCCCCTCTGGGAATGCAATGTCCTTAATCAGCACAGCACCTAATCAAAAGCTGCAATCTTTACAAATGCCCAGACAGGGTAGATGGAATCTGCACGCTAAGGGATAATACCAGACAATGGCTCATAGCTGGCCAAGGGGAACAAGGCAGTGAGGGGGTTGGAAACAGGGGCTTCACTGACTCCTGTCAGTGACAGCCTGGGGGCAGGCCAGCCCAGTGCTCAGCCAGAGGAGACAAGTTCTGGCCCAGGCTAAACCACCACCCAGTGAAGGGGGTGAGCAGGGTGCCACAATGCTCCATGGGATGGCAGCAGAATGCGGCCTACCATGAGTCAGGATGGGATGTGGTACAGATGTTTGTTGTGGAGCTCTAACCTACAACACTGAAGTCTGATACCGCATCCATCCAAGGTTATCTTAGAGCAGGATCTGCCATTTTTACAGTGCTCTATGGGCCCTGACCATCTGTTCAGTTACAGCTGTAGAGCGGTTTCTGTGCACCTACAGTGCAATAAGTGTAACTTCTATACCTGGCCTATATTCTTAACTGTCTCCTACCTATCTGTATTAATAAATGTGGGCATCATCTTCTCATTCTCAAAGCATTATTGATTTAATTTCAGGCCAAATCTACATGATAGAAAGTTTTATTCACTACTTTAAAAATCAATAGGGAAGGATGTAAAGATTACCCAAGCTAATTACTTATCTTTATCTGCATGTATTATTGCAACAAAATAAAGCCAATTATGAAGTATACAAATGCTTTATGCTAGCTATTGAGCCAACTCAGTGCAACAATAATTTTTATTGTTCGCTGCGCTGACACAGGATACTCATGAAAGTTATGATTTGATGGATTTTGGACTAGCTCATTTATATTATTTATTCACTTCTGAAAAAAAGATGCTATGTGGAGCTACCAACTATTATAAGAAGCACATTATCAAGTTATTTTGATCAATTGGATCAGCAATGGATGACATTGGATTTTCAAAAAATTCATAGGACAGACTACATTTGTAATTCTACCTTACAACCCTATAGGGAAACCCTGGGAATTAGCTGGAATATTTTTAAGTGGGTGATTCAAAGCAACAGATAATACAAACCAAGATACATTGACCAATACAGATTATTTTACAAGATGGATGGATGCATTTGTATTTAAAAATGAGATAGCATATATGATCAGGATTCTGTATGCAACAAAAAGGTAATGATTCTTATTTG
>NW_005842008.1:983758-988929 GCF_000455745.1 Alligator sinensis
TCAGCAACACAACCGTGTAACAGATATTTGAAAATGATCATTACCTTCATTGTCTTCATAATGTTTAATGCAGAAAATGTTAATGTGAACATTTGTATGTATCTTCGTGCAGCCAAAAACTAACTTTTTGATTCACCTGTTCATCAACATTATTTCCTTATGTTTTAACACAGTAAAAATTAGTAGCAAACCCATTGTAACAACCATCATGTTAGTGAGATCTAGGGATAGGAATATAAATGAAGATATTTCTGAAGCACACAGGATTAAGGATTATAGGAAGATTAAGGAAAATATTAATTTTCTTAGTCTTTGCCTTTGTGACAGAGGATATAAGGTACCTTTACCAAGTAAATGAGTGCATTGGTGGAAAATTAAAGGACTAAGTACCCATAGAAAACAGGGGAATATACTACATGCTGCATACTATGAAAGATCTTCAGCATTGAATTATTACATTGATAACATTACTACTTATCAAATCTAAAACAGAAAGTTATCATAGCAATGAAGTATGATTTGTTTCCCCTTTACACTTTGCAAATTCCATATAAAAATTATCTTGCCCATGAAATTTGCTTCCTAATATTTTAACAAGCCAACCAACAAGGAAGATGGTGAATGATTATCAGGAAGAATGGGATGAATGTATTGGAGCCATTTTCTTTGTAGCTGAAACATGATAAAAAGAATACAGCATTTCTTTTGACTGATGTATGCCCAAGAAGTAAGATTTCCAAAAGAATTTGTATGGCATTACATGACAGATGTACTGGTATTTAAATACCAGAGCCTTCTGTGATTTTGTTTCTTGATCCAGCCAGGATATCTGCAGTGTCCTGATAACAGCATTTGCTTAGAGTACTACAGCATATTGAAATTAAAAAATGCACACCTGTAGTTCATTGGATGTAAATATATTTCTTAAGAACAAGAAAATTGGCAAAAAGAATAAAATGAAGGGGATTTCTAAATATAAAAAGTAATATTTAATAATGCATTATATTATTCAATTCAATGTGATCAAGAAAGAGAAAGCAGCTCAAATCCACTTATGAATAACCACAAATTAAGCACTATTGTAAGTAAAAATTAAAGCAGGAACCTTGTCAGCAAACAAGTTATGGTACATGTGTAGTTCCTCAGAATAAAGCTGTTAAAATAAACCTATAAATAATAGATACTGAAAATGAAGTATCAGAAGCAGAAAGTGCCATGAGTAGTAGTGAAACTATAGTTCTTCCAAAGGTTATTAAAGATATATATGTTCAAGAACTGTAATGTAGAAAAGGGTCTCTGGGTAAATGTGATATCTTTTATTAGACTAACTAAATAGTTGGAAAAATTGTTCCAAAGAACAATTGCAAGAAACAATTTTTCCAACTATTTAGTTGGTCTAGTAAAAGACATTTACCTACAGAACGGCTACAGCCAACAACCCATGAACTGTAATGATACTTAGAGATCACACAGAAGAGAAATTAAATGTATGGCAACAGAAGTTACAAGTGATAGTTCTAATATAACATAACATGATTATGGAAGATGAAGAATAGTTTCACACAGGCGACTGCTTAATAAATTGATGTAATTTACAAAAAAAACCCTATCTGGTAGAGAAAAGGATTTTAATTTGCAAAGGGTAGCATACAAAAGAATTGTGAAAAAGAAAAAAATGCAGTCATAATTTGAATGGAAATATGGGTTAAGTTTTCTTTTTAATTAAAGAAAGTTGCTGCCAGAAAGTTACAAGCCAGCTATAAAAGGCCAAAGGAAGAAAATTCAATTTGTATGACTCTTCTTTTCCTGTTTTGCCAAGGAATTGGTTGGATGGTGGGATACATTGTCCCAGACATTCAGAAAGAAAGCAAGATATGAAGAATGCAATTATGAAATTTTAATTAGGCACAACTAACTATTAACCTAACTCATTGAGAAATGATCTGGTAACAACTCCTGCAGTATGCTGTCCTTAATAGTTTATGCCTGTGGAGGCTTGCAGTCAGCTCCCCTTTCCTCTAAATCATTCACAGGACCCTGTCACTTTCTCCTTGTATGCAGGTTAAGGGGACATGGAAACAGGATTGTCTCCTCACTATACCAGACATTAGGAGTCTCAAACCAGTTCCTCACAATTTAGGGGATGCCTTTTCCTATTCTACTTCCAATTCTGTCTTACCAAGGAACTAGAGCCTCTTTGGAATAAATACCTGAATTGGACATCTGACACCTGCCAAGTCATGACATCATGAACCTCATTTCCTGATCTACCCAACTGGGACCTTGGCCTGTTCTGAAGAAGGCAAAAAACCTGCTCTATCCCAACCAATCTCACTGAGAGAAGAAAGTTCTCTCTCTGTCCCCAGAATAGGCAATAGGTACAGACTTTACAGTAATGCCAGCAGAGCTGGGATCTGTGAATCTGGATGCAGAAGAAGGCTTAGGCTGAAGGGCAGTAGTGTAACCAAAGGTGGGTGACCAGGCATCAACTTTGAGGGGCTGCAAGAATAGCAGCAGAAACTGTTTGTTGGGCTTCTGCTGGAGGGAAGTATGTAGAGGCCAGCAGGCAGTATGGGCCCCATTGGTCTGTCATAGTTTCATAGTTCTTAGGAGCTGGAAGGGACCTTACAGATCATCGGGTCCAGCCCTCTTGCACTTGGGCAGCACAGACCGCTGTGGTCAGATGACCCCAGCAAGATGGGTGTCAAGATTCTTTTTGAAGATTGCCAGGGTGGGTGAACGGACCACCTCATGGGGGAGACTGTTCCAAACCCTCAGTACTCAACTTGTAAAAAAGTTTTTCCTTATGTTGAGTCTGAAGCGATCTTCAATCAGTTTGTGCCCATTATTTCTTGTCCTCCCCTGCGGGCCTTGGTGAATAGTTGCTCCCCCAGGCCCTGATATACTCCCTTGATCAGAGGTGACCCGAGCAGGGTGCAGGGCCTGGGGCAAATCAGCCCATGCAGGGCCTCACCCCCACCCCCACTCTGATCCTGGACCTGAAGAAGCTGACACCGCCATTGGTGGCAGTGGCAAGTGGGGATAGGTAGCGAGTGGCTGGACATGGAGCCACTGCTCCACCCAGCTCCGCACTGCCACTACTCTGCCTGGCTCTGCAGGGCCCCCCAAAGCGCAGGGCCCAGGGTGGTCACCCCAATTCGCCCCCCACTAGGGATGGCTCTGCCCCTGATATACTTACCAGCTGCCACCAAGTCCCCTCTGAGTCTTCTCTTCTCCAGGCTGACCAGT
The DNA here is from genome assembly GCF_000455745.1 of Alligator sinensis. NCBI lineage: Eukaryota > Metazoa > Chordata > Crocodylia > Alligatoridae > Alligator > Alligator sinensis. The sequence continues at coordinate 987,008 of NW_005842008.1, forward strand.
CCCAAGTCTTTCAGCCTCTCCTCATATGACCTGGTCTCAAGGCCTCTAATCATGTACATGGCCCTCCTTTGAACTCTTTCAAAGGGCCACGTGCATTAAGTCCATCCAGACTTGTTGAAATCACCATTTATTTTGCCACTGATTCCAGTGGAGCCAGCACTTTCACCACTGGTATCTATATTTGTAAGTCTGCATTTAGAACAAGTAGGAGAGAGCATTTGGTCTGTTTCAGACAGAATATTGTCTATAAGCTGTGCTCCATGTTTAACGTTAAAAAACAGAGTGAATATCCTTTTCGTACACATATGATTATATATTATCTACCTTATAGTTTTAAATGACTGATTAAATTCAATATTTTTTGAGTTAACGGGCACATTCTGTCTGCATTAATTTCTGCTAACATTCTACTGACAGCAAAGAAAATTACTTCTAAAAAGGTAAATGTTAAATAGACTTTTATGTCCAAAATGGGCCCAAGGACACCAAGTTGCCCTGTATATCTCTGCAGCAAGAAGTATGTTTTAGACCAGTGTTTTGTTTCTTGAACCAGTGTTTCATGCTCCCAGAGAGCCAAAAAAGCTTGAGCACCACAATTTAGATCAATCAGTTTAATCAAGAAATATCATATAATCCCAGCTTCATGTTTTGAGTCATCAACAAGTATAACTCTAGATTTTATTTTACCATTTTTCAGGGAACACAGAATTACACAACTCATTGACTATTGCTTTCTTAGAACACAGATATCATTGGTTTATTGTAGTTATTTTTCTTTGTTATGGATTGTATCAATCATTTCAGTACTAAATAATACTATTAAATTAGAGCTAATAGCTATGATCAAACTACCTCTATTGGAGTGTTTTAATAAGCTGAAAATAAAAACACAAAAATAGATTTTCTATATCAGGTTTTAAATTTTGGCACTACCATTCAGAAGTAAATTGTCACTCTTTGAGAAATGAATTCTGCTTGAAATAATGTATATGTAAAGAGTACATTTGGTGTGGTTTTAGTAAAAATCCTTCACAATGTTATTTTAAATGAATCTCAGTAAAATGCTAAAGAAATTATTTATGAGTTGTTTTAAAAGATCATTATAAAATATTAGACTGTGATATACCTATATACTTGTATTTTAAAAATAATGGAAACAAAAGAAATGCTAACAATTGATACCTCCACACACTCCCCACATCTCATTTGCTGAAAAGTCATAAGAAAGAGTCTTTCTAAGGAACTAGAGATGATTTTTCAATAACTAAATATTAATAAAAAACTAAATATTAGAATTTTAACTGTGTGATTACATTTTGGATGAATAAGTCATAAAAATTCTGCAGGAGAATATTGTTAGTAATAGAAAAATAGACATTTAAAAGTACATAACGGATATACGTGCTGTATCATCTTAATACTGAACACTGTATTTACAAAATTAGAGAATGTTATGAAGTGCATTACAGAAACTAGGTGTAAGATTGCAGCATTCAGCATGACTCTGAGAATATCACATGTAACAATAAGGTCAGGGGTTGGCAACATTTTTGGGCAGAGTACCAAAAACACCCACAACCTTGACTTGTAAAATGTTGGCATACCAAGGGTAGACAGCGGGGGAGTGGCGAAGGGCCCAATCCTTGTTGTGGGCAGCGCAGCCCTGGCCCCTGCCCACCACCCACCCCAAGGCACGTGTGCCAAGCAAAATGCCTTCCACTGCCATGTTCTGACACCCGTGACAGGGGTTGCCTACCCCTGAATTAGATAATTTTAAACATGGTTTAAATTGCGGACAGCCAAACCAGATGTTGACTTGGCCCAGGTGAACCAAGCTGAAAAAGGGACTGAACAAATCCAAGGTAAACTCAGACCCATGCAACATCGGAGTAACAATGGATTGACACTAGATGGGGTGTAGG
>NW_005842008.1:988944-992000 GCF_000455745.1 Alligator sinensis
GTAGGGAAGGTGAAGCCCCAATGTTCTTGTGCTAACGATTAGACCTAACAAGATACCACTGAGCTGGGATTGACACTATTCCCCCAAGATTGAAGTTCCAACAAAGACGTGGCAAGCGAGAAGCATTGGTGGTCTTGCTAACTGGTGCCAGTGGTCAAACTGTCAGGCCGCAAGACAGTGGTTAGCTCTGGGCAACTAGGAAACCTAAGCAGGGAGCTCAAGACAGGCACAGCAAGTTACAGTATGTCCTGATGAAATGAGTTCACTAAATTGGTGGACTGTCAGTGATAACTGTAAGTGAAAAAAACATCACAAATGAGTTCATCAGACTTTAGTCTTTGCCTATATTAGCCTCAAGTTAAATAGATCTTAATCAGTCCAAATTTATTTTGTGGTCTTGTTTTCAGCATCCCCAAAAAAACCAATCACCAGAATGGCAGCAAACAAAACACTGAATAGGGTGTGTACAAGAACAAATCAGCAACATGCAATATGCCATTTCAGCAGGCAATAGATATGCACCATAGTATAAAACAGAGTGGATACACAGAGGATCCAGTGAATACATACACACAATCAGGTTGCAACTATTCATTCAATAAAAGGAATAAATAATCATAGTTACTTTTTTAAATGAAACTTCTTATGAATGTGACGGGCTAGCTGGCAGTGACCTAGCCCAGGGGTTTTGAAAGGGCAAAAGATGATTGGAGGACTTGGGATTCCCTTTCCTCACCAATCTGGTAATGATTTGGCCCAGGGGTTTTGAAGGGGTAAAAGATGATTGGAGGACCCGGGATTCCCTTTCCTCACCAATCAGGCCCCAGAGATTCACCCCTCATGTCCCCTGATTGGCTCCTTGGGTCACCTGGAGGGGGATAAAAGGGGCAGCATGGCTGACTCAGGGAAGAGACCAGCAAGGGACCACGAGGAAGGAGCTTCAAAGAGCTGGCAAGAGCTGAGCCAGCGGGGTGGGAGCAGTTGCCCCAGAAGAGCCTGAAGGAGCAGGACCTGCAGGCAGCAGTTGGACCCTCAGCAGCATGGCATATGGCCAGCAGGAGAGGCTTCCTGCTGGGCTCCAGGATCCCCTACAAGAGGCTGCGGCCAGCAGGAGAGGCTTCCTACTGGGCTCCAGGATCCCCTACGAGAGGCTGTGGCCAACAGGAGAGGCTTCCTGCTTCAGCAAGGATCTGAGCAGCGACCTGAGGGGTTCCCAGCTCAGCTTCCAGCTCCTCCAAGCAGAGACCAGGCAGCTTGATGTAAGACTGGGGCTCCAGGATGGTCAAGACCCCTAGCAGCTCAGAGCAGTACCAGCACTGGTGGCTGTATAGCAGGATTTCTGTCTATTACATGGGTGATCCAAGTTCAAGTCCCAGCTTTGGTGATTTGGGGTGAGTAAGCTAACAAGGAGCAATTTTTCTTGCAGTGGAAAGGGGCCATTGTGTTTTCCCCCTTTCTCCCCTTCCAGGTACCTAGGCCCTATATTTCTTTGTCCTTTGACATTTTGTATTTTGTGCCTTTTTATATTTCCCCAACCAGTATTGTTTGCTCTGCTGTTTGTGTTTTATATTTTGTTAACCCTGTCTTTTGTCAATGATTGTAAGTGTCTAACCTTTGTTGAATCCTGCCCCTTGGGGTATTGTAGTGTCCACTATACCCCCTGATTATGCCTGCTATGTTCCCAGTATTGTTCCCTCATTAAAAGGTATATGGTTAAGTCCCCAGTGGTGGTCTGGCTCTGCTCTATAGGGGGAGGAGAGTCCCTACACCTCCCACAGCACTTGTGCACCTGTTTTGATCCCTTCAGTTGGAGAGGGGGTACCTTTTGGAGTACCGCCCGGGTTACATGAAATTAAACATTCGCTGTTTGTAATGCATTTTAAAACATTCCTGTACATCTATAAAGAAAGTCTGGGCAATGCAAGAGACAATAGGATAAACACAACAATGGGTCACACAGCCTCAGAATATTCAATGCCAGATTTTGACTATTATTTTTAATCATCATGTACAATCATGATTAATTTTTAAATTAATTTAAAATTATAATATATTTATTTGCAGGAACATACTTGGAGCATAGACATGACCCACACAGAAACCATATGTAAGACTCTGAGTATGCACAGAAGTAGTGATTCTGTTAATGAAAGAGTTGCATAATAACTTTGAGTCATATTTCTAATGAAGCCAGAGCATAAATAAATGAAGACTTTTGTCAATGCAAACTGAAAAACTATTTAATGTTCTTTCAATGTCAGTCAGTGATGAGATATAGTTATATCTACCACCATGAAAGTGAGTAACTATATAAGACAAATAGATTAATGTACTTTCATCTTTTTCACTAATGCCCCAGACTGGAATTTTTGTTAAAAAAATGAGAAATTTGCAAATTAATCCTTTAAATATATATTGCATTAACTAACACTTAGGATCTCAGTGTAGCTCTCCTCATTGTGAAATCACCCATAGATTAGTTTATACTGATTTTCAAGAGCATGGAAGACTACTACAACCACATTAAGGGCAAAAAAGAAGGCTTAATGGTAAGAAACAGAAAATTGTGATATTTAAACACCATGTGTTTGAGCAGAAAAGGAAACAGAAAATGACTATCCAGTAGCAACAAATAAACATGATTGAATAATCTGGGTTAGGTACTGGTACTAAAATTTCTACTCTAATAAATATTTTACTTGTAGTTTATAGTCATATCTCGATTATAGGTCATATCTAGTGAGAGAGTCAAACTTGCATGGAGCAATTCTATCAAAAACCAATTGTGTTATTTCATGGAATAACATTTTGCATAGTCGCACCTCTCCCATCACTTTTTCAGCTTCTGTTTTTCAGAGGCAATGCCTGGCACCTTCATGAGGCAGGTGCATGGGGTCCTGCCCCCTGGAGGGACCCCCTGAAGACATCGTCCAGAATAAGTGCACCTGCAGAAAGTGAAGTTGTGATCTTTTAAAGAACAAGTGTATATTGCAATGCACGTATGTCTCTGTAACTTGGCTCACGGTGTCATCATTTTAAGATACATATTTAGGATT
>NW_005842008.1:992031-992519 GCF_000455745.1 Alligator sinensis
CCGATGCGGTTGAAATGCAGGCAATTAATATTTATAGAAGTGATATGTTCATGCTTATGTAAGGGGAGAGACAAAACATAAGGGAGGCGATTCCCTTTTTTTTAATGGCTTTTAATTCCCGTTGAAAGAGGAAGTGATAAGGTGCTCGTGCTTACACTTGCTGCTGGAAGACGGACGTGACTGCAGTTGATGACACGACTTTCGCGATGTGCGTGCCCGTGTTGTCCAGCGCGGGGCAGGGAGCGCTGCCCGGGGCGGGGGGGGCAAGCCCTCTGCCAGGACGGGGCGCCCCCGGCCCAGGGGGTGGGCGGCGGCAGGAGGGAGGGCAAGGTGAGGGGTGCATTTCTGGACTGCCCCGGCTGGCTCCCTGCAGCTGGCGCGAGGCAGACGTGCTGCCTCTCCCGGCTGGGCTGGTCTCCATGCCTCCATTCACGCGGCTGCTCTCCCTGCTGGCGGAGCCCGTCTCCTCGGCACTGACGGGGAGGGAG
>NW_005842008.1:992928-1023969 GCF_000455745.1 Alligator sinensis
GAAACGCTCACGGTCTCGCCGAGCAGCTTCCCCTCGCCGCCGCCGCTCGCTGCCGGCCCAGGGCTTTGCTGCGCGAGACACGCCGGATCCTTGCGGGTCACCTTCGTCCTCCGCGCGAGCGCCTCGACCTTAGCGGCATCGGCTCCGCTCAGGCCATCCTTGCGGGTCACCTTCGTCCTCCGCGCGAGCGCCTCGACCTTAGCGGCATCGGCTCCGCTCAGGCCGGGAATGGCCTGACTCCGTCCCCCAGGAGCCGCTGGAAACACCGTGCCAATAGCCCAGGGCGGTGCAAATCGGCTCAGCCAGGGGACGTGGCGTGTGTCCTAGAGTGCATTAACAACCAGCTCGCTGCGCTGCTGGTAATTACTCTCAGAAAGCCCCGGGGACCGGGGGAAATGCGAGGCGGCGCTCCCCGCGAGTCCGGGCTGCCCGCGCGACGCGCCGCCCGCGCTTCTGGGGCTGCCCGGTGCGAGGAGGCCGAGTCCTGCCCCAGGCATGAACTGTGCGCACCTTCCTGAGGTGACCGCGGCCCTCCCCTGGGGCTGAGCTGCCTCTCACCTTGCTGGGAGCAAGCTCCCATATTGGTAAGAACAGGACTGGGTTGTGAAGAGCAAAGCCTGTTCAATGGCTGGGTTGGAGATGTCTTGAGCCACCAGACTAGGTTGCCCACCTGCTGGCTGGCTCACGAGTGACTGGAGCCTCCTGAATCTGGGGGCACCCGCAGAAGCCACCGACCCTGTCAGGGGGGGCACCAGCCCTACCAACAGCATCAGTGTCGGCGGTCAGGGGGGCAGTGCAGCCCCATGCATCCCCTACCAGTCGCCTCTGGGCCGACTGAATTCCTTCCGCCGGGTTTTGAACATGGAAGGTGTCCTGCCTCCCACAAAAAATAACCTGATTTGCCTCCAACAAACAAGGCTGCTGCTGCTTGGTGCCAGCCTGCAGGGCTGCAGAGTGTGCCCTGACTTTAAATGAAGTGAGGTCTGGACAGGGTTGAGCTGGGATTGCACCATCCCACCATTCGGAAGCCAGATCTGAGTCAAGATGGTGGTGGCTCTTTTGCCTAAGTTGTTACGAGACTGCAGGGCTCCCAATATTGTCATAATGGCTAGTCTTCCGTTCCTGTCTCTTGCTTTCTCATCCTTTTATCCTGTCATTTTTCTTAGTTTCTATCAGATCTTTCTCTATGACTCTTTCCAATATTCTGTTTTTACTGTCATCCTTCACTGTTCATGTAGTAGCACCTCAAGTCCCAGTCATAGCAAACGCTGGCCAAAAGGCACCTTTGTGCCAAAGACATTGCAACTTAAAACCTATTTCCCTTGTACTGCTGTCATATTTCTGGTGACTCTTCTACCTGTGGTCCCCTACTCTAATAACTACACTAAATGAAGTGACATTGGCTGCAGTGAGGAAAGCATATATATAGTACATTTTAAGGTTTTTTAAAAAACAATATAAACACTATATTTTCTTGACTTTTTCATTAATTGCTGATGGACTCTTGAAAGTAGTGCTAGCAATAAGCATTCAGGAAATGTAATCTCCCAACCTGGTGAAATAGAATTTCAGTCTCAGTATTTGTTTCACTAAGTACCAGATATTAATAAAACATAAGCAATAACTCTGTAGTGTCCATGGGGAACCTATGTGCAAGGTGCACTTCACTGCTGTTTTTCATAAGAATTTTTTGACAGAGATAATGAGTCAACAATATATAGTAAAAGAGTAGGCACTACTCTGTGTCATAACCAAATTAATAAATTCAATTGTATGCATTCAGTTTGCTAATGGATCCATTTAACTGATCCCTGCAGAGAAAATTCATCTGATAGAAAAACTTTCAAATTTACATTTTGCCTACACTGTAAGAGATGGTCTGGGCCCTCCAAAACAGACATTACTTTCCTTTACATTTACATCTCCCTACTAAGTGCCAGAGCTGCCCATGTGCAGGATCTTCAGCATTAACAGGGCTTGAATAGCCATTTTGACACCTCAACAAGATAGTATCAGGACACCCAGGATGCTCCAGGGAAACTGAAGGGTATAAGTGTGATAATGGTCATGACAGGGTGAATAAGCAGTGTGTCTGCTGATGGAGGGAATCGGTTGACAGGAATCAGCAGAACAGCCTTGGGGCTCCCAGTTATACAGACTGGGGAGGGAACAGCTGAGTAACTTTGGGGTGCACACTGGACTGAGGACCAAGAGATTGCTTAACCCTTTAGAAGGGGCAGAGAACCTCTGGCTGGGTGTCCTCTTCCCCAGTAAATGCTTTTATTGAAGAAGAGCTACCTATTTTGCTGGTCCCAATTTTGCACTTATTCTCCCCAATAATGAGATCAAGTCCCTCTGCCAGTTAATGAACTGAGAGCTATCTCATGGAATCAGGGGCATGGACCACCAAGGAGGTTCAGGGACTGAAATACTAGGGTCTCCTGAGACTAAGCAAGTACCCCCTTGGGGCACACCATGACAAGCATCTTTTCGCATCTACTACTAAACTGATTTCTTGGGTGAAGACCATACAAGCTCAGGGGCAATATCCAGGCCATATTATTCAGTTCTATAACTATGAACTTTTGGACAGGTCTGGAATCTGTTGTTGAACATGATGTTTTCCTCATTAAGCAGGCAGGAATCCAAACAAATCTACTGGATCTTCATTTCAGTCTATTTAAATTCTACTAACCCTGACCTTCAGCTAATGTAAGTCAGCAAAACTCCATTATGTCAATTGAAAATGGCTTTGCTTCTGGCAAAATAACAAGTAACTTGCCTATTGATAATTTTCATCATGATAATGAATGATTGAAGCTTATTTCTCAGAAGGCTCATGGCCCCGATCAATAAGAGTGAATGCAGACAGGGTTGGAAGAAGACAGTTAATTAATCTTCTTTTCTGTCCCTCTGAATAACATCTTTATGAACCTTCAACTTTTAAAGGTAAAAATAAACATTTTTTAAACCACATCCATGCAAGAGAGGCAGAAATACCTGATTTTTAACAACCTTAATTTTTATCACGTTTGATTTAAAACATTCCATTTGGTCTGTCAGCTGTACACCAGATTGCAATGTGAGACAGTTTTAATTAGCTAAGAATAGCCTCATCTAACTGACAAGATTGACAGTAGAATGTACTCTTGGTATTGACTGAAAGCCTTCCCATTTAGTCACTGTTTGGCATCCTGTGGGAAATTAATGGGTGCTGGTTTCTAGCAAATTCCACATGCCCTGTTACCATCTCAGGTGGTATATTAGTTGGAAATATCATCAGAGTGCAATGGCTGAATAGGCAGAGAAGTAACACCACTTAAATCCCAATTTCAGCAACATTGTACAGCAATACAAACAGAACACTTCTTTTCTTTTCTCTCCAGGATTCAGGGCTAAGATTCCACTACGTAGCTGCAGGAGAAAGGGGCAAACCGCTCATGCTGCTGCTTCATGGCTTTCCAGAATTCTGGTAAAATTCACTTCTTGCTCTCCTTTTGTAAGATTTAGATGCTCACTCTTATGACTTAAATCCTCTGATATTTTTCATAACTATGTTCAAGCATCCTGGTAAAGCTAAGTTTTAGAACAGGACAAACCATTCCATTTGATTATGGTCTTTTTTAATTGCACCATTTTTTTCTAATTGCACCAGCCGCAACGTAATCCCAGGAGTTGTTACAAGCCAACATACCAACATACCAAATCTTCTGCTTCTATTCAAGATCAGAAAATATTTCTTGAAGTATATACAGTTTCCATGGTAGTGTTACAGTGAAATTGTAGCCATGATGGGCCTGGATTTATGTGGGAAACAAGGCTTTTTTAGAGTGATGTCTTTCATTGGACCAACTGCATAGGTCCAATGCAAGCTTTCAAATACAAGACATTCTTCAAAGACAGGTCCCATAATTAGTTCACCAGAAGACAAGTGATGGCATCTATAATAAATGAATATGCCTAGTGGATCAAAGTTAAACAAACCATAAATTCCTGCTCAGAATAATGCAAAAGTGATTGTTTTGGCTGTAAAATTTAACCCATAGCTGCCAAATTTAACAAGTGAAGTAGAGTTTGTTAAGTATTTAGAGAAATTGCATTCAGGGAACAAATAGGATATAAAGGATGTGATAATTCAATAAATGGTTGTCTTTCCTTCTAAACTACAGATTTTAGCTTGTTTAGGTTCCCTAGTGGAGGCATTGTTGTTCAGGTGAGACATAAAGGGGTCTTGACCACTTCTAATAATGACACCCCCAATGACTCCTTTTCCAAGCTTTGAGGTGCTGTTCTTATTGTTGTGAACAGATTTCATTTACACGGATATTTATATTATATTGATATTTTAAAGTTCTGAGCTGTCAAACTGACTAGAGTGCTTAGAAATGTTTTACTGCCAACATACCTTCATCATAACTGAACTAATGAATCCGAATATTTTAAAAGAAAGATGGTAATGATTCCTAAATAGAGAAGATCAAATTGTGCTCAATTTATGTCCATGATGGGCTGACATAGGCAACCAATCTCAAATTTACCCAACATCTACAATATTTTATAACTATTGAAGGCATAGAGGCTGCTGGTGAAAGCATGAGCAATTTTTCTCATTAAACTATTAATTTAAAAAAACAGATTGTTTTAATAATATCTTGCTAATTAATTGGGTAAGGAAATATAAATATAGATTAAAATCTGCCAGTTGGTTATTAACTATCTTTTTTTTTCATATTCTAGTCTAATAAGATATTTTAGAGGACAGATTTTATCCAAATAACAACCCTGTTCTGTGTGCATGTGTTGTGTTTCTTCTTTAATTCAGACTTTCTGCTAATATAATAGTACGAATAATCTACTAAATTTATAATACTGATATAATTTAGAAAATCATGCTCATGTTCCACTTAAAGCATCTTGTATTATTTTTAAAGAAAATTAGACAAGACTCCAAAATTTACTAAACTGATTGTTTGTCATAGCTTTAGCCTCATTCAGTACCTGACAGTTCAAATAGAATAGAATATTAAGTGTGAAAAGTGCTGTTTGAGATGTATAAGAATAAAATATACATACTAAAAAAAAATAGGGTTGTCATAACACTGGAGGATTCTTATGTATGGACCAAGATTCTGTGTTTAAAATGCTGAATAAAATAACTGCAATTTTAGAGCCATTTAAGGCAGCTGTGACATATACTGTTTGGATAGTAAAAACAATGGGAGTGATTCCATAATTGGGAAACTTAATTACAAAATCTTCTAGCTTTCAATGTCTCAAGGTTATACCTAGGACAAACTATATAACAAGCCAGGACTGACCTCAGTGAGCAACTGAGGATGTATAAAGACAAAAATCAGTCAATTACTGTATATATATAAAGCACCACAGGCATTAAGTGCCTTATATGCAAAGGAATTTTTAAATCAATACAAATGTTATGAGAAGCCAATATAAATATTTTAAAGTGAAGATAATATGTTGTGACAGCTGAGTGCCTGTAAGAAGGTATCTAAGCTGCTGAATTTTGTATAAGCTGCCTTCCCAAAATAACACAATCAGAAAATCCCCCAAATAAGTTACAATTACTTAGCCTTGAGAAAAACACAGGCATTTACCAACATTTCCAAATCATTCATGCAAAACAGAGGTCAGGTTAGATATACTTCATACATAGTAAGGTGTTCTATGAAATGCACAGAATTCTCTGAGGTCAAGGGCAGAATACCCTCATTGGAAGCCCCAGGCTTTGGATCTGCTGCTTTTGATGGTCTGCTAAGGTTAGAATTTGGTAAGCTTCTGGGTGCAGTGCAAGAACTAACTGTTCAGTCAAGCTTTTAATTGATTTATGGACCCTGTGACAGCAGGATGTGGGCATAGAAAGTGGGCATATTCTTAAAAAAGAAAATATTTGCTATGCCCTGTTATTTTTTCTTTGTGAAGTATTTCTCATAGCTCCTACAGTTACCATGGTAAACTTAACTCATGAGGCAGCGTATATTGATTTTTTAAAATTCATTATTAGAGAACTACATTACTTAAATCTTATACTTGATAGACCTCATATTTATATAACTAAATTTTTCTTTGCTTAATCCAGTGCCACTGTAATGGCCATATTGTATTCAGAATCCCTTACTGGTTCATGCTAGACTCGATGCAGAAAAGGCCAGGGTCTGATGTAAAATATTATTTGCAATTTGGCAGAATTTTCAGGAATCTCCCTTGTGGTATTTGACTAACCAAATGCTTCATTCATGTTGTTTACTTGAAATTGTTGCAGCAAAACTTGACTCTTAGCACAGAAAAGTTCATCAAATGTTATCTATGCTTGGAATGATCATGTTATTTTTCATGTCCTCTTAAATTGTGTCAAAATGGGGCCCAGTTCTTCATGGGGCTGTGCACCTCCTAGACAGTGTTGAATAGCCTCAAAATTAAAGTAATTTCAAACTGAGTTTAGGGAAAGTAGCACTTCGCAAGATCAAGACCTTTATCTTTTGTGATTTTAGCTTTCCCCATTTTTATCCAGTCACAAACAACTATTGCTAAAATCAAGAATAATCTCTATCTACCTCTAGATTATTACTAAACTCTTCTTTATTCTGGATTTCCCTTAAGTGATTTCTATCTTTATACATAGAAGCATAAACACTGAAATTCTATGTTCAGTACTGATCCAGTGATAGCTGTTATTCTTTGTTATTTCAGGATTAGACTGAGTAATACATTGATGATGAACCATAGCATATCAGTTGATCAAATTAATTTGTTACATTCTTTATTGTCCTTTACTTCACTTAGTGGATGGGTTACCCATTTTTTCCCCTGAAAAGAAAACCAAATGTGTGTATCTTGTCATCTGAAGTCTTGGTTTCCATTCTATCCAAACCCTATTTGGCATATGAACAAGGCAAGGAGGAGAGATGACTTTGTTTTAATTCACACTGAGGTGAACTAGTACCAGAACATGGGATGTGCAACCTCAGGGCTTCTCTAACTTACGTGGAACCACTACAGAAGCTAAAAATGACTGGAAACATCCAGAGTCAGGTCAGCTATTGTTCAATTATGTTCCTTGTGTTGTGGGCTTCAAGAGGTTGGAAAGGTAGAACTAGTACACCAACTCATCTTCATGCAGAGATTTCCCTTCTAATAGTAGAATTCCTACCTGGACAAAACCATCAAGCTAAGGCCTAAAGAACTAAATCTTATTTTACCTTTGCGCACCCAAGTGGCACTTCCATAATTGTGCCATTTTTTCAGGGGTATAGGTTTAGCCGTGTTGGTCTAAGGACATAGGCAGACATGGTTCTTTGGGTAAATCTGGTATCTTTTATTAGACCAACTGAAATAGGTGGAAAAATTCTTCTTTGCAAGCTTTTGGGTACAAATACCCTTCATCAGGCTGAGGAAGCATCTGCAGTTAGTCTGTGCTCTTTCCAGATGATGCCGTCCAGAAAGAGCACATACCAACTGCCATTTATTGGCACTTACACACAGAGTTTGGGATTCGTGAGCATGGTCAGAAGGCTGCACTGCAGCTACAGAAGTGCCTAAGTGAAACAGAATTACCCAGACCTGAGCATAATGCTGAGTAAGTCCCAAAAATTTAGTTGCCAAAAAAACCTCACCAGGGGAGGACCCTTCTATCTCTCAACTCAATGGTCTAGTTACATGGCTAGGATATTGCCCAAGGAGCAGGGCACCAATGGCGGCAGCTGCCACATGCGAGCTTTGTCCACCTCCTGCATCCCCTCAGCCTGAGATTGTTTGAACAGACATCTCCTACTTCCCAGCACAGCTAGTCCAGGAGAAGAAGCACAAGTCAGAGGGAATATAGTTAAGTGCCCTAGTGTGCATGTCTACACATGCATTTATTCCAGCCTAAATTTACTTTGCAGTAGTTTACTGCACAGTAAGTATTTTTGGGTAGCTGTCTACACGTGCAGAAATTAGGGAGAAAATTTGTTGCCAGGTCCCTGCAGCCCAGCAATCCATCCCTGTGGCCACCAAGGGAAGCTCCAGGCTCTGGCTGCAGCTGCCAGCACCCAGCAGCCATATTTAGAAGCCAGCCCCACTCTCCGCTCTCTGGGCAGTCCCATTTCTGCCCCGGGTCAGGGGCAGCATACAGAAGCTCCTTCCCTGCCCCCTCTGCCTCCTGATGCCATGGCTGCTCCAGCCCCTGCCCTTAGCAGTGACAACCAATACCCTGTGCTCCTGCTGGCCATGGTGCTGACCCTGCTGGTCCCAGCAGGCACCCCCACCCAGGTCCCAGGAGAGCCATGAACGCAGCACACCAGGTGTGGGAGGTCCTGGCCAACCACCTCCTCCTACACTGCCCACTCTAGTCTGCCTGCACTGCTGCCCACAGACTCTCCTCTCCTCTCCCCACCCTCCGTTATCACGGTCACTGTAGACACATCAGAAGAACAAGTCTTTATTTCCCTCACAAACAACAGACCCCCCTCCTTCCCCAACACACAGAGCCCCTCCACCACCACCCCCTGCTCCAACAATAAAAAAAACCCTCTTCCTGCTGGAAACTACATACAAGATGTTTTTGTGGAGTCCTGGAGTGGGGGGCTGGAGGGTGGGCATACCTAGGGGGCAGGCGGCCAGCACCACCCCAGCCTCTGGCCATTCCCCCCATGGGTCTGTGACTGCAGCAGGTGAGGGGCTCACCCAGAGGCGACAGCACCTGATGCTCTGCCAAAGTGGGTGGCTTCCTCTCCAGCTGGCAAGGTCCAGGCCCAGCAGGGGTTGGACTTGATGACTGAGGTCCCTTCTGACCCTAGCATCTATGAATCTATGAAGCATTCAGTCCTGGCGCTGCTCCAGGCATCTCCGGCTCCATGCCTGCATGGGGCCGGGTTGGGTAGCAAGCCTGGGGCAAGGGCTGGGCCAGGAGCTCCTGGAAGCAGGAGGTGGCAGAGGACCTCCTCCCAAGCCCAGGAAGGGGTCTGCTATGGGGTAGTGGGTGACTGCTAGGGGGCCTGTGGGACTATGGCTGGGGCCTGAGCAGCAGCAGTCACAAACAAGGCCACCAGGCCCAGGAGTGTCCAGGGTCCAATGATCATTGTCTGTGGCCTGTATGGCCTGGCCCAGGATGGTATTTTGCACCTGAAGGACCTCAATCCACTCCCATTCCAGGGCCAGGAGCTCAGCCCGGAACACCTCCTCCCAGGCAATGTCCTCCCTCCTCCACCTGGCCTGGTAGGCCAAGTCCTCCTCCCACTAGCCCCTGGCGGTCTCCTCCTGCTCCTGAGCCGCCACCACCAGCTGTTGGAGAAGGAGAGTCCTGTCCATAATGCACCTCTGGCACAACCGGTGCATCCAGAGGGCCCCAGGGGTGAGCAGCATCTTCCCTGAGCCAGCATCCCCACTGGTGCCTGCAGCTTCTCCCCTGTGTCCAGATGCTGTACCTGCAGAGCCATGAGACAGAAGATTTTTGTGAGTTTGCAATATTTCAGAGATAAGATGCTGTGCACCAGGGGCTGTGCACTGCCCGGTCTCAGATCCGGGGTCAGCTGTGCATGGATGCCCAGGAACCATGGTAAGTCAGGCAGGTAGGCCAGGGCCTAGGCAGCTGCTGGCCAAGCCCTCCATCCTTGCATGCTCCCCTGGGGCTGGTGGCCCGCTGTGTGCTGGCCACAGGCAGCCTGCCTCCCCTGCTCCATTCCCAGGGCAAGAGAGGCCAAGTTTCTGGTAGCACCTGCTGCTGGGGCTCCAGACTCTGCTTCTGTCCCCCTCTTGCAGGCCACCTGTTCTGCTGTGTTGTTGCCCAGCCCACAGCACCTGGGCTCAGGGTGCTCAGGACTCCTGGACAACTGGGACAAGGAGCTGGCCATTCCGCAGTTCTCCCTGCTAGGGGCCTCTCTATGGAGGCTCCCCAGAGCCAACCCCCCTACCGCACTGCTGCTGCGTGTGCCCCAAGCAGCGCACAATGAGCTGTTTGTGCAGGCCAAGGGATGCCCGGCCCACTCTGCCCTGCTGCAGCTGATCTTTATGCTGTGGTATGGCCAATGAGGCCCGTGCCTGCCTAGCTGTGGGGACATGGGCTGTTAAGGGGGGAGAAACCCAGGGCCAGGGGTGTGCAGGCAAGCCAGGGAGGGGCGAAGGGGCTGGGGCAGGGAGGGCCCTTCCCCCCCCAGTGCAGGGCTTACCATGTATCCAGCGCTGGCACAGCTAGCAGCTCAGCACTGTCCTTCCAGCAGATGAAGGCATCTGGTTGCGCCCAGTGTCCTCAGTCCATAGGTCACAGTGTGCAGGTGCCTGGCCAGGGGCTTCACCTGGGGAGGAGTTGGCATTGCTGATGGTTAGCAGTGACACGGCCAGTGGCTCCTTGTGGCTGACCCTGGGGCTGCACAGCTGCCAAGTCAGGCGCTGGCCAGGTCTCTGAGCTGATGGTGAAGCGAGCAGGTAGGGAGCTGGGCAGAATGAAATGCTGAATACCTGAGTGTCCCTCCTCTGGCAACACATCACTGGTGGTTCTGGGGTGGGGTGGGAGCTTGGGAAACCGCCCATGCTGGTATAAACCAAAGTTGCACCCTGAGTCCTGGGGTACTAGAACAGAGGTCAGCTGCCACATAAAGCGCATAGTCTTGTGGGCACAGCTGGACCAACAATTATGGTTAGTCACAGCCACCCACTGTGCCCACAAGGCCTTGATCTTTATACAGCACTGCCATGCCGATCAGTTGTTCCCTCACTCCTGCATCCTGCCCAACAGGGCTTCAAATGTGGGTGTCGGAGCTCCCACCCTGCTCAAACTGGTGCAGCACCTCCATGTCATCCCAGAGTGCCACGAGGTCACCAACCTCCTCCTGGCCCCAGTTGAGGCCCTGGGTGTAGGGCAAGGGCATGTGCACATGGGATGGGAAGAAGGATGCTATCCTAGGTCCCATGCCAGCTCTCTGGGCCCCCATGTGGCTGTCCCTCTGTTGCTGGCCCTGGACAGCTGCCAGCAGAGCACAGTGCAGGGACATGGCAAGGGACTGGCAGCTGTAAGGCAGAGGCTATGCCCCACAGCACCTGCAGGCACAGGGCAGGCTGCTGGGGGTGTGCAACAGGGAGGTGGTGCTGGCTCTGTTGCCAGAGATAGCCTGCAGGCAGCCCTGGGGAGCTGACAGGGCTGCACCTACCTGCCCAGGTAGCTGTGTGGCAGCTCAGTGTCCAGGAGCACTGCTGGGGTGGTGGGAGGCAGGCACAGCAGGACTGTGGCCTGCCCAGGGGGACACACAGCACCTGTAGTGCCCTCAGGCTTCCTGGTGCATGTGCCCCAGGGCACAAAACATTCACAGGCTTTTATAGCTTGCAGACAGGGGCTGCCATAGAGGCAGCCCAGCCCTGGAGCAGGAGAGGCTCCTAGGCTTTAGCACCCTAGTGGCTGGGCAGACCAAGCAGAAAATTTCCTGCCAGGTTACGGCAATACATGCGTCACTGCTCAGTTACTAATCGCACTTAAATGTGCTACCTGCATTTTACTGTGCAGTAAGCATGTACATATGTAGATGTGCACTTACTGTACAATAAACTAGGCAGCTGCGCAGTAACATGTCTTGTGTAGATGCACCCAGTAGGGAAAAGGCCAGGCTATAACCTAGGCCCCACACATCTGTTTATCCTAATTATCTCACTGTTTTATTCAATGATTATTAAATGCAAGTTACAGCATTCCAGTTTCAGGAAGGGGGAAGAGCACAGTAAACTGTGGCCTGGTGGCTTGAGCACTTTACTGGAAAGCAGGCAATGCGGATTCAAAAACTCTCTAGATGAGGGGGCCTAGAACCCAGGTATTCTGCTCCCTGGGCAAGTTTCCTAGTTAGTACATTAGTGAGCTAAAAGGTGGAAACTGCTCCTCTGATGCATATCCTCCCAAATGTTCCTGTGCCACCACAAGAAATCCAAACAGAATCCAAACTGCATAAGTGCCAAAAAATCCTGTCACACAACTATGTAATTGGCACTTATACAAGTAAAGGTAAATATGATTTAGCCTATTCAGGCTGTAGTGTTACAAAAACTGAACCTATAACATTTAATATCACCCCACCAAAGAAGCAGTACTTCAGACTGAGTTTCAGCATTATATCATTTAGCCTTTTAACTATAGCTTTTTCCCCTTTATTAGGTATTCATGGCGTCATCAATTGCGAGAATTTAAAAGTGAATATCGAGTTGTGGCACTGGACTTGAGAGGCTATGGAGAAACAGATGCTCCTTCTCACAAAGAAAATTACAAGTTAGATTGCCTAATTACAGATATAAAGGACATTTTGGAATCTCTAGGTGAGTTAGCACAAGCCAAACTGTCGAATTTGTTGAAGATATATGAATAGCTTTCCTGTGAATTAAAAAAAACTTTTCCAAAGTATTTGTTTTAATGCATACATGCACAAAGCTAAGGATAGTCTAGAAGTAAATTTGTTTTGACTTAATTTTGTCCATTATAACACTTGAACAACATGAAAAATTGTATTCAAGTCAAATGCATAGACAATATACAAAATTTGTTTTTCCATCAAATGTAAAGCCCTATAAAAATCTTTCTCCAATCCAGCATTGGTATTCAGGAGCAAAACCTCGCTGTTTTCCACTGAAGTCTATGCAGGAATAGGGTTTTCAAAAGTGCAAGATTAGGGTTTTAAGGTTCAGTCACACTTGCAGAGTCTTAGTTCTCAAAGAAATAACTCAAAACAATGTGGTAAGATTTTTTGGCATCCACAAAGTAAAATTTGTATGCTTTACACTATATGACAGTAGTGTGAACACTGTATGGTGTTGCTAAAAAAAGAAAAAAAGGAAACAGCTCACTAAATATTACAGCATACTCTCAATTGTTAACATGCATTTGTGTTTACTGGGCCCTTAATACAAGGGTCAAATCATGGTCTGGCTTGCCCAGTCATAAGGGGAAGCAAGTGATAAATAGTGCCCTGCCTTTTCTTACACTAGCTACCCCAGTAGCAGCACTCAAGGGGATGCAAGCCCTGCACAATTCCTATGAATACCCTATACCAGTAGCTTTCAACATTTTCAGACTTGAGGCACATCTTTGTTCAATTCCAGGCACTCCCCCACCCCCAACTCTTGTGAATTTAGTAACATCCCATTTTAAAAGCTAACTTATTTATTACTATTGTGATAAGTTGTATTAACCCTTGCAGAAGGGCTTGGGTAGTAGAGGCAGGGCAGTAGCCAGGCAGCAGGGACTAGCTCAAGTCTGCACTTTCCTCCCTGTACCTGCTTATTGCCTCACACCTCAGGGCACCCTTCAAAAGATCTGTTGGCACACTACAGTGCCCTGGCACCCTAGTTGAGACACAGCTATATACAGCAAAAAGGTAGCTGTGCTGCATATAGACACAGCAAAAGATACTTGCCCTCGAGGAGATTCTCTGAGTCACAATCAGTCTCTCTTGCTGGGTACTCAAGAGGCAGTGAAAACAAATTTTTATTCCTTATGCTGGGCAAACTATAAAGTTTCAATCTAGCCCTCAGGTTTGAACTGAGAGCTGCCCTGGGCATTTTGAACTTCAGCAAGAGATTGGACATGCAACCCACAAACTGTGTTTGCATTTTCCAACTTGTGCTATCTTTATTAATCTCCAAGGTAAAAAGCCATAGTTTTGTTTGCTGAAGTGCTCTAGCAAGCAGCCCCTCTCCACAGGGACTTAAAGCCTTCTGGAAACAGTGACTCCTGACACTTGTCTCCTCTGCTTCTTATCACCCCAAATGTGAACTAGTTTGGAAAATCTCACTAAAAAGTGGCCAAACATTTTTATCAAAGAGTGGTTCAAAGATGTGCATCATATTTGACATCTCTCCCCCAGTTGCCATTCTAATAGCACAGAATAGCAAAATAGTCTAGATTTTACATATCTGACTTGGCATATAGGTTCACTACTGTAATTCTCAGTGAGGAATAAGGACTCTGCAATGTATAAGAGCACTGGTTAAGGAATAAAGGGTGGAATTTCTGAAAGATCAGTTTAAAATTTGACTCTGCTCACACTGAAGTCAATAGTGAAATTCCACTTGGCATAACCAGGTCAATGCTGAGTACTTTTGATAGCCCCACTCAAAAAGAGATTATGAGTATGTGAAGAAGCCTTCCAAGCCCACCCATTTAAGTGTGCAGTAACTGCTGTGATGGAGGTATAACCCCACTTCTCAGGTGATGATGACACTTAGATCCAAATTCATTTACTAAGAATATAAAAGATGCTATACCTCGTCAGACAATAGGTCCGTCTAGCCCAGTATTCCATGTCTCACAGTGGCACAGATCAGATTCTAAATGGAAAAGTATTTATGCAGAACCTATCACAACTAAGCTGTCCCTTTTCCCCTATACCTTCTAGCATTAGAGGCCTAGAAACTCCTAACTTGAGGGTTACAGTCCTGCTATCATGTTCAATACTCACTGATGGGCCTATCCTGCATGAACTGTTTTAATCCTCTTTTGAAGCTGTCAACCCTCTACAACATCTTGTGGCAATAAGCTCCACAAGTGAATTCTACACTGGGTGATAAACAAATTAAAGACTTTTTTTAAGTTGCTCCCTAATAATTTTATTGCATGTCTTCTAGCTCTAGTATTGTAAGAGATTCTGAATAGTATAGCCTTATTTTCTTTCCATATCCACACCATTCCTTATTTTATAGACTATAGGTCCCTCTTCAACCATCTTCAGTGAACTGAAAAGTCCTGGTCTATTTCAGTCTTGCCTTGTATAGAAGCCTCTCCATACATCTGGCCATCACTTGCCTTTCTGAGTACCTTTTCTAGCTTTTATAGTGGATTTGGGTTTAATTAGCTCAAATAGTCCTTTAACTATACAGAGCGTTTTTTCTGGGCCCACTGGCCTCTCAGGAAACCAGCATAAAACCCACTCAGTACCCAAACATTAAACACAGTCCGCACAGGGTTCACTCACAGACCTCAACAGGTAAACTCAGCCCCTGAGAAGATGCCTCCAGCTGTCTGCTACCTTCTTCCTATACTACAATCCTCTTTCTCTTCCTTGGGGTGATTTCCCTCTCAAAGCTGCTCTAATTAAAGCGCCTTCCCCTCCACCCTAGAGCACGTGTATAGATGCCCAAAGTGACATTCTTCTTCTTTTTGCTTTCTTATCTTACTGCTTTCAATTCTTTCATCTCCCCTCTCTCTCAGTCTCTTCAACTCCTTTCCTGGGAACGTTATAATTTCTTTTGGCCAGCCCCTTGTTTTTCACAGCTGGCTCAGTCCTCAGAGCAGGACTGTAATTAGCTTTACTACCTACAGCTGGCTGTAGTCCCTGCAAGCCCGCAGACTCTTACAGCCTGGAGTGTTCATTCAGTCTGCTATAAGCCTTTGCCAGCCAGCCTGCTACTGTTCTGCTATACCCTTTTGGAGGTGGGAGTACCAGAACTGCATACATTATTCAAAGTGGTCATTAGGGCTCTGCGAAGCTTTGGTCACTGATTCGGTTCGGCCCAATTCAGTGGCCAAATCTCCGAATCCTAATTGAACCGGGAGACCCTTTAATCTCTCCAAATAGAATTGGAACCCGCCAAATCAATACAGAAAGATTTGGAAAGATTCGGTGATTCGGACATAGACACAGCTTTAAATGTTTTTTTCTTCTACATACCTCAAGGTACCAGGTGTGGCTCATGATTGCTGCAATGCTGGGACAGATAAAGCATCTCACAGGAGTGCAGGGGGGCCCCCTGGCTTGGCAATCGGCTGCAAGGAGACCCTGGGTGCCCCACCAGACCCAGGAGACACCACTCGCTGAGCCAGTGAGGCGTGAGGGTCTCCCCAGCATGCTCAACAGCAGACCCAGAAGTGGACCAGAAGCACTTCCAGTCCATTTCTGGGTCTGTGGGGGAGTGTGCTGGGGAGCCCCCCACACCTCCCCAGCTCAGTGACTAGTGTCTTCTTGGTCTGGGGGGGACACCCGGGGTCCCCTTGTGTCTGATCACCGAGCTGGGGGGTCCCCCCTGCACTCCTGTGGGATGCTCCATCCACCCCAGCATTGCAGCAGTCATGAGCCACACCTGGTACCTGGAGGTATGTAGAAAAAAAAACATTTAAAGCTGTGTCTATGGCTGAATCGCTGATTCTCCAAATCAGCATTGAATCTTCAGATTTGGATGCAGCTGAATCGAATCAGGGACAGTGATCCAAATCAATTCACTGAATCACTGTCCCTGATTCGAGCCAAATCCGAATTGAATAGGGCCCATTTCGCACACCCCTTGTAGGCATACCACTAATTTATACAGTGGCATAATGACATTTTGTTTTGTTTTCAGTTCTCTTAATTCCTAACAGTTTGTCCAATTGACACCTGCTCAACACTGGGATGATGTTTTCACAGAACTATCTACAGTAATTCTAAGATTTCTTTCTTGAGTGGCACCAGATAATGTAAAGCCCATCATCATGTGTGTGCATCACAAGTTATTTCCCACCTGCATTACTTTGAACTTATCAACATTGAACTTCATCTGCCATTTTATTGACCATTCACTCAATTCTGTAAGATCCTTCTGCAATTCTTCACAATCAGTTTTGATTTTTTACTACGCTAATTTGGTGTCATCTGCAAAATTGAGCCACCTCACTATTCACCCCACTTTCCAAATCATTGAAGAATGTGTTAAACAGCACAGTTGCTTACTTCTCTTTATTGTGAGAACTCACCATTTATATCTAGTCTTTGTTTCCTGTCCCTTAGCCACTTACTCATCCACAAGTAGACCTTAAATGTAATGCCAGGGCAGCATAATTTTATTAAGAACCTTATGATATCACATTTTTGGCATGAATGCAGTTAGCAATTCTATTACCTGTGCAGTGTGGACATTAAGGCTGTGTGAAGCTTTGGTCCCTGATTCAATTTGGTGGAGATTTGGCCCGATTCGGTGGCCAAATGTCCGAATCAAATCAGACTGCCCTTTAATCCCTCCGATTCAAAATGGAACCCTCTGAATCAATGCAGAGAGATTCGGAAAGTTTCAGAGATTCGGACATAGGCACAGCTTTAAATGTTTTTTCTACATACCTCTAGGTAGCAGGGGCTTGTGAGTGCTGAGATGCAGGGGTGCATGGAGTGTCCCACAGAAGCGCCGGGGGGGGGGCGCTCCCCAGCACACTCAGCAGCAGACCCGGAAGGGGTTCCCCAGGGAGCGTGCTACCCCCCCCCCAGCTCAGCGACTGGTGCTTCCTGAGTTGGCGGGGGGATGGGGAGCACCCAGGGTCCCCCTGTGGCTGACTGCTGAGCCACGGCCCCCGCACTCCCCAGCAGACCTGCAAGTGGACTGAAACCACTTCTGGGTTTGCCACTGAACATGTGGAGGCCCCCTCCCCCCTGGCGCAACTCCTGTGGGACGCTCCATGAGCCCGAATATCGCAGTCATCACAAGCCACACTGGTACCTCAAGGTACATAGAAAAAATTTTAAAGCTGTGCCTATGTCCGAATCGCTGATTCTCTGAATCAGCATCGAATCCTCAGATTCGCATTCGGCCAAATTGAATCATGGACACTGATCTGAATCAACAAATCAAATCACTGTCCCTGATTCAGGGCGAATCCCAATCCAAATCGAATAAGGCCCACTTCGCACACCCCTAGTGGACATGTAAGCATGCATACAGCTGCCCCACGTGCTCAATCGGTTATACACTTGCTAGGCAGGTATACTGATAGATGCACTAGTCACAGAATTCTGCCCAACAAAAGTCTGTGACTGGTTGGAGGGGAAGAGAAAGGCCTTCATGTTTTAGCCCCAAGAGCTGAGCTGCTAAAGTACTCATCCAAGAAAAAGGAGACCCCTAGTTTAGGTCCCCCTTACCTAGTAGGCTTGAATCTAGTTCTTTCTACACTCCCATCATAGTGCTAAGTACCACAACACAGGTTAGTCATTAAAGTATGCCTTCTGCAGCCCACATACTCCCCTGAGCAACCAAGGGAGGAAGGCATGTGGGACCAGAAGAAAGAAACCAGACTAGATGTGAGGCTCAATGAATGCTGCTACTCTGGAGCTCAGGTTTCTAGCCTACATCCTTACATGCAATGGAGCAAAAAACTTCAACTACTCTCCACCTATATTATTCAATGACTGCTAAATGCAAGGTGCAGTGGCTCAACTTCAAAAGGAAAGCTGAGGAGTGACTTCATTAATACCTACTTTGTGACATGATGGTTAAAGCACTATTCTCGGATGTCAGAAAGACATAAATTCAACCCCTTTTCGGGGAGGGAAGACCTGGAACCTGGTTTTCTGCTTCCTGAGTGAGTGTCCTAAACGCAGGGATAAAGGCAGAGCAGGAGGATGGAATCTGTGCCCAGGTATGTAGGTATGTATGGAGCCATGTAGTTGCCTGGCCTGTACATAGCCTACTGAGTATGCACAATAGCCATGTGGACACTTATGCACCCACACTCCATCAGTAATAGAATCACAAACAGTGCACAAGTGCCACTTACATGGTTGATAAATGCCATTTAGGTGTGTAAAGCATAACAGAATTCTACCCCATATGTTCAAAGCATTTTATAAGTGTTAATTTGGAACAAAAAAGGTGGTCTTTAAAGTCTTTGTGCCTGCAGTGTTTAATTTCAAACTTTAAAGTCACTGCGCATTCTGGAAAAAAAATTAAGTGAACACTCTGTCATGACTACACATTGAAATAGACATTTACCTCTGCCGCTGAGATTTTGAACAGTGTGTGTAATTTACCTATACTGTATTATAGCATGCTGTGTGTCCACCCACAGTGCCTGGTGCTCCCCCTGCCAGGTCTGATCCACCTGTTGCACTCACTAGTCCCCCTTCACCTCTAGTCTCTCTTTTGCCACAATGTTACCATTCCTGTTATTTTACTGAGGAAGCAGTCCCAAGAGGTCCCTGAGGGGAGTAGCTCCTCCCTTCCGACTCTGTCCTTGAGCTTCTCTGCCCAAACTCAGGCTCAGGAGGGGTCCCCATGTTTCCTCTTTAAGGCAACCCCCTTACACGTCAAAGCATTTTTTGGGTCTTCAGCCATCCCAGGCTCAGCCCATTTTTCTCTGGCCAAGTTCTCAGCCCTAATCCACTGCCTCAGACCTTCACTCCTAGGCCTCAGCTCTTTGCATCCCTGCCCAGAGCAAATATAGTTCTGCAGAATGCTCCTGGCACCCTGTCAAATGGCCTCGAAACTTCACCCAAAGCCACAACCCAAATCTCCAGTCAAACTCAAAACAGCAACCTAAATAGCTCTAACTCAAATATAAATCCTTCCAGGTCTCTGGTCCTCAAGCCCTCCTACCTAGGTAGACTTGTTTCCACCCCCTGGTCTACCAGGTACTTTACCTGGGCCAGTCTGACTCAAACTACAATCACTACCACTCAAAACATCTTCCCCTGTAACAAACAGGCTCAGATTGTCCCATCTAAAACCAGAGCCCAAGCCCAGCCCAGCCACCTTTTGGTCATCTTATCCAGTTCACTACTCCCATGGCTCAGGTAGTGCTGATTCCCACATCTGCAGTCTAGCCCTCTACACCCAGTGGCTCAGTTCACACAGGCAGCTCACACCTGTTGTCCCTTTGCTGTCAGACTCTCTTCAACCTGCCCCAGATACACTCCCCACTTCCTAGTAACAAGGGTAGGGGTTTCCTGTTACATGCATACATATAGAAAAGCACTGAAGTTATCCCACACAATAAGATGAAATACTGCATGCAAGCAAGGTATAACTGCAGTGGAAAACTGATTTTAATTATCTGTAAATTTTTTTACCATACTAGCACACTGGGCTTCATTTTTACATTTAATAGTAGAAGTGCAGATGTCTTAACTGTTGTAGTGTGAATAATTTCTTAATAGAAAGCTGAAGAATTTGAAATATTGTTAGCAAATATGTTGGGACATTTTATCATTATATGTCATTTCATTTTATGTGATAGTTCTTTTGAAGATAAGTGCCAGTAAAAATGTCCAAATCTGTTTTTGTGGCAGGGTACAACAAGTGTGTGTTGATTGGCCATGACTGGGGTGGAATGATCGCTTGGTTGGTTGCTATCTGTTACCCAGAAATGGTGACTAAGCTTATTGTGGTTAATTTCCCTCATCCCTCTGTGTTTACAGGTAAGTTCTGAATAATTTTTATTTTAATCTAAGATATCCACATTTTCACAATCATGGCAATTTTGGGACATGTCTGTATGGTACAATGCAGTGTCATATAGAGATACCTTAAGGTAGTTGTGAAGCTACTCACTCACATACCAGAGTCTATGCAGTACAACAAAGTGCCATGCAGAGGTACTTGCATGCCTTAGTTCTGGAGCTGGAAGCAGTATGGTCACGTTAGTATAAACTGCTGTGTTCAGTGGCATAACTAAGACAGGTCAACTGGAGCAACAGCCCTAGGGGTCAAAGAAGACAGAGAGAAGAGAGGGGCCACAGAAAAACAAACAAACAAAAAACAGCTGCCACCGCAGCCATACAATCCTGCCTCCACCACCAGCAGCTAGAAGTCACTGCTGCCATTGTGTGGCAGCTGCCCCAGTCTGTTTCTCAGTAATGGATATTTTTGTATATCTGTTGGGTTCTTGTCCTTGAGAGAAGGAAGAACAGGAGAACCATCTTTATTAACAGTAACTAACAACTCCCTAATACTATATGATAAGAGCAGAACAGCAAATAGCACCACATAATAATGCAGCTTAAGCAGCACTCTCTCCTGTTAGAGAGCTGAACATACAGACACTCAATACACAACAGAGTGTAGTTCTACACTAACTAGGCCAGGGGCAGGCAATTACAGCCCCTGAGCCAGATCCAGGCCGCCAGGCCATTCTATCCGACCCCATGGGACCCATCCAAGAAACAATTATTACCATCCCACAGCTGCTCCTGTGAAAGCCAGCAGGAGGTAGGCTTTCAGAAGTCACATGCCATCAGACTGGGCCATCTCTATGCCTGCAGCTCTGTGGAGATTCCAGCACTCCAGCTGGGAGCTCCATGTACAGGTACCAAGTGCAATGGCGCACAACTGGTCAGCTAGTGAGTGGGGAGGGAAGCTCCCCACTCACCTGCAGTGCTGGGAGCTGCACATGGAGGCACAGAGCCAGCCTGGCCCAACCCGATGGCACACTCTCCCGGCTGCAGTGTGGGAGCCCAACATGCTGGCACAGAGCCCACTCGGCCTCATGTCATGTGAAACGGGAGCCACAGGGAGTTGTGTGCCATCGGGTCAGGCAGGCTCTGTGTCACCATATGCAGCTCCTGGCATTCTTTCTGGCACCCCTTCACAAATTCCCCCCACCCCAAACCCCACACCTGCTCTCACACACCCACACCCCTTTGCAGCCCCTCCCACCCCCCACAAATCACACACACACACACACACACACACACACACACCACCCTTACCAATCCCCCCCATACAAAAGTAAAACTTTATTTTGAGCTATTTTGCAATCAGCTCTATGTACACTATGCAAACTCATATAAAATCAGGACAAAAATATTTTTTGAAATAAAATTAAAATATGTTATAGTAGATGTTTGATTTTTAGTATAAGATTTGTTTTTTTTCCTGGTTCCAAGATGGCAACCCTGCCCTCTCCAAAGGAGTGCTTCTGGCTGGGAGCCCCATGTAGAGGCAAGGGGAGGGACTTCTAGTGGCAAAGGTCAGTGGTTAGGGGTGGGACTTCTGGTCCCAAGATGGTGACCAAGGGGCAGGGCACCTGTCAAAAGGCAGGGCTATCCCTGTGGCCCCCAACAGCTCACCAAAAGTCATTAAGCAGCCCTCCAGCTGAAATAATTGCCCGCTCCTGAA
This sequence comes from Alligator sinensis, assembly GCF_000455745.1. NCBI lineage: Eukaryota > Metazoa > Chordata > Crocodylia > Alligatoridae > Alligator > Alligator sinensis. The sequence continues at coordinate 1,014,748 of NW_005842008.1, forward strand.
CTAGGCTATAGTGCTTAGGCAGAGCTAACCCCAGGGGTGATGTGCACAAGGGTGCATGTGCACCCCCTGAGAGCACCGGTGCACCCCCTGTCAGGCCGCACTTCCTGTTTAGCCAGTAGGTAGGGGGCCAGGCGGGAGCACCGGTGCCCCCCCTGTGAGCACCGGCCAGGGAGCGGGGCAGCCAGCAAAAGCAGCTACGCTGCTCCCAGAAGTGGCTTCAGGAGTTCCGGCAGTGGCATGGCTGCTTTTACAGTGAGTGAGATCAGCACCCCCGCAAACAGCAGGATCGGCCACCAGGGACCCTCCCCCCAGGTTGCTGACTGGTGTCAGGGGGGGAATGTGCCCCCCCTGACTCAAGAGGCACCAGACACCCATGGCTAGACCAAATATTTCTGCATAGCTTTGCTTGGTTCCATGTAGACACTGATGCTCATTTATGGGCAGGTTCATAGAAGCTCTGAAGAGCCAGACCCCAAGATGTGCTGTGAAAGAAGGCTACAGATGCTCAGCACCTCTCAATGGGTGCAGACAGAAGTGTAGCTCCCCACTGTAACTCAAGCTGCTTTGCAGGAAGCACCATGAGTTACAGTGATTCCCCCGACCCAACAGAGTTTCACTGTTTGAGGGATCTAGCTGCAATTTGGAGTGGCTGCGAGTCTCCAGTCACTCTCCCCTAGTGCCGCCCCCTCCCACCTCCCAGCCCTGGCTCTGTCTTCAGAATGGTTGGGGAGGAAGGGAGCAGAGAGAGCTCAGTCTGGGGATTTTTCAGCCAGTGCTGGAGGGTGGGGCAGGTAAATAGGAGCCCTCCCCCCACACCTCAGAGCTCCAATCCACCCACCCCTCTCCAGCACTGGCTGAAAAAACCCCAGACCGAGTTCCCTCCACTCCCCTCTCATTCTGAAGACAGTGCTGGGAGAAGGGCTGGGCTGTGTCAGCCCAGTTCTGCTCCCAGCGCGTGCTCACAGACGTTGATGAAGGCACTCTGCTTTGAAGCACCTTCATCTAAACCCTCATGTAATGAGGGTTCAAACTGTTGTGGGATCAAGTCTTTTTAAAGTGCTCTGCAGCCATGCACTTCTGTAAGTGCATGGCTGTAGAATGCTTTCAAGAGGCCAATCACACAACAAACATAACTTCTGTCTGCGCCCAAAGTCTAGATTTTCAATTAGATGAAACACTGAGGTGACAAATATTTTTCATTAATGCAGAGTTACACAATAGGGAACAAGGGTCCTCGCATGCAAACACACTGGCTTTTGTCTTTGAAAAACAGGAAGCTTAATCCTCATTTACACGAAAGCCATTTTAGACTACTTGGGCAGTGTTTACATTTACATTGGCTGAATAGTGTTAGCCAGCCTTTGTGTAAATGAGAATCCGGCTTTTAGAATGTAACCATGATATAGCTGACCAGTGAAATTAAAAGTTATGGTCTTGCACTACATTAGAACACTATACATTATAACAGAACAATCACTGCAGTGTATTTAACAGAAGCCCACATGTGCAAAAGCAGGGAGTTTAAGGTAAGACAGAGATATATTAGGAGATCTGTGACATGTGGTATGCAAAGGTCATGTCTGTGGTATAGCTGGCTCTAGCCAGATGTGCTTGATGTACACTTTCCCAAGCATTAAGTGTATATACAGTATTAAGATGAACAGCAGCCACTCTTTAATTTTCATTCTTTAATTGCAGACCTGTTTTTTGTCATTAAAAATTTTGTGGTTTCACCCCACTTCTCCAGAAATATTTACCAGAACAGTACTTAACAAGGGCTTAATAATTATCTCTATTTGATATAACTCTGTTAGTCAATGAAGTCATACGGAGGTAAAATCAATGTGAGATCACAACCACTCACTCACAAAATATATCACAGGTTTTTTTGCTAATATACTATAGAATACTTTAAAGAACAATTAAGCTACACTTACCAAAATAGAGGCTTATTCTGCACCATTATAGCCAAGGGAAACTTCATCAGTGTTTTGAGAGCAGGAGCAAGAATTTACATGAATAAAACACAATTAGTAATATTATAGCCTTTCCAGTGTGTATATGCCTACCTATGTATAAATTACATTCTGCAATTTGATACAATCGGAGTAAAAACCATTAACTACTTAGGGTCTTTTATGCACTGAATAAAAATATTAAAGTTATATAACTGGAACATTCTGATTGGTATAATCACTATTGCAATGTGCAGTACCTGAAAGTCTGATTTTTCCTTATATTTTCAATCATATATTGAATTTAATGATAGCAGTAATATACATAAATTAATTTCTAAGGTAGTATTGCATTTCTAATGTGTCAGAATCACTTGGCCTTAAGCTACCTGCCTTATATAACGCCACTTCAGATATTTTTATAATTGCTTAGTCATATGTTCATATCATTTCTTAGTGTTAAATAATAGCAATAATGATAAAAAAATCTTTCATAGTTCCCCAAAGTCTCCATACAAGGATTGCTTGACTTCCCATCATATGCACATATCCAAATGTCAAAGGTCTCATGGCAGATCATCTGTATGTATTACTAATAACCAATGGCAAAGTGGGGAAGTCTGCCTATTAGAAAATGGTGAGTTAACTTTTCCCAATATTGAACAGATCTCTATAGTCCTCTTTGTAGAATGACAGTATTTAAATGAAAACTTTAGAGATCAGGCAATACTGAAAATATGTTAGTTTACCATTGTCTTATAGTGCAGAAATGTCAAGTGACCAGTGTTGGCGAGCCATCAAAGGAAAAGCATAACAGGTGAAGACATTTAAGAATGTATAAAATCTAAATGTTTCAAAAGGCACTCGGGACTCTAGCTATTAATTGCAATTACATTTACTTCATTTTAAAAGTTAATTTCATTTTTAGGAACTGACATTTGAGATAGAGCTCCCTTTTTAGGGGCAACTTTTAGCTTTCAAATAATTGCATATCTAACTTTACATCTAGAAACCTTTAGACTTTCACCTCCTGTGCTTGCTACCTACACAATAAAAGGGCTACACAGAAAATTTGTATTACAATGCTTTGCAGGCACAAAATTGCACTTCCACTTGCTTAAGGTCCTTAATAGCAACAAAGAAAATAATTTAACTACATTATGCATGCTTTCAATGTGCTTCCAAAGTGGTATGATGGTATCTTAGTTACAGTTTTATACCTGCTAAGAAAGAAGACTTTGGTTTTATCTTTTCATAAACAGGATTGATGCTGTTTTGAGAAAATGGAAAGGATTATTATCCACAGATTTCTGTGCATCACATTCTTAAAGAGGAAATGTTTAATATGCTATTTATGTAATTATTTTTGTAAAATTGGAAGATGTTTTTGACTAGTAACAAGAGATCTCTTCAATTAATTTGAACAAGATCCCAAACCTTTCCAGACTAGAACCCATTTCTCAATTTTTGGTTGGCCTCCCTTTTGTGGTCTATTTTAAGACAGAGAAAAATAAATTGGTTATATGTTAACAGCCATTTCATATATTTCTAAAACTATAATCATTCCTCTTTAGATAAAGCATCTAACTGACCCAGATTTTCCAGAAGCAGGGTGTTTTTGGTAATATATTTTAATGTACCCACTGTTTTATTGGTGATATTTATTGGACCCAAGACAAGCTTTTGGGCACAAAGTGCCTCTTCTTCAAATTTTCCAGAACAGACCCACATTTTAAGGCTATGTCTGGTATCTCTAAAGAATATCTGCAAATAAGACTCCTGCCCTGAATTTGAGAAATTGGTCCTGGATTGTTCTACATCCCTGGTACACTGATACACCTGATGAGACGATGTATCACAATGCAGCCTCATGTCAGCAGAACTAATTAGCCCACCTGCAGTGCCACACTGAAGGTAGCTACACTAACTGGCACTGGAAATGGTATAGACAGCTTTTAGTTCCAGAGGTCTGTGAAACACCTGGAACTATATCTCAGATTTTGTTCCTTAAAAAGTGTATTCACTTTATTGTCATGCAGCATGAGCTACCTAAATCCTTTTCAAAATGTTCCTTTAAAATAATTATATAAACAATATTTTTGTTGTTGTCATCAGCTTTCATTTTTAATGCATGAGCATTTTTGTTCCAGAATATATTCTACAGCATCCTTCACAACTGATTAAATCTGGTTACTACTTCTTTTTCCAAATGCCATGGTTTCCTGAATTCATGTTTACAATAAATGATTTCAAGGTGAGCAAAAATAGTGCTCTTGTTTATATGTTTAACATGTTACTGATGGAAATACTATCACCTGCCTTATTCTTTTCTGACATAGTGGTAGTTATGGAAATATTAAGGTTGGCTAATAAGTCTTGACTACAATCTGGGTTTTAGCAAGGCTTAATTTATATTAGCCTTAGCATTTAGCAGACTAGTTTATGTATGGGTAGAACTGAATAATATTCATTACTTAACCTCAGCCAGGCTTCCTAGTAGGTACTTCAATATAGCTTGATACACCTGACCTCCAGCATGATAATATATATTTCAACAAGGCTACCCAGCTGGTCATATGCTACCAGTTTCTGTCAGAGATCAAATTCTGTGTATAAGGAATGCTCATTGAATTTAGTGGGTATTTGTGTATACAGTGGAACTTCCTCTAAGAAACGTTAGCCCTTTTTTCTCTCAAAACAAATCCAAAATATTTACATGTTAACTTCCTTCCATAGCAATACAACAGTAGCTTCTAAGGAAGGGGCTGCCTAGTTCAGAGCAAGGACTTCTAAAATATTAAACTTTTTTATGTGCTGTAAGTTGCCTAAGTAATCTGTATGGCCAGACCATGCTTCGAGCATCAGAAAACAAACTAAAAAAACTGAATTGAAGTTTCTAGAAGAATAATGCTTTAAATCAAATCACAGCATTTAAAATATATTTTTCTTCTAGGAAATCTAGGACACTCAAAATCTGTATACAAAACCTACCTTTGCTTACGGCAGTGTTAAGACCCAATGTAAAGAAGTTTGTAATATTTTATATATATAGCTTGTTACTCTGACATAAGTCATACCAGAAAAAAACCCTCTATATTTTGTTATTTCTATCTACATAAAAAAAGTATCCTTACCATTCACTATACTCCAAACGAAGTGGTAAATGGATTTTAGATGAATAATTCTTACCTAGGGAGAAAAGTGTTACAGTCTTGTCATCAAGATAGCTTATGTGCTATCCTTTTGCAGGTTCTGAAAAACCTGTTTACCAGCCAGACCACTGGCATTGGAAGAAAAGGCTGCAGATTAACAGCAGAGGATATTGATGCTTATCTCTACATCTTTTCTCAACCTGGAGCGCTAACTGGACCAATTAACCACTACAGAAATATTTTCAGGTAAATATAACATTTTCAATGTTTATAAACCAAGTACCATGTCTCAGATGGATCCCTGAAGATAAATGCCACATATTAATGTCTTGACTTCCCTGGATAAAGGGGGAGTTGATTTGAAGTTTGATAGTGGGTTTCAGCCCTTTATTTATGCTCCCTCCCCATCATCCTCAAAAGTACCTAGTTTCCTTGATGTCTCTCGAATCCCAGTGCAGGCCGCACAATGATCCTTAGCAATGATCACGGGCAACACATCTTATCCTCTTCCCTCTCTGAATTCAGATGATGGATTAGAAAAGCAGATGATCTTTTCTTTCTACAGATCAGGACTCCTCTTGTTGCTATTTTCAAATAGTTATTTTCTGTGCCTCCCTACTCTCTCCTCCCCCATGGCACACTGTGCAACCAACAGACAAAACAGTGACAGGACTAGAGGATAGGAGTCAGCTGCTGACTCTAGAGGCAGAAAGTCATATTTCAATATTCATACTCCTCCCCCCCACAAACAATTTTCTATTCCTGGGCCTTTTCAGAAAACTATAGAGATGGGTCATTCTTCTCCATAGACAACAATCCTTCCTCTAAACAAGGCAACACAAAACTCACTGAGCGGGCAAACTCAGGCACAGCAAGTTGGAGAGAGAAGAAAAGTATTGCTTATACTAGGAGTTGGCAACATACAGTCTGAAGGCCAGATCTGGCCCATGGAGCCACTGGATCTGACCCACAAAGCCAAAGGGCTTTACCTATGCTCATGCCCTTGCTCGTGTCCACACTGATACCTATGCTGGAGGTAAGCAGTGAGGAGCTGAGTCAGGGCTGGGCAATATCCAGCTGCATCCATGGCGCCACTGCTTCTCCACGCCTCCCACGTCCTCTCCAAGGTTGAGGCATGGGCACAACTTCCAGCCAGTGGGGAGTTGTGCCAGGGCTGGGCAGCTTCCAGCTGCACTGGTACTACAGCTGGGAGGCTGGTGCAGGGGCACAAAGAGAAGTGGCAGCAGCATGGACACAGCTTCCACGGACACAGCTCATCGCTGCCTGGAAGCAGCAGTTGCATCTCAGCTGGGAAGTGAGGAGCAGGGAGAAGTGATGATGGTGTGGGTACAGCTCCCAGCTGCCTGGAATGGTGCAGGCACAAGGAAAGCCCCCCCACCATTGATGTGCTGCCAAAGCCATTTGGCTTGAATCAGACCAGAGATGGGTTGTTCTGGCCTGTGGTTTGCAAAAGTTCCCAGCTGCTGGCTGATACCAATTTCATTGTTTAAAATAATGCAGGAAGTGATTTCACATGTCTACGACAATGTCTCACCAATGAGCACATTAACCAGGTGCTTCTGTTAAAATAGTCAGCAGTGAAACAGTTAACATTCTGATATTTAAATTTCATTAGGATATGGATAATATAAATAGGGTGGTCACATGGCACAGGGCTATTGTTTCAAGTTTTCTTAAGACTTGAGAAGAAAGACTCCATCAATTGTCATTCAGATTGTCTTCAGAAACAGAAGAGCTAGCAACTGTTTTTAAAAATGGAGGTGCATCTTTGGGAAACTGAGGGGATACAATTTTAGGGTATTAAAGCCCCACAGCTCACAATGCAGCAGCCTTTGGATTCATTTAGTTCTAGCCTGTCTGAAGGATGTCAGGAGAACCAGTTATGTGTTATGAGGGAGATGACATGGCACATAAATACCCGTTCACAAGGAAATAGTTTAAAGCCACCATTTGATTTTCCTTAAGACACAGGACATCACTTAGATCCCAATTATTTTCATTCTGTTAGCTCACAGTGGATTGGAACTGGTGACCTATATGTTAAAGGTTGCATATCTCATTACCATCTAGGCCATTGTCTAGATCAGCAGGTCCCTCAGAGCATAATTTACTACCATAGTATTTCTAAAGATAAGTTTGAGAATCCCTAGTCCCTGCTACTAACCAGTAAAGCTATGTATGGAGAAGACTTCAACAATTCTACAAAATAAATCTGAAGCACAGAAAAAGGGGAACAAAACATTTATTAAATCTATTCCTTCTTCCATATAAGCCAGATAGTCCAAGAGAGTTTAATGCATGACAACAATGAAAATCTTATTTCATAAAAACTCAAAGTACTTCAGATTACAGGCTTACTCCTATGAAAACCAAAGAAGAATTTTACCTTCAACTTCTACAGAAGCAGGATGAAGGTACGCTCATGTAAATAGCATCATTAAATGCCCATACTCATAAATGAAAACCTCTACCTTTAAGACCTTATCCACAGAAGAAATAGCCTAAAAAATTGGTTTCCAGGCTCTTGGCTATGCACCTTGTAGTCTGCAGACTTCACTGGTCACGTGATAGTGGTCTTCTATTTGTTGCCACAAGTGTTAAGGTTCTTTGCTGAAAGCCTAGAGGAGCAACTCAAAACAAAGTGGATGACAGGGTGTAACTATCACTACTGCCTATACCTTTTTATGGAAAGGACATTCTGTCCTATAGTTGTACACTGTCTAGCAAAATGGAGTCTTGGTTTACGGTAGCATCTTCTAGGTGCCATTGCCATATGAATAAATAATCATAACATAAAAAGGGAATGTGAAGAAAGAAGAGAGGCCCTCAACAACTAGAGGCCAGAGGGAGTGGGTAGGTGTGGCTACACTTTAGTGCAACACAAGCTGGGTAACACAGATCAGTGACAATCCTGCCCTGGAGTGGCGTAACTTTGAATTACATAAGGGCCTTGGTACACAGTTAAGTTTAAGTGGCTTCTGGAGCTCTTAACCCCTGGACTGGCTGCACATTAACACCTTGTATCTGGCTTAAAGCACAGGTGATTCAGCGTAGAGTTACACCACTCCAGGGTAGTATTATCTCCAATCTGTTTAAATTTGTTCTTGTTCCATTACCATGTGGCCGCTTCTCACATCTATTCCATTCAAGTTGAAATCGTCCAGTATCCCAGAATGCTCTGAGGGCCCCTATCCTTTCTTTCTCCGGCAATCAGGAAGCATCCACTTCCCCACACTCCACCAGCCAGGCTGTCAGTCAGCCAGGCATGCCTGAGCTCCAAGGGACCCAAACCCTTTTTTCCCCAGAGTGCTTGATGGCTGTGGTGCCTCCGGTCACTGCCCAGACTGGCTCTGCTCTTACTTGAGCTCCAGAGAAAAAAGGATTGGGCCCCTTGGAGCTCTGGTCTCAATGAAACTGACACAGCGGCTCTATGCTGAGAGCAGGGCGATCAGGGTTTAAGCTTGGCAGCCCTGTTCTCAATCCCAAACCGCTGTGTCAATTTCACCAAGAACAGAGTCCCAGAGAAGCTGATTCCCCAGGTTTCTCTGGGCTCCTATACACATGCAGGGAGCCAACTCGATTAATCAATTAATCGAGTCTGCTGGAGCGCAGAAATAAACATGCTCCAGCGGATTCTAGTATCACATGCATCAGCACCCCTGTGCTGAAAAATGGCAATGGGGTGCTTCGAACTAAAGCTCGTTCGATGAGCTCATTCAATGAGCTTTAGTTTAAAGTGCCCCACTGCCATTTTTCAGCACGGGAATGCTGATGCACATGATACTCAGGCACTTTTAATTAGTGTGGCTTGCTAATTAAAGTGCCCCCACACACCTCCCGGAGCACATGTAAAAATGCCCTCTGTTCTCACTGAAACTGACAGCAACTCTGCACTGGGAGTGGGGCCTCCAGGCTTAAGCCCTGACAGCTCTGCTCAGCATGGAGTCATGTCATGGGGTCCCCAGGGATAGCCGTGATAACCCTAGGGCTCTGTGACCATGCCAGTTCTGCTCTACGGGCACCTTCTAATCTCCCCTGCCATGTCTTATTGGTTGAAATAATAAGTTGGGAGGCTTCCCATGATTTTGTGGTCA
>NW_005842008.1:1024002-1024423 GCF_000455745.1 Alligator sinensis
CATCTTGGATCCCTTGCCGGGTCTCACTTAAAGTCAGGGACTTGTGGGTCATCCAAAGCCTTATCGGCTAGATGCGTAGCTCCAAAACCACCCGTTTACCACGCCCCATGCCTCGCAGTTGTATTCAAACGTTGTCCCTCTGAGGCTTTGATCTAGCTTGGCCTCCTGTCATCACTGGGCCCTTGTTCCCTGTCTGCATGCCCTCTGGCGCTGGGCCCTCCATTGTACCTTACCATGTGACTGCTCCACTAAATCAAACACTAAGCCAATTAACATTTGTTTGGCTGACAGAGTAAGGTATAACAAGGCCCTAACAAGGACTTAAAACTAGTTTCAGGTGTTAATGTATGCACAATCCACGTGTTAAAAGCTCCAGGCGCTGCCCAAAATTACCATGTAACAAGGCGCTTTCATGCGGGGG
>NW_005842008.1:1024433-1028551 GCF_000455745.1 Alligator sinensis
GGGGGGGGGGGGGTCCTCTACCAAAAAGATTTTCCAAGTTTAAGTCTGCTTTGCAACACAAAACTGGGAGTAGGGATCTGGCTGCTGCTTGTTTTTTGTTTCAGATAATTTATTAGGCATGTGAAGATATTTTTAAATAGTTACAGTTCAAAACATATCAGATAAAGCAAAGGGCACTTGGAAATGATTTGCAAATAATTGGTGCAAACGTGAATGACTGGTGCCTCCCAAGACTGGGAGGGCACAATTTGTGGGCGGCAGTGGCAGGGTGGCAAGTGGCAACCACCTGCAGAAGCCAGAGAGGTGGATGGGGGTGGGGGAGGTTGAAGGTTTGCGAGCAGCGATTGGTGACCACCCACAGAAGCCAGCATCAGTGGTAGCAAGTGCCAACCACCTGCAGAAGCCAGCAGTGGTGAGCAGTGACTGCGCCACAGAAGCCATTGGTGGCATCAGCAGTGGGGGCGGGCAGGGGGTGACAAGCCCTGGTGGCCAGTCTCAGGAGGGGCACATGCCCTCCTATGTTCCCCTATTCATTGCCTATAGGTGCAGAGATATTACTGTATTACAGAAATGTTTAACAAAGTTCCTTTCCAACTGAATGAGTTTTAAAATTATCTCTTGCTATAGCAATTAAAAACAGGCTAGATCAGCAATGAGATTTTGTTTTAAAAAGCATCTGTAGGTTTCAGACAATGGTAAATGCAGTAATAAAGATACCTTTTAAAGATGTTTATGTCTAATTTTAAAGGACTGTAGTCCAAATTAGTATTTTCCTGATAATGTTATGGATAACTTGGACCCTGAAAGCCTACAGTGAGACTTTCATATGTTTATAATTAGAAAGCTAAACTGATTGACATTTACCAGGAAGATTTTGTAAAACAAAATTAAACTTTGTGTTTTGTTTTTAAAGTTGCCTACCTCTGCAGCATCATGAGGTCACCATGCCTACTCTGTTGCTATGGGGAGAAAAAGATGCATTTATGGAAGTTGAAATGGCAGAAATTACACGGATTTATGTTAAAAATCATTTCAGGTTAACTATTTTGTCTGAAGCCAGCCATTGGCTCCAGCAGGATCAGCCTGACATAGTGAACAAGTTGATATGGACTTTTTTAAAAGAAGACGTAACAAGAAAAAGAGAGTGACTTTTCCCACGTGTTTTAAGAGGTCTTCGTAAAAGCTCTTAATTTAAAAACTTATTGTTATCAGGGCCATATATCCAGCCTACCTTCTATTTTGGGTTCTGTTAGAGAAAAGTGTTTTCAATACACTGTAAATATTTGAACACCAATGTTATTACTAAAAGAAAATGATAGTGTGAGATTATATAATGTTAAAATTGGTTTTACTTGTATACCTGTCTTTTGCACATAAAAACACATGCCTTAAGATGTATGTATTTGTACAGTATGGAAATCATGGAAAGTTGCTTGGTTTTGATTTCTTTCTTGCTTTACAATTTTAATGTGTGGTGCCTTTTACAAATTTATAATGAAACAATGGAGGGGTGCCATATAAAATGAAATCATATATCTATCAGTTTTCATTCTACCAGCTGAATTTTTTTACTGTACTTGACCATTTAAAATGTTTTTATTGACTGCATTTTAATGTATCAGGCAAAAGAAAAATTTCTGCGCACATTTGTAGTCTTCAGGTGATAACTCATACATATCTTGTATTGTCAAATAGCAGCTGCTTTTTATGGCGTATTTTTCCTAATTGAAAAAAAAGTAGAAATCTGTACACACAACCTGTCTGAACAAGTAGAATGGAAGAGCTATATTCATGACATGTATCAAATCCACCTATGTCTAATAAAATATATCTTATGCCCTTCACCTGACTCTTTACAGAGATACCGTATTTCTTACTGAAGGTGAATACTAACTTAAGTGTCTGCTGTCACTGTGCAGACTTTCTCATGCTTTTATTGTTGAAATTTGTACAAAATAAAGCCTCCCTCCTATGATAACTATTCCTGTCTCCAAGGAACGCTGCTAAATTTTTCTGCTTAGCGAAGAAGAGATTCAATGACTATAGCAATCCAGGTTATGGTAAACTTCACTAACATGGGGTGCATACACAGGTACTAAGTCCACTTAAAATAAGGCGAGTTAACTACGTCAAATTAAGTTAAGCCATGTCAGAGCGAATACACGTATAGCTCCTTGACATGGTGGCAGCCATCTTGTGAGCTAGATCAACTTAACTAATATGACTCAAGATAATACACCAGATAGACCTTGTTATGACTCCGTGTATGACCACACCAGGTAAAAAAAGGCATATTAAGGAACATCATATAAACCTGACTGTATGACCTGCAATTATCTTCTGTTTGTTTACTGATATATCCATATAGTCTCCCATCAAAGGCGTGGCAGGTGAGTGAATGAACGAAGATAGCCGCCAGTTTCCTAGATCCATAAGCAGGAACCTTAAGATATTACTTACCTGTCACAAAAGTGGTGCATTGGCTGGGAAGCCAAGTGTAATCAACATGGAGACAATGCGTGGAGATGTGAAACCACCATTGGACTGGCAACAAGCACGCAGTCTTACCCCACGGATTTTGCAAAATCAGCAAGCACAAATGGAGGAGCTGGTGAGAATGAGAACTCAGGAGGCAGAGGCACGTAACATAATATTTAGAGGATTAGAACAGGTGAAAAACTTGGCTCAAGAAAATCTAGGTACTCCAAGAGGCTCCAAGATCTACCGGTGGATCAAGATCCACTGGTTGGTAACCGCTGGTGTAAATTATAGAAAGTCAAATGAAGTGGCTACTTTTGATACCTTTCCAATGCCACAAATTGATGATATAGTGAAGAGGATAGATCAGGCTATTTCGAAACTTGATTAGCAAAGGGGTATTGGCAGCCCTATGGCTGCACAGGATAGAGAGAAAACAGCTTTTGGCACACCCTGGGGCTTATTTCAGTTTAAGAGAATGCCCTTTGGGTTGCATGCAGCAGCTGCTTCATTTCAGCTTTGGTGGATAAGATCTTAGCCCCACACCAAAATTATGCCGTGGCATACATTGATGATATTATTATTTTTTCAGAGGACTGGCTACAACATCAACAACATGTAAAAGCTGTATTACAAGAGTTAAGGACTGCTGGGCTAACAGCTAACCCTAAAAAATGTGCCAGGAAGAAACCCCGTATTTTGGGTTCCAGGTAGGCCAGGGCTGTATTCAACCCGTGGTGGATAAAGTTCCAGCTATTTGGGATTATAGGTTACCTAAGAATCTGGTCCTTTCTAGGATTTTGTAATTATTATTGACAATTTATCCTGGGAATTTCTGAGTTAGTGGCCCCATTAATATGGGAAGAGGGAGATCAAGCCAGTTGTGGTGGTCTGAGCGAGATATACAGACCTTAAATAGGGATGTCATGGCGCGGGGTCCTGCAGGAGGGCCGTGATCTCCTCAAGGCCCCCTCCCCGTGCCAAGTTGGCCTAAGGGCACCCTCAAATTCTCGCCCACCACGTCTTTGGTGTTCAACTATATTAGGGAGGCTGCCTTCACGTCTTCTTGGACACGGTTTAGATGTGCTCCGAGCCCCGTGGGCTCCTGGACCCCTTTCTGGGCCCTGTTCTATAGTGGGTGTTTCAGGGCACCCTAGCCTTATGGGCTATGCGTGGCTCCAACCACCCCTTTACCACGCGCCAAGCCTCACAGGAGTAACTGACATTGTTCGGTCTCTCTCTGGGCCCTCTACGGTGCTCGGGCTCTCCTCAGCCCTGTCTCTCTCTGCGCCCTCTCCAGCGCTCATCAATGCTGCCCCCTTCTCTCTGGGGCTTCTCCCAATAATGCTGCCCCCTTCTCTCTGGGGCTTCTCCACAATGCTGCCCCCTCTCCTAGGGCTCCTCAAATGCTGCCCTCTCTCTCTGGGGCTCCTGAAATGCTGCCCTCTCTCTCTGGGGCTCCTCAAATACTGCCTTTCTGGGACTGGGGTCAGTGCAGCCCGAATGCTGCGCCCTCACTGGCGCTGGGGTCCCCACACTGCTGTGGGTCCCCTATCAGGCCTCCTCCAACCCCTAATAGCCTCACCCAAACCACCAGTATTAAACAGTAAACAAAACGCAAGCCCCTCGGCTATAACATC
>NW_005842008.1:1028919-1031419 GCF_000455745.1 Alligator sinensis
TTTCCCTAACAGTTTTCTCCCTTCTTAGGAGCAGTGCACCTAAGTGCTCTGCGACAAGGGATAAGAAAACCCATGCTGTACACCCCTAATTTCCAATAAATGTTTTTATTACAAACAGATGCCTCAGGACTTGCTTTAGGGGTGGTGTTATTCCAAAATATCTGAGGAGAGGAACGACCATACACAAGTAAGAAACTTTCAGGAGCCGAAAGCAGATATTCCACAATAGAACGCGAATGCCTGGCTATTTGTTGGGGAATTGAACTTTTTAGATATTATCTGTTAGGAAGAAAATTTATATTAAATACAGAACACGCTCCATTAAGATGGCCCTAATCAGTGAAGACCAATAATGCACGTATAATGTGATGGTATTTGGCATTACAACCCTTCCATTTGTCTGTACAGCATCACCCCAGGAGGAGAAATATAATTACTAACTTCCAGTCCGACTTTTCGGTCGAAGATAACATCGACCGAAAAGTGCGATTTGGCCAAACAAAGAGTTGTTTTATCCAGAAATGAGGTACTAACAGAGATATTCCTAAACTATGGGGAAATTGGGGGGGGGGGGGGGGGAGGTATGTAACAAGGAGACAAACGACCCTGTTACGAGAGATAATATGAGTAAAACTTACCATAAGTCGGAGACACTGGTGACATCACCAAGCGACATCTCATGGCAGGAGATTCACACACCTGAAAGAAGACTTTAATTGTTGACCAGAAGAGAAGCAAGGAGGAAGCACTGAAAGATCACCGCCCACAAGACTCTACCCCTGGAAGGGGACAGAGTGTGAGAGAGAGTGACCGAGAAGATTAGGGCAGCCCATGCGGAGGCATAGGAACATGGCAGCGACTTGTTAGAATAGACAGTGTGCACCCAGAGATACAGAAGTAACTTACCCGAGCAAGCAATAGGTGAGAAAGCTCCGGGAGATGGGTGGACATGGGTACCATGAACTACAAATTAGAATCTAGAGAATAGAAAATAAAGAAGAAATAGTAAGGTGAGATCTGTTAGCAGCTGACCAGTCATAAGGACTGTGAATTATAGACCTTGTTGATTATGACTCCATGTATGACTACACTGGGTAATTTCTGTAAGGTATATTAAGGAACATCATATAAATGTGGCTGTATGACCTGCAATTATCTTCATTTGTTTACTGATATATCCATATATTCGCCCATCAAAGGTGTGACAGGCAAGTGAACGAACAAAGATAGCTGCCAGTTTCCTAGACCCATAAACGGGAACTTTAAGAACTTACTTACTTGTAACATAAGGAAAGAATAACATTACACTGAAGAGGAATTTAAAGGGTAATACTTAATTTTATAAGTTGATGTAAAATGGGTACACATTAATACTCTTTTCAACTTGAACTCTCCCAGCTACCACATATACTTCAGCTTCTGAGCAATCATATTCAAATAGAAATGACAACCTATTACTTAAAGGAGTCATGGGATTCTAAAGAATTGAAAAATAAAACAAACTCTAGTTCTAGTTTTTTAAGATCGTAAAATTGTGTTCATTGGGCACCTGAAACCTCTTTTCAATATAGAAAATAATTTGTCTTCTAAGAAGCTTTATATTGAAAATGTTTTAGGGAAAATTGGCCTTCTAATCAATGGCCATTATGAATTGAGAGGACAAGGTTAATGCTAAACTCATCTGCTCTGCATTTTCCTGACACTGAATAGATACCAATGTATTGTAAATGTTCCCAAGGCATATCCTAGTCTTTTGGGTTAAGAGCTAGTTTCTTTAATTAATTAAATTTATTATTAAGCGTACTGTACGTTTCATTGCAACAAAAAAAAAAGCGTACTGTATGTTTTATTGCAACAGAAAAAAAATCTAAAGAAAGGCTGTTTATGCCATCCATTTTGTATTAGTGGTGAGCAGGAAGAAGCCCAGATGCTGTTTTGAACTACAGTAATGATATTATATCCATTTTTGCTGGATTCTCTAGTGGCCTCTCTCTTCTCATGTACTTGTTCTTTTACATCTATTTCATGTCGAGATGATGTAGTACTGTAGCTCACTGACAAGATCAAAACAAGTATAAAAAGGGCTTGTTCTTGTCCATCCCTTCCTTCAACATTTTCAGATCTATTCTCTCTAAAGGATCAAATAAATCGGCTCTTTCTCTGCTCCCCAAAGAAATCATGCTTGAGTTTGATGTGACTCTTTCATACTGAGGCACATTTCTATTGATGGTTAAAAGATACAGTAGGTACATTTTGTTTAAAATAATATTCAGAAGTGTCATGACCCAAAGGCATGATTTTGTGTGTGCTTCGGCACCAGAATTATCCCCGCCAAGTTGCAGCTTCATTGCACAGGAGAGTTTCCTGTTGCAGAGGAAAACCCCGGTGCAGGGACGAGTTTCCCGCTTTTTCTGCAGCTTCTTTTGCAGAGTGCATTGCTCGAGTTGCAAGAGGAATGCACGGTGCAAAAGAGTTCCCGCCACTGGTATGCAAATTCATT
>NW_005842008.1:1034136-1035551 GCF_000455745.1 Alligator sinensis
AAGAGGACTCCACATCCATCTCGTGGGGACTCTGGGTACACGGCAGGGTAACAGAAACCCTGTGTGAGATCCAGAGGAGCTTGGCGGCCTGATCCACCGCCCACCTCTTCCCATCTTCGAGCGCGACTTTTATAAGACGTGCCTACGATTCCTATTTTGGTGGCTCGTTCACCCAGAGCATCCAGAGCTCTGCACCGTGGAGCCTAGCAACATCCACGAGACCGTCTGTGTTGTCTGTCTGTAACTGCAACTCAAGCAAGTTTTCCAGCCTACACCACTGCCATCTCGGTGTAAGTAAACAATCTTTAAAACTACCGATACGCGTTTGTGCCTAATTCCAGCTCGACGGCCTCCCCTCTCCGACCCGGCGTGCCCGGGCTGCTGGCCACAGCCCGCGTGCAGCACGGAAAAGGGCTCGGGTCGCTCCCGGCCCGCACAAGAAGTACTCTCAGTACTGGGCTTCTGTTCCCTGGACCCCAGATGCAAGGCCACCCTAAGGATTTTCATAGTTCCGTATGAGACAAGACGTGTTTGCGCCTCAGGCTAACTTCCACAAGTAGCATGGACTGTATCTTGACACCCCTCACTTAAAATAAAGATCCACGGTGACACAGTCCAAATAGCATCTTTCTATTACTGCAGAACTCTATACGTGAAACAAAGACAAAGGCTCACGTTGAGTCCATCTCTATTCTACAAAGCATGCTACATGATAGTGGTTAAATCCTTGATTTCAACATCTACCCATGGGGCTTTGGCACGCACCTAAAGTTTCCCATGTGCTCTGCTGAATAGCAATAGGCTTAAACACCTGTTTAAATGTGTTGCCATGTAGAGACCTGAAGAACAAAGGACACATTTGTGATCAAGGCATCAGCCTGTGACTGAGGAGACCTTCAATTAAAATGAAAGCTTGCCTGTAATGTTAAGCATCTGTTTGAGCATGTTGCTGAACAGAGGCAGACAAGGTTCTTTGGGTAAATCTGGTATCTTTTACTAGACCAACTTAATAGTTGGAAATGTTTTTCTTAGCAAGCTTTCAGGTTTAAAAACCCTTCATCAGGCTGAGGAAGCATCTGCAGTTGGTATGTGAGGCTTCAACTGCCTTGTGCATCAGGTCTCTCCCTACAATGCAGGGACAAGGCAGATGCGGGGCCTGGCGTGTACAGGCATGAAAAGTTTAAAAAGGACCTAATTCTTCTGGTCTTTCCAAACACCCCCACAAGAAGGAGCCTCCACCTGCCAGGCTCTGTGCGGCTGGGCTGACCTAGGGCTGCAGCTTTACACAGGGAGAGGGGTCAGTGGGCCCCATAAAATAAACAGACGATTCGGTATCTGGTACAAAGAAAAGCCCGAAGGCCTGGCTTCAGTTTTCTCTGCTCACCCCAGCCCCGCGGGCAGCCGGGCAGCAGCGC
>NW_005842008.1:1036167-1039922 GCF_000455745.1 Alligator sinensis
GGCCGACGAAGCGGGCGCCGACGTGACGTTCCGCGTGGGGCCGGCGCGGTTCGGCGCGCACCGCGCGGTGCTGCTGGCCCGGGCCCCCGCTTTCTTCCTGGGCAGCGCGGGGAAGGCGCCGCGGCACCTCGGCCGCCACGAGACCGTGACGCTGCAGCGCTTCGAGCCCGCCGAGTTCCGCGCCTTCCTGCGGTAAGTGTCGCGCCCCGGCCGGGCCTGGGGCGGGGGCCCGCGGGCAGCGCTTCGAGCCCGCCGAGTTCCGCGCCTTCCTGCGGTAAGTGTCGCGCCCCGGCCGGGCCTGGGGCGGGGGCCCGCGGGCGCGGGATTAGCCGTGATCACTGCAGCGTCTCCTGGCCCTGCTGTCTGAGCAGTGACCCGCGCTTGGCTCCCCCGCTGGCGCACGAGCCAGCCCCGACAGTCAACGGCTCTCATAAACCCTTCCACACGCCGGTCTCGTGCTCTCTGTTGGGTACCTCATCTGCCCAGCATCAGGGACGGAGCGGGGGCGAGTAGTCCCCAAAGAGCAGGCAGCAGTTGGCGCCATCCTTGAGTTGCTGTCATGACATCCTTTAGCACTGCTGCTGGGAGAAGAGCTCTGTCTCAATGCCCTGTGGCTTATTTTGGCACCAAAATGCTCTTTTTGGAAAGGCAAGCAGTGAGGTTTTCAAATTAAAACTGTGGCAGACTTTACTGAAGAGCTTTCTCTCCTGTCTCCTATATTTATCACTTGCTCACCTGTCCTGGAAGTTGACTTTGCACCAGGACAACAGTGATGTCCCTGATTTATGTGCATCTGGCATGGAGTGGTTCAGATTTTGGCTGTTTTGCTTCTGGGTCTAGACAAAAAAAAAAAAACTCCCTTAAACCTGACCGTAGATAATCTTACTGGCACTTGGTCTCAATGGGTGCGTCTACACAAGACGCCTGAATGCACAGTGGACTGTTCTACTGTGCATTAGCACATCACGACAAAAACTGTGCTAATGCACAGTTGAATTAGTCTACTGTGCGTTGTGTCACAAAAACATTTGCCTTTGCTACTGCATATTAGCCTAGCTACTGTGCCTTTATCTAGTACCTCTTATTACTAAACATCATGGTCAGTAGCAAAGGTGCATTAATGAATGTATCAATATGTACAATATGTAGTAAAATAATAAGGGATAGTTTGTCAGGATAAAAATTTTCAAATTTCTAACTGCATGCTAACTTAAATTACTTTTTCACTTCTCTGTTTTCTTAATGGTAAGCCTGTCACATACCCACAATCCATGGATCAATATCACTTGTTTTTGGTTTATTTGCCTTTGCTGGAAAGGAATCATACATCCCTAGGGTCCAGTAGATTCTCCTGGGAGACTTGTAATGCTAGTCTTGCAAAACAACTGATTCAGTTGCAAAAACATCTTTTCTAAATATCTTTTTTTTTTTTTTAATACTACGTTCTAAAATGTAGCTCCCTATGTACTCTTAAACTTACTTATAAATGCATTTAAAAAATGAGTCTCTACTCTATGTACTCCAGTACTGCCAGTATATACATCTTCCTACCTATATATCTTATTCAAAAAAAGCATAGGGGAAAAGAGGTGTACTTGGTAGCCATATTGGTCTGAGACAAAAAGACATACAAAAAACTTAGTTCCAGAATGATACCTTTTATTAGACCAACTAGGAAATTGCAAGAAAATTGTCCTTTACTTGAACAATTTTCTTGCAATTTCCCAGTTGGTCTAAAAGGTATCATTTTGTAACCAAGAGTTCTAGTTTTTTGTATGACATAGGGGAAAAGATATATTTTTATGTGTCCCGAAGATCTACAGCCTTGAGCTACATTGGACCAAGAAAGCAGACAACTTTTGGAGTTAAATTCTGCTTCATAGATAAAACTGGAATTTATTACACTGAATGGCTATGCTAATCCCAGTGGTTGAGTTATCAAAGGGGCAAGAGTGGTGTCTTATAGCTAGGGTCCAGACCAGTCATGTCTTTGGTCAGAAGCAATACCTTGAATTATATTCAGGAATAAGTTAGAAGTCAACATAGTTATTTTTGAGCCTGGAGGTAATGTGGTCCCTGCATGAAACTGGTAAACAACAAAGGCCATCACCCAGGTTCTATTTGATGGAGTTTTTGATGGTACTCCAACATAACACTTTGCGCAAATTTACATGGAGGTTAAAAAAAGACAGTGATCGCTGCATTAAGGCTTGCACCTGAGAGAGAAAGCTGGAGATGCCAATGTAAAACCAAATTTGAAAAAAGCACTTCCAGCTAGTGACACTCCCTAGCTATCTAACAGGGTGCCTTTCTATGTTTCCTCCTACTTCATGAAAGAAACTTTAAACAACCTTTCCTGATTAATTCTCGATCTTCTCCCAAATTTTTAAATATTATCCTAAATCTTGCTTGGCTTGTTTCATCTAGACTTAATTCCTTTGAGCTCCTGTTTAGCTACAGCACTAAGTTATTCAAATACCCTAAGTGTGCTAAGTGAGATTGGGATGTAAAGCTGGGTCCTATATATATGTAGAAGACTATAGCTCAGATCACAAATAAATTTCCTGAGTGTTTTGAGCAAAATGATGAAATGAGTAAATTATGATAAAATGAGTTCTGTGAAATTCCCATATGAAAAAAGATGGGCAATTGCTTCATTTTCTCTGTAAAATTATTCATTTGTCACGACATCTATACTGACTAAAATCTATCCACATGAGGTCTCCACTATCAGAAAAAGGGCAGCAGCCAGTGCAGCCAGCGTACTTCAGACAAAGAGCAACGGTCAAGAACACTTGAGAGATCCAGGCAACACTGGATCTACCTCCTACAACCTTTTAACGTTCCCCAAAAAAGACAAGATTTGATATGGATCAATAGTTGGAAAACCTGTCAGTGTCAAAAGATGATTTTTTTGAGCAAGGGTCTTGCAGGCTTTTTCTGTCTCCAAAATGAGGAGCACATCTTTTCTGAAGGGAGGAATGACAGTTACCTGGCACAGATGAGAGGCAGATTGAATATTTACCCTTTATCTTAGTTTCATAGGGTCGGAAGGGACCTGAGGAGATCATCTAGTCTGACCCCCTGCCGTGGCAGGAAAGAGTACTGGGGTCAAACGACCCCGGCCAGAAGTTTGTCCAGCCTTTTTTTAAAGACCCCCAGGGTAGGAGCCAGCACCACTTCTTTTGAAAGTTGGTTCCAGGTCCTAGCCGCCCTGACAGTGAAATAGCGCCTCCTAATGTCTAGCCTGAAACTCCCCTCCGCTAACTTGTGTCCGTTGTTTCTTGTAACTCCCGGGAGTGCTCGGGGGAACAGGGACTCTCCCAATGCCTGCTGGTCCCCCTTGACTAGTTTGTAGACTGCCACTAGATCCCCTCTCAGCCTTCTCTTTTGGAGGCTGAACAGGTTCATGTCCCTCAGCCTCTCCTCGTAGGGCCTGCCCTGCTGACCCCTGATCATGTGGGTGGCCCTCCTTTGGACCCTCTCCATATTGGCCACATCCCTCCTGAAGTGCGACGCCCAGAACTGGACGCAGTACTCCAGCTGTGGCCTGACCAGTGCTGCATAGAGGGGGAGGATCACCTCCTTGGACCTGCTTGAGATGCATCTGCGGATGCACGACAAGGTATGGTTGGCCTTTCTGACCACGTCCCCACTTTGTCAGCCCATGTTCATTGTGGCATCAATGATGACTCCAAGATCCTTTTCTGTCTCGACACTGGCGAGAATCATTTTAGGAACAGGATGCCCAAAGA
>NW_005842008.1:1040457-1054976 GCF_000455745.1 Alligator sinensis
GAGCACCATGAGTGCTCGTAGAGCTGTGCCAGAGGTCCCGCAATGACTCCTGCTAGTTCCTTCAGCACTCTGGGGTGGAGATCATCAGGACCTGCGGATTTAAACACATCTAGTCCCTCCAGACCCTGACAAGGTCCTCATTAACCCTAGGCCTGGGTGTGCCACCCACAGGGCCCTCGGGGGTGCCACTGGGGAGATATCCGGGTCCTTCCTCAGAAATACGGAGGCAAAGAAATTGTTGAATATGTCAGCTTTACCATCAGGTGAGATGACCAGGTTTCCCAGCGTGTCCTGCAGAGGCCCCACGTTACCTGGCACCTTCTTTTGCCCCACTATGTATTTGAAAAAGGACTTCTTGTTGTCCTTGATCTGGGTCGCTAGTCCCAGCTCCATTTCCTCCTTGGCCTTCCTGACCGCCTCCCTACATTCCCGAGCTACTGAGGTATAGCTCTCTGTTGTGATGGCCCCTCCCTTCCAATGGGTGTACACCTCCTCTTTTTTTTTTTTTGGAGACGTTCCCGGATGCTTTTGGTGAGCCATGGGGGCCTTTGCGCCCTCTTGCCCCCTTTGACTCGTGTAAGAGTTACTTCCCTTTGAGCTTGGAGGATTGCCTCCTCAAGGAACGACCACTCCTCCTGGACACAACTCCCTCCTGCTCTGGGACCTCAGTGCTTCCCCCACTAGTTTTCTCACCTCGTTAAAGTCCGCCCTCCTGAAGTCGAGGGCTGCTGCCTTGCTGGAGGCTTTCGCCACCTTGCGCTGGATGGTGAATTCTTATCAAGGGCAATAAAATACTCATAAAATTAATGTTTTGGTACTTAATCTGACAAGATTGTAATAGTAAACTGGAGTGGTGGGAACTAAAAACCACTGGAAGAAGATTTGGTAAATGGGCACAGGTACTGAAATTGAATAAGGAGTCGAAGAGGAATATTGGCACTGAGAACTACTGGAGCTGGTCAGGAGAGAAGAACTGAGACTGACTGGATAAGGAGACTGCAACTGGGATAATGAGTCTGGGAAAACAAACTTGCTGGAGGAGGAGTAGAGATTGGAACTGACTAGACGAGGTGAATTAGGGCTGGGAGGAGGACTTGGATGCTTGTAAAGGACAGGACTGGATCAGGTGGGAGAACAAATGGCAGATGGGATCAGGTGTAGGGGAAATGAATGGAAAAGTCTGACCACTGGAGCATGTAGCACAGCGTCTATAAAGAAGTTCTCTATTCCAGAGCATTGCCTTTCCTCCGCTATGGGAGAATATCTATGAAATCCAATCTCCTGCTGCTATCAGTTATTCTCTTAGCTCAAGTAGCAGGAGTTTATGTGGTGAACTTAACAGTGCCAACTCTCCTGATGAGCTAAAGGACAAACACCATACCACAGGATAAGATTTATCTTCAGTGGTTTGGTTTTCTTAAATGAAATGTAGGGAGCTGTACACACAAAACTGGCACATACATTATTAAGTCTGCAGAGTCATGGATGACAAGCCAAGTCCCAGATTGCTGCTGAGTACTCGTCTTGGAAGAAAGGGGAAAAGGAGGAGCCAGGAAATTAATGACCTGTCGGGCAATACTTGGGAAGGGTAAATTATATAACAGTCGGTTTGTAAACATCTGGAGGAGAAAGAGAATGATAACTAGTACCCACCATGGATTATTAAGAACAAATGCCAAGCCTTTCCTGTGACAGGTAAGAGGAATGCAGTGGACATAGCATATCTAGATCTTAGTAAGGCTTTTGGCCAAGTGTCCCATGGGGCTCATCCACACGTTCAGGCACATGCGCTTGCAGCAGCTCATATAGAAACGGTGCAAATTTGAGCCAGGGCTTTTTGCCTCAGCGCACGTGCCCAGACATACAGTTTGGTATGGGGCAAAATGACTCTGCACGTATTGTGCCACTTGGGACAAAATAACCCTGCCTGACTCCTCCCGGATCTGCCGCCAGGGGGAGCTAGAGCCTGGGGCCAGCACCTGTAATCTGATGGACAAATAAGCAGGAGCTTCTGGGGCCTGGCCAGTTGGTATCTGGGGACACTACCCCTTGTGTCAGCTGGACTGCTGCAGCAGCATCCAAAATCAATTTTTTTAAAATACACCAAAATCCACAATTAGAACAAAAGACCACTTTTCTCTCTCTCTCTCTCACACACACACACACACACACACACACACACACACACACACACACACAAATAGAGAGATATCAATCAGTTGAGCAATGCTTTATTGGTATATTTACAATGTTAAAGCAATTTAGAAGCCTACCAGTGTCTCTATCATCATGATAAAATACATACTAAATATCTACATGTGTTAATGTGTGCTTTTGGTTTTCTTCACACATGATGGGTATGTAATGGGATGTGGGGTTTGCAGGAAGGTGGGTGGATGTGGAGGGATGTGGGTAGGTGTGGGATGATTGCAGGGGGACTGTGGGTGTGGAGAGACCTTGTGGGGGGGCTGCTCAGGAGAGGTAGGTCCCCTGGCCCCCACAGGGTGCAGCCCCCCACACACAGCCCATGGGCTGCCCCCCCCCGGAGGGCCACAGCCCCTATCCCCCACAGGGTCCCAGGCACCCTGCAGGGCCACATTTCCTCCCACGCATGGCCCATAACTTACCTCCTGCAGCAGGGACTGTGCGCCAGCAGGGACCGCGAACTGAGTCAAGCCGGGTCCTGCTGGCACTGGGGCCGCACACACTGCCAGGCCAGCCTGGTCCCATGGCGACAGGACCTGACTTGGCTCAGGTTGTAGTCCCTGCATACCGTGCCAGGTCCTGCTGCCATGGGACCGGGTTGGCCTGGCAGCGTGAGTGGCCCCAGTGCTGGCAGGACCCAACTTGGCTCAGTGTGGGGTCCCTGCACGTCACGCCGGGTCCTGCCTCCAGCAGCAGCGCTGCTTGCCCTGCAGTGCCTGCAGGGAGGCAGCACACAGTGGGACCCGGCCCAGTGCAGCTCACTAGTCCGGCTTTGCACCAGAGTAGGTCGCATGGCTCCTGTGCAAAGCCACACCACCTGCACGGCCTGGGCCAGATCAGGCTGGCAGCACGAGTTTTCCATGAGGCGAAGGCACACCTGAGCCTCATAGAAAACAAGCCCCACCAGCCCGCAAAGCTTGACTAGTGAATTGGGCCAGGCCAGGTCCTGCCGTGCGCTGCCAGCTCCATCACAGCTACCGTGCACCACCAGCTCCAGCCACTTGCTGCCCTGCACAGGCTGCCACATGCCTGCCCCCCAACCTAGCCCCAGCAATGCTGGTGGCAGCAGGCAGTGTGGCTGTGGCTTTGCTGCAGGCGTAGGTGGGCAGTGACATGGCGCTGTGTAAGCCGGACTCCTACCTGCTGAATGGACCCAGCCCGGCCTGGCCCATTCAAGGCCTTGCGCTAGCAGGCCAGGCCAGGCCCATTCAGCATGTAAGAGCCCAGGTCACACAGCACTGTGGCGCGGCCCTCAGTGCCTGCAGCAGAGCCAGTCACACTGCCTGCTGCCGCTGGTGCCGTGGGGGCTGGATGGGGGGGCATGTGTGTGGCAATCCCCACTCGAGCCCTTCCACGTCCCTACCCACTGGGACATCCCCACACCCCCCTTCACTCCCCATAGCCCCCAAGAAGCCCCTCTACTCCCGACATCCCCCTGCCCACTCTTCACCCACACCCATAAACCCACCCACCCCATTCTCTAACTTACCTTTGACAGTGTCCGGGGCAGCAGAAGCACCACAGAGACGCTCTGGCTGGGTGCTCAGTCTTTCCTAGAGGACTGACTCCTGTGTTGCCTCCAGGCATGGTCTGGGACCGTGCCTTGCCCCGCTGTTCTGCAGAGTGTTGGGTTTGGGTTTTTTTTACCCCTATCCTGAAATCTAATTTTGTCCCTGTGCTGCAAACGTGCAGCGCAGGGAACATTTTTTTGTTCCCGCACATGCCTCTTTCAGCGTTTCAAAGGGGTTTGAGACGCTGCAAGACGTACGTGTGTGCTCGTCTGGACGCACCCATGGAGTTTCAAAGGTAAACATATGCTAGATAGAATAACTGTTAGGTGGACATATAATTAGCTAAATAACTACCAGCAG
This sequence comes from Alligator sinensis, assembly GCF_000455745.1. Lineage (NCBI taxonomy): Eukaryota > Metazoa > Chordata > Crocodylia > Alligatoridae > Alligator > Alligator sinensis. The sequence continues at coordinate 1,044,534 of NW_005842008.1, forward strand.
AGGGTTACTATAAATGTATTGATTTCAGAATGGCAAGAAGTGTCAAATAAAGTTCCACAGTGACCTGCTGTGTCTGAAGCTGTTTAACAGCTTTGTTAATTACTTGGATGCAGAAACAGAGAAAGAGAATATTCTGTGTGGCCGCAGAAAACAAGACAAGAAGCAAGAGTCTTAAATTGCAACAGGGAATATTTAGATTGGATAATGGGAAGAATTTGTTTTCTCACCAAGAGAATGGTTAAGCACTGGAATAGGCTACCTAGAGAGGATGTGGAATCTCCATCCTTGGAAGGTTTAAAGAACACAGTAGGCAAACACTTTTTTAGGACGGCTTAGTCAGGGATGATCGTGCCTTGAGCAGGACTGGATTAGATGACTTCCTAAAGTCTCTTCCAGCACTACCTTTTCTATGATTTCTAGTATATTGTATTTGTACATGTTAAGTTCTCCATAAAAGACTATGCAGAAAGCATAGAGTGGGCTAGAACCATATGGTGGAGAATAGCTAAATACATTGTGGTGGCATTTTAGGCTTCATAGGTATGGCCTGTGGATCACCTTGCACAAAACAGATAGCAGTTTTATTTGCATTACATGTATGTGTCTAAAAATAAACTGAATGAATCGGTGAGTTGAAATTAAGCTTGCTAATTTTTGCTTTTTTCATTAAAAATAGCAGAGCAATTAAAACACATCTCCAAGTCTCAGTCCAGTAGATTTTAACCACAAGGTTATGTGGTTGATGTGGAAGGGTATCGCTGAACCTACATGAATAGATTTATAACAAATGTGGTGGCTTAGGTATTACAGAAGTTTTCACTTAGCATTTTGATTTTTTTCCTATATAACCAGTTAATCGGATCTTCCTGAAATCTTTTTCCATTGCTGTATTTTTGCTTTTGTGGCTTTGAGTCTTTAACCTCTTCTAATTGGATTCTCTTATCTCTACCTGATGTCTCACAAGGAAAACAAAATCTCTTTATATGATGAATTTTATGTCTCAACTGCTATTTATAGTTTTCTTCCTGTTTCTGTACTTACGTTCATCTCTTCTTGGCACTATTAAATCCCTTGTTTTCAACTGCCTTACTATTTTTAACAAGGTTTGCAAGTAGCTAGTTATTCTTTTTTACTATTAAGTATCTTCTCTTTTGAAGAAAAGTAGTTCATTTCAGAATTTGAAGTTTAATGGGGAAATACATTACCTGTCCTCTAAATCTTTACAATACAAAATCTTACCTATTTTAAAGTCATCTCTAATGTGCCTGTCGCTTTAATGTCCAGGGCCCATTCTGCACTAGAAAGATTGTTTAGGTATATATAAAAAAAATGATGTAGCTAGAACAGCAGATGCCCCTTTTCTGTGCCCTATGTAGGTGGAGTCATATCAGCAAACATTTATTTTTCCTAGTGTGGCTCATTCCATGTGGGACACTTTTTTTTCAAGCTATGTCAGAAGTAGTTTATACTGGCAAAAGAACTCTTTATCTCCACTGAGGAGGTTCACTGTATAGCTCTCTTGGCTTTTCCTATGCTGGTAGACCCTTCTAAGTATAAACTAAGCCTAAGCACCACTTGAGAATTGGTGCCATTCAGCGGTTCTTTTCTTCTTTTCAAGCCCCTCCAAATAATATGATGGTAAAAATAGAATACACTTTTAAAGCTGAACTTGTCTTAGCATATTCCAGATGTTTTACCTGCCTTTCTGATATTTTTCTCTTTTATTTTCTTCCATCATTTCCCCTTTCCTCACAATCTAATCCCCTGTGAACAAAATAATTGTCAGTTCCTGAGCTTCCTCCCTGCTCCTGAGTGCTTTCCTTCTTCACCCTGCTTAGATTTGTTCTGTCCCTTCTCACTCACTCTCTGTTTGTTTTTTTCCAAGACAAAAAATATTTTCCTTTCTTTGCTTTTCCAGTGCTCATGTGCATGTGGTGGTTTTTGTAGAAGCACCTCATGTGAATTTAAAATCCTTGAACTGATAAAGATCTTCATCTATCACTTTGAACCCAAGTGATCTCTTGGCTCCACTTCAGAAATTTTGGCCTTCTTTATTTAACAGTTCTACAGCTATTCAAAGGGTAGCACTCCCCATCTTGGGGGGTGAGAGCTGTCTTTTGCTGGTACTGCCCAAGTGTATAAGAAGAATGTAGCTTGAATCATTAATTGTATCCCTAGCTACTACATTCATACAAACACTGAATGCAATGGAATAGTAGCAACTGGATAGAAAATGCATTTTAACTTGGACAACATAAAGTAATATACTAGCACAATTAGGATCAATAAACAGTGGTTATGACCTCCTTTGGAGCTCTCTCTCTAATTGGCTTGATCCATTAAAAATTATTCTAATATAATAAAAGCCTTAGTCTGTCTGTCTGTCCATAATGCTCCGGGCCAACTGTGCATGCGCCGCTGAGGGGACGCATGCTGATTGGCTGCAAGGGCATGTTACGGAAAGAAAGAGTGAGGGACCCACTGCCTCCCCCAGCCCCGCTGCTGCCACCACCCAGGCCCGACAACAGCTGGCAGAGGCGGGAGGCAGCAGGGAGGGAGGGAGGGGAGGCAGGGCATGTTGCATGTCGCTGGGTGGCAGTGGCTGCAAGCTCCCTTCCCTCCCTGTTCCTGGGAGCTACCGCTGGCACAGGGTGGAGCAGCAGAGGGTGGAGGGGCGTGCACAGCTGGTTGTAGGGAAGAGGTGATGTAGGGTGCACAAGGCTGGATGCAGGGGTGGGGGGGGACATGGGGAGGGGCCTGGGGCCGGACACAGGGGGAGTGTGGGGGGGGCGCACCAGGCCATAATAGAGGCTCAATGGATTGCAGTAGGGCAGTGAAGGTAATTGGAAATAGAGATTGAATTTGCCTGTGATGCCCACAAAAATTAAAACTTTTTAACATGGTTTACAGAAGTGTCAAATACAACTCCTTTTTGTAGCCTGTAAAGTTGGCTTTTCCTAAACTAATGCCATGAAGCAGCTTTGCTAACACTGCATTTATATAAGGGAAATCTTGTGCAGTGTACAAGACTAATTACACACATGTAATTACTTCAGTTCTTGAAAATATCAGTCCACAATAAAGTTGAGTATGATTGTACAAAGACTGTAAACTTCCCCTACTGAAAATTTCTAGAGCAGTGTTAGAGAAAAAATCATTGCATTTGACCTTGAAAACCAGGAGTCTTCCCTAACTACAGTGAGAAAATGTAGATTAGGTAAAACATAGACAAACTGTGTTTGGCCTCTTGAATCAGGAAGAGCTAATCCCTTAAATTACCCTTCATTCAAAGGAATAGATCATTAACAGATGTATTTATCTCATATTTATCCACTGGTATTTCTTTTATATAATTAAAGTTAAAAATCAAATAAATCATCTTCCCTATATTTTTCTGTAGCTATCCAAGTCAACTGTATGCTAAATTAGAGAATCTTATTCAAGGAAGAAGAATACTATCCAATTTAGGTTCTTACTACAGGAGAACGAAACTTTTTCTACTATTGGCGTTATTTTACGTTCAGAGTCTATGCATAATACCTCTCTGGTACTTCTCGTTTCATGCCAATTTTGAAATGATTTCATGATATTCATGCTGTCTTGATATTTATTCACTTATAAAAACAACTTTTAGATTTATTGAACCTGGAAAAAAATGTAGAATTTATCAGTCTAGCATATTTTTAAATTCATGAGGTCTCTCTTCCATAAGTTTAGTCCCTATAGTACAGGTGCTAGGAGACAATGACATTCAAATAAAATAGAAGTAGTACATTAGAACAAATGCCAAAAAATGTAATTGTGGCACTTCCTGCCATGGGGTTTTAACATTTAACTTCAATATTTGACTCAGAATAGAGGTCAGTGGGTGGACCTTGCTATGTTCTTAAAATTCTCAGTCAACCTCTAGACGAGCATAATCTTTATTTTATTAACTGCACGCTCTAAAATGATTTTTCACCTAATGTGCAGTAGCAGTTTAATCTTCTGACGTCTGTAGTCCTAGGACAGCCTCTGCTTTGTAAATTTAACTTCAGGCTGTTGCTACTGCTACAGACTTTGAGACTACCCTACAGCATCATTCCCATTGCATTATCCTTCATTTAATCATACTTCACATATACCTCTTCTTACTGTTGTTGCTATCTGTCATAGTCCTTTCTGTGCATATGATAAAAAGAAACATCCGGAAGATGGAGTGTCTGTCAGAATTACAGGATCTTCAAATAATATTACTGAAGATAATGGTTATTTCTATTTTTGTATCTAGTTAATTAAGCCCTTTCTTGCATGCCTGAGTTATCAAAAAGCCATTAAACCAAATATAGCAGATTCAGTTCTGCTTTTGCATATATGGATTTTAGAATATTTATTTTTTAAACATTAAAAAAAACTTAGTACAGGACCCATACATTTTGGATTATATATAAAGTAAAACTATAATGTAAGAATTAAAATGGGAAATTTATGTTGGACAACTTGTGCATAAAATGACTTTATTGCTTAATTACTGGCCTGGCCACCAATAGATAATAACTTATTTTCAGAAAGTAAGACCCTTAAAATAAATCCTCCATTGAACTTTTCTTGAGCTGATGTTTTAGCAGAACTCACTTGCTGTGCACAAGGATTGTCTGTGGCTCTTGCACTGCAGTGATATCTATGTGCGCATGTAGACGAAACAGGGGCCCTATATTGAAGCAGTAGGTTTTAAAAAACACTGCTTCAATTTAGGGCTGATTTAAACACCCATGTCATGCACCTTACCTGCCTCTCGGGCGGGAAGGAGAGGGCTAGCTGCCGGCAGGTGGAGCAGTCCCTGGGCTGCGGGGGGACTGGTATTTCCCTCTGCGGCAGCAGCAGGCTCCCCCCCAGGCGGCACTCGTGCACAGGCACCGAGCTTGGGCGGTCCCGGGGGGCACCGCAGCTGCAGAGGGAAGCACCGGGCCCCCGTACAGCTCAGGCAGGCAGGCAGGCTCTGGTGGGGGATGGAATTCAGGTTTGCTGCTTTTCTTGGGTGGAGCAGTTTTAGTTTGCTGCGCCCAGTGGCAATACGTAGCAGGTGCATGGGGATGAGTGTGCTGGTGCACCCCCTGACAACCCACGCTTCCTGCTTAGGCGACGGGCAGGGGGGGCAGGCAGGAGCACTGGTGCCCCCCCTGTGAGCACCAGCTGGGGAGTGGGAGCGCCGGACAAAGTGCTGTGGCCACTTCCGGAAGCGCCACAGCCATTTCCCGCTTGGCACTATCTGCTGTTGGGGACCCCCCCACCCTTGGTTGCTGACTAGTCACTGGGGGCATGGGGCATGTGACTAAGGTGGCACCAGTCACCCATGGCTGCGCCTCAAGTAATTTAAGGTGCATTATGCCACCAAATTTCCCACAGTGACTGGAATTAATGCACAATACACCACCAAGGTATGCAAACACCTACAGCATTAAAGCACTGCAAAAGCATTTTGCCTGCTTTAAAGTGTTGTGCACACACACCTTGTGTTTCATCTACACCTGGCCTTTGCTTCAATGCTGACTCCTCCCCGCCACACCCCTCCCCCCCCAGGGTTGTGCTGTGTTATGTTTTATTCTAAGGGATGCACAGTGCAGTACTAACTTATGAGATGGGCTGTCACAACATCACTGCATTATATTTCCTGTTGCTTCTAGAATATTTAGTTGGCATGGAGCAACCCAGTCCTTTTGCCTTTAAGTCAGTACAACAGTTGAAATGAAAAGAAGCTGCATGAGCTTTGAACACTATTATTGTTTGACTTTAAAAATGATGCAGTGACAATGCACTTTCCAAGTTATAAAAGTCCACAGGATCTTATACAAAAAGACCCTACAGATTAAAATTACACAGATGTGAAAAAGAAGTCTGTTTTGTGTCTTTTGCTGTAAATGTTGGTAACTTACTATCTGTCTTCCCCTTATCTTCATTTTTTAATTTTCTTTCCTCCCCACTCTACTCTTACCAGTTATTTCAGAAAAGGCTGATAATCATTCTTAATACCGTGGGATTCTGAAAGTATTGTGAGCTTTGTATGTGTTTTATATTTAATCATTGTCACAATATGTGATAATATACTAGTGAAAATATCCTAAAATTAATTTAATTCCTCATAGTAGTGCTGATGGCAGGGGAGAAAAGCTCTCCCAGCTTTCTCCAGCAAACAAACAAAATTAGATCTACTTTATGAAGTTTGAGCATAGGAAATTTGTTTGGTTGAAATTTCATAACCATATATCTACTGAATTGTGGAAGTCAAAGCACTGTGAAGATTGTTCAATTAAAAGTAATGGAAAAATTAAAAACGTTTATTTGCACACTATTTAATTTATTGGATACGAGGCATAATATGTTAAACATTCTACACTGAACATAGGTTAATTAAGTTGTATCTAAAAAAAGAAAGCAAGGCTATATCAAGCCCTAACTTCAGATTTACTGCGGTATCTAGGGGAAATATTTCACAACTGAATTTTTTTCCAGTGAAAACAGGTTTCAAATGTGCTATTTCTAAAAATGAACAGAATGCCTTAAATGAACAGCATGCCAAACTTTGAGAGGTGAAAACATTTAAGAATAGCTTTACTCTGTATGTATATTAATCTACAAAATACAGAAAAAGATCTTTTTTTTTTTTTTTTTTTTTGCAATTTCTTAGTTGGTCTAATAAAAGGTATCATCTCTGAACCAAGAATTCTAGAGTTTTGCATTTCCTTTTGTTCTACAAAGGAATTATTTAGTCTTCTCTTTCTTGCTAGAATTTTTACCTAACTCCATTTGATGGGAGGGGCAGGGGTGTGTGTGTGTGTGTGTGTGTAAATTCTTGCATTAGGAAATAAGAAGGGAGGGCGAATTAAAAGCGGAAGTAAAATAAAAAAATTTAAGTCTTTCTATTTAGTGCTCCTGATTCTCTATTGAAAATTGAGAACTGAACTATTGAGTAGCAATATATTCAGTAGACAAGGTTCCTTGGGTGAATCTGATATCTTTTATTAGACCAACCCATATAGTTGGAGAATAGTTATTAAGCAAGCTTTCGGGTTCAAAAACCCTTCGTCAGGCTAAGGAAGTTTCAGCAGTTGGTATGTGCTCTTCCTGGATGGAATGAAAAGTAAAGAAGCCAAATGCCCTGATGGAAAATATGTATGAGAGACCAAACAACAACTGCGCACCAGAATGAACGCACACCGGAAATCTATCAAAGACAGAAATACCCAATTACTGGTGGGGGCACATTTCGCACAAGAAAACCACTCTCTCTCCAATCTCTCAGTCCTGATCCTCAAAGGAAACTTACAAAACACTTCCCAGAGACGAGCCTATGAACTCCACTTCATCAACCTCCTGGATACTAAAAATCATGGACTAAATATAGACATTGGATATATGATGCATTATAATCTGCCTGACAACTGACTCCCCAGCCCAGCCTCTGGCTGCTTTACTTTTCATTCCATCCAGGAAGAGCACACACCAACTGCTGAAACTTCCTCAGCCTGACGAAGGGTTTTTGAACTTGAAAGCTTGCTTAATAACTATTCTCCAACCATTTGGGTTGGTCTAATAAAAGATATCAGATTCACCCAAGGAACCTTGTCTGCCTATGTCCTTAGACCAACACGGCTACAACCTACACCCCTGCAATATATTCAGTATACATTTGAACATATAAAGCTTTGTCTATGGCCGAATCGTTGAAACTCTCCGAATCAAATCAGAGGCTTCCAATTCAATTTAGGGACATTAATGGGTCTCCTGATTTGATTCGAATTCAAAGATTTGGCCACCAAATTGTGCCGAGTCTCCTCCGAATTGAATCAGTGACTGAAGCTTTGCACATCCCTAATTAATAGCATATCCCATGAAATGGAAACACTTGTCTCAAGGAGTGAGTTACATTAGTATGACTGTCCTGGTAAGCTGCGAAGTCTGGGAAGGACTCCTTTGTAGGTAGCAGGACCAAAGAGAAATGATTACTTTTGTGGATGGGTGATGCAAATGCCTAACAGTGTCTTGGGTCTAGTTTCATCAGGAGAGGTTTGCTAGCTATCCCCTCAAATAATTATGCCATCAAGCTGTTTAATATAGATATAGCTTATATGGGCAAAGCATTTTAATGCTAGTATAACTGTCTTCATACTAACATTTTTATAACCATAGAATGCCCACCCTCTTGCATCTCCAGCATTACCATAAAAGCAAAACTATGCCTTACTACATAGTACTGAATTTAGGTAAAATGCAATATTCTAGATCAATTACAGAAAACATTTCACTGTTAATATACCTATTTTGTATAGCTGTAGGAGTCATGCATTCTTTTTTGTTATCCAAAATCATTGTTGAAAAACCTAGTTGTCAATGTCTGCACAATTTTAAGTGACGGAAAAGAATCTACGTTAAGTCTGTCCACTTATTTTCTCTCCCCAAGGAAATGGCCTACTACCCTAGGGGCCACTCAGATGTTTTGATAATACTTACCATGCTGTCAGTATTTAGCTGGCCTTGGAGAAGGGTAGCAAGAAATCACTGCAAAAGCACCTTGTTCATACATGTTGCAGATCCGTGTACTGAGACATTCTTGCTGTTTATTTTTATGAAGAAATGAGACATTTACTTTTTCAGGCTTATCTTCTTAAATATATTATCTCAAATTGCTGTTTATTATAGAACCTGAATTTAATAAAAGAAAAGCCTGTGTCCTAAAATTGAGATTGCATAATTCTGTTTGAGAAAATACATTATTCTATAATGTAATGCTCATATCTGGTTTCAGATACCCTTTCCACAACTTTCTAATATTATGGACAGAATCAAACAACCTAAAAGCCTGCTTTTTTTTAATTGCTTTTTGAAGTATTGAATATTTAGTCTCTTGAATAAAGCAGTCTAAGAAAAATAGAGGTTAAGAGCAAATGTTTGAGGATTCGTGTTCATCTATCATGTTTTGTAAGACAGTAAGTGAATTTCAATTGGTTCTGTAGGCTTCCTTATGCCATGCTATTATCTTTGAATGGAGCAGATTCATTCAAGACAGATAATGTATAGGAGAGCCTGTAAGTATAAATCTAATGTTTTCACTTAAACTATTCCAAATTTAATGTTAGAAAAACAGTTTTCTACTTGGACACCTTCCTAACACCCTTAGCTTAAATTAACTAGTAATAATTGCAACTAGAATCTTTTGTGGAAGGAACTTAAAGGACAAATGTATACCCACTGTTTTCCAGAAGAAATTTGGAGAAATACAGTTCAATTCAGTATCTTACAATGCAGGCTTAGAGCACTTATCAAAAATATTTTTATAATAATAGAAAAGTAGACCTGGAAAGGACCTCTGGAGTTCATGTAGTCTAACCCCCTGCTTGAGGCAGAATGATCCTTATCCAAACCATGCCGTACAAGCTCTTGTCTTGCCAGTTCCTAAAACTATGTAGTCAACCCTTTTGCACAGCGAGAAGTCATATTATCCAAAGACACCAGAAGCACCCTAACCTGCCACAAGTAAAGCAGGGGGATGAGGGCTGTCATTGTCCTGCTGCTACCAGGATTGTTAAAATGCACTTGAGCAATCCAGTGAAGAGGGCCATGTGGCAAAAAAACAACCACAAACTCAAAATCTGTCCCAGTCTGACCCCAAGGTAAAACTCCTTCCTAATCCCTGTCTCGGACGGCCGGAGCCGACTCGAGGTGATTTAGAAATTACTCGGTTGTTTGGGCAGGCTGGTGAATGGAGGGGCAGACACAGTTTATCAGTTGCAGAAACTTTACTTACGCCGCCTGTAGCCGCGACGCAGGTGGTCCGGTCATCTGAACAACTATGTCAGTTGCTCCAGCTGGCAAGGCTCAGGCCAGCTAATCCGTCCACAGATTAAGCCGGCAGGGAAAGGGTACGTCGGGGTTTGCGCTCGGCGACGGGGAGAAGAATCGATAGGTGATCAGTCTATTGATCAGCTCAGCCACAAGTCAGATCTCTCTTTAGAGGCACTCTGCAGCGTGCTCAAAGTTCTCCGACTTGGGCGGAAGTCGCACGAAATTTTAAACGGCTAGCAAGCCCATTACTAGCCGCCACGTAGGAATAATTTAGAACTGGCCAATAGCGGAACACAAATTTGCATTCAAATGGCGGGAACTCTCTTGCACCGAGGTTTTTCTGTTGCAACAAAAACCTTTGCTTTGCAAGAGGCTCTCATGTGGCGGAAAAATTCCATCGTGCCGAGGCACCAAAATCACTGGGTTGTGACATGCCTCCTTGCCGACGGCACAACTGGAATTTTAGACACATGAGCACATTATAAGGCATCTTTGTTTCAGGACTTACTGACCTGGCAAAGCTTAAACAACCAATATATATATAAACAATTTTATAGACCGGTCTTTTTAACAAACTATAAAATATAATAACTTGAACATGTAACAACAACTATTGATCATCGT
>NW_005842008.1:1057545-1058158 GCF_000455745.1 Alligator sinensis
GGGTCAGTTATCGGGATGGAAAAGAACATGTTTTTTAGATCCAGTGTGACTCCGACCCACTTACTTTGTTGGAACTGTGCCATCTCAAACATACACTGTGGCAGAGTAGAAGGATTAGGTTGTTGAAGTACTTGACATCTTTTATTAACCTCTCTATAGTCTACGACTAGCCGGGCTTCGTTAGGCTTTCCAGGTTTCGCAACTCCCCATCCTGATGACAGGTAGGTGCTAGTAGTTATGGTCTTAATACAGCCTTGTTGCTCGAGTCACCACAGGAGGTTAGTAAGGGACTTTTTTAGGGAACCCCTGGTTCGGATTGGTCGATATCGCCAGGTGGAGGTGTTACGAAGCGTTGGTCGATGCCAATCCTGTTCTGGGATAATAATGGATAATGCTTATAGCACTTGTTCTTTAAGGTCAAGCACTTTTATTCCTGGGATTCCTAAAATATTGATGCCCCCTAGGACAGCCTCTAGGGGGTATCGGTGGCCTTGGACTGAGAATTTGACCTTTGTGGTAACTGCTATAGCGTTAAGCCCTTGTACCTTAACCGTCTTGGAGGTCTTTTGGTGAGGTATCATTGAGGTAATCACATTGATTTGAGCTCCAGTAT
>NW_005842008.1:1058230-1058906 GCF_000455745.1 Alligator sinensis
GGTTCGGCGTATGAACGAGAATCAGTGGGGTCAGGTTTGAATTGAAGAAGGCCGCCAGCAGAGCCGACGGCCATTATTCGTTTTTTGGTGGGTCTTCGAATTTGAATCCTAATGCTTCGGCCAGACGACATTGGGCCCTTTCTCCCAAAATTCGCAACTGAGTCTTTGTAAGTCCGGAGTGGGCAAGAAGAAATCCGAACATATTTCTTTCCTTCAGAGTTCTTTCCTTCAGGGTTCTTGGAAGTGACCACCATGGCTCTCACCAAGGGGTAAACTCTTGACGTCTGGGTCTCAGTGTTTCGGCTGGGTATGCTGAAGATTGGTTTCTTATATCATCAGAAGTTTCTCCACTCTGCTTCATGAGTGCCTGCAGTCGTGGGAGATGGCCTAAGAGATTTCCCACTGGTTGACCCGCCATCGGGTTCAAAAAGAGTCGAAGTGTAATGGCATTTGCTCCTCCGTATACCTCCACGCAGGCATCTATAGCTTCCAGGGGCGTTGGAATTGCCCCGGGGTTCAATAGGTGGCGATGAGCCCATCTCTCTTTGCGTTGGGCTGCTGTTAGTCCCATTGGATTCGCTCTTGGGCTCCATGAAAGATATGACACCCCGACTATGGCCAGGAGAAGTTGCTCTGCAGTGGCCTTCTGCGGGCGACCCTCATGCCAGGTGTGAAA
>NW_005842008.1:1060220-1084635 GCF_000455745.1 Alligator sinensis
AGTTGCTCCAGCTGGCAAGGCTCAGGCCAGCTAATCCGTCCACAAATTAAGCTGGCGGGGAAAGGGTACGTCGGGGTTTGCATTCGGCGACAGGGAGAAGAATTGATAGGGGATCAGTCTATCGATCAGCTCAGCCACAAGTCAGATCTCTCTTTAGAGGCACTCTGCAGCGTGCTCAAAGTTCTCCGACTTGGGCGGAAGTCGCACGAAATTTTAAACGGCTAGCAAGCCAATTACTAGCCACCACGTAGGAATAATTTAGAACTGGCCAATAGCGGGACACAAATTTGCATCCAAATGGCGGGAACTCTCTTGCACCGAGGTTTTTCTGTTGCAACAAAAACCTTTGCTGTGCAAGAGGCTCTCATGTGGCGGGAAAAATCCATCGTGCCGAGGCACCAAAATCACTGGGTTGTGACAATCCCAAATGTGGTGATTGGTTTGACCCTGAGCAGAAAGGTACGACTCTCTAACTGGGTACCTCCTGGTTTTAGTCCTGGCAGGAGTGTCAGCACACTCCAGTCAAAATCCCCCACCTTGGCTGCAGCCAATACCCAATTCCTCACCTTCTGAGGAAGGTGGAAAAAAACTGACACATTTAGCAACAGGAGATAGAAAAAAAATCATTCTTGTCCCCATGAGGCAACCACCAAAACCCAGAAGCATCAAAAAAATGAAACATCTTTCATTCTGCTCTGCAGCATGGGGACGTTGAGCATAATTCCACACCTCACAACCTCCAGCTGAACGGTCAGAACTCCTTTTTCTTTATCCCTCTTGCTTTAATTGTCTTTTGTAACTAAGATGTTCGTGGAGCTCCACTTCATTCTCATGCTGAGTGTGGTCCTCTCCACCTTCTCTAGGCTGTAGAGTTCTTATGATCTCCCAGTGATCTGCAGGTGTTTGGAGAAGGGAAGGGGCAGGATCATGGACTTCAGAGACTGCTCTTTGCTGCTTCTCCATCCTCTTCTTGAGAACCTCTAGTGATGGAAATTCTACAACTTCCCCAGGCAGCCAATTCCACTGCCTTGCTGTTCAAACAGTGAAGAAGTTTTTACTGATATCCAATTTAAATCTATTTGATGCAACTTCAAGCTATTGGTAGTTATGCTCTCTTCAGCAATGGAAAAAAAAAATATTCTCCCTCTTTATAGCAGTCCTTTAGATATTTTAAGACTGCTATCCTATCCCCTCTTAACCTCCTTTTTTACAAGCTGAACATGCCTATTTATTTCATGCTTTCATACAGCTTGCCTTCCAAGCCCTGTATTATTTTTTGTTGCCCACCTCTGGACCCTCTCAATTTATCCATGTCCTCTTTAAAATGTGGAGTCCAAAACTGCACCTAGTACTCTAGATTTCTTAATATCAAAATGAATGCAATCAAAGAATCAGTTTGTTAAGTTCTGTTTTCTGATCACGAAATAACCCAAAGAACTGAGGGTAGGTATGGCTTCTAAAATGTAAGCTGGTTCTCTAAAAAGACAAAATGCAATTCTTGAACTGAGAATCTTTTAACATATATATACACATACATGCACACTGCTACCAGTTCTTTTCCCACTTAAAATTTGTAATTCTATTAATGTCCATGTTCCTGATGCTGAGGTAAGAACAAAATCAGGCTCTTTGTGTTTTAACATACTTTTTTTTTAAAAGGGTGTAATTCCCATTACTGTGTTCACTCTCCTATGTGTTACCTCTAAAATACTTGCTGCTGTTAACAGTTCACTGTTCTTCTGTTTGGGATTTTGTCAGCCCCGTAAGCAATTGTTGAGACTATAGTAGTGTGACGGACTTACCAATTCAGCCCAGCTCGAACGGCCTCAGAAAATCTTTGTTTTGCTTGGTGGAGCCCGTCCACCAATCCGGTAAGGGCTCCCGGACCTGATTGAAGTCTGCATTCTGCAGGTCTGGCAAGACTTCAGGGGCAGAGCCTCTGAAGTGAATAAAAGGAGCTGTGTGCCCAGCACGCAGAGAGAGGCATTGGGGGACGAAGAAGAAGGGACTGCGAAGAGCTGCCCAGCGGGTGGAGCCAGTGCCCCAAATAGCCCCAAAGACTCCCTTGCTGAGATTGATGCCTCAGCCCCATTTGGTGCACATATCGGTCCATGGAGCTCAGACCCTGGGAGCCACTCGAGGCAGCTCGGGTCTGCAACCCCTGGCAAGCGACCAGGGCACGGATCGCTGCATGGAGGATCCCGGAGCGGATTGCTGCATGGAGGGCAAAGATCACTGCATGGAGGATCCGGGGGCGGATCACAACTCAGGGAGCCGTTTTCAAGTGGCTCGAGTCCCCATTCCCTGGCACGCAGCCAGGCAATTGATGCAGGCAGCGTCAGCCCCCAGGGGCCCAAGAACTGATTGAGCCCCAGGGCCTCCGACCTTTGGCAGAAGGACAAGCCTTGTGGTGCACGTGACAGTGCATGGGGCCACAAGCCCGCTATGTAGTGGGAGAGAGCCTGGACAGCAGAGGACCACCCCTGCCTGGAAGAAGCCCCCAAACTGGGACAGCTGGAGATATGACTCTTGGTGAGGCTGGGGCTGAGTTGTTGGGAAAAGGGCTCTCCCACAGGGGAGGGAACCCTCAGGAGGGAACCAACAAAGGCCCCTGCAGGTTAAGAGGTGTCTGACCCGGTCCATGAGAGGTGGGAAGGCCCGGGCATTGTTCTTCTCCCTGGCAAGTCACAGCAAGGCTCCTCAAAGTTGAAAGGGGAAGCCCAGGTATGCCAGTGGTGCTGGGTACCTCTATTTTGTTGTATTTCGGGTTATTATGATCAAACTCTCCATGATGCTTAAGAGTCTAACCTTTACCTATTGATTCCTGGTGAATGTCCTTCATTAAACAGTCAACAGTTACCTGCTGTCAGCTTGTGTTTGAATATTGTTGTGCTTACCTGTTCCAGGACCCAATTACTCACTTGTGCTGGGTGTTGACTGTTTGCCTGTACCTTCATTTTCCTGTTCTAGAACTGGTCACTTACCTGTGGGGACTCGATAGCCACTGGTGGTGGTACCCTTTCCTGACCATTGTTTGTTGAATGTGGTTGTATATGTAAAATCATATTGTAAATATTTACTATTCATTTAAGGGTCTTATCTATATTTATGCGTATATATTAATAAACTTGTACATAGTTAAGTTACATGTCCTGGCCTGACTCTATGGAAAAATAGAGGGAACTAATCCAGAGGCGACCAGATCCCTCTCACAGCACAATTGCCTGACCACCTATCCCTTCCATTTGAGGACAGGGCACACCTTCAGGTGTACCCAGGCTACAGTAGTCAGTGTAGCCCTTCACGGGTTGGAAGAAAATTGTATCTTCCTATCTTCCCTAACTGAGATGACTGTTTGATAAAAACAAGTAGTAGCTCCCAAATAGAAGTCTCAACCCAAATACTGTTTCATGTTTCCTGAGATTACACAGTTTCTAATAGATATAAACAATATTCATCTGACTGTAACCCAGAGTTTAAAATGGGGACAGCAGCATACAGCTGCCCAACCCCAGCACAAAGACCCCGCTGCCAGGAACTCCACTGAAGCTCCCCAGCCTGTGTCAAACCAGAGCCAGGTTTTTCCCACCCATAGTTCCCAAAGTTTCCAGTCACTACTTTAGAATGCCTTGTGGTCATTTTCAGAACAGGCTTGGACAGAATGTTTGCTTCTGCTCCATAGATTTGCACATCAAAAAAACTCTAAAATCAAACAAGGACTTCTAACAGAGGGTTTTTAGGGAACCTCTCCAAAAGCCTTGGCTAATGAGAAGTGAGGGTAAAATTACGACGTTAATAAATGAACAAAGCAAAACTAAACAAAGCAAAATTAACTTTAAAGAAGTCATGGGATTCACATGTCTTTCTGAGTTAATCCAACAAATAACTTTATATATTGTCAACACACTTTTTAAGGGAAGGGTATGTGTTTTATTATCAATCTGTTCTCTTATTCTTTGGTAGGCAGGCAGGCACCCTTGAACCATGGAAAGCAAAGTTCAGTGTTAATGGTCTTACCAGCTGCCCAATGAGCTGGGAAACTGAGACCACTAGTTTCTTATCAGTAATGCATTCAACAGGGAAGATAAAATTGGTCAACCTCAAAGCCGTGTCTTTAATACTTGTTTGATATGATATAAATCAAAGAGACAAAACGTAAGGTGTTTGTTGTGGGAGACTCCCTCCTGAGGGGGACTGAGGGGCCAATCTGCCACCCCGACCCCTTAGCCCGGCAAGTCTGCTGCTTCCCGGGGGCCCGCATCCGGGACATTACGGAGAGGATCCCAAAGCTCCTTAAACCCACAGACCACTATCCCATGCTCCTTATTCATGTGGGCACCAATGACACTGCTCGGAGCACTCCCAGCCAGGTCATGAGGCACTACAGGGATTTGGGAGCGGGGCTTAAGGGTCTGGGGGCACAGGTAGTGTTCTCGTCGATCCTCCCAGTCTCAGGCTATGGGCTGAGAAGGGACAGGAGGATCTATGTGGTCAACCAAAGACTGCAGCGCTGGTGTCGTCAGGAAGGCTTTGGCTTTCATGACCACAGCCCGCTCTTTGGCGAGAGAGGCAGTGAGCTGCTGGGAAGGGATGGCCTCCACCTCTCTCCCCTAGGGAGGAGGCTCTTCTCAGCCAGACTGGCTGACCTGCTCCACCGGGCTTTAAACTAAGCCCGTTGGGGGACGGGGGGACTACCACCACTGCTGGCCCGCTGAGCAAAGAATTAAGAGTGCTACAAGATTTTTTTAAATTGCATATGGTAATGTAAGGGTTTTTTTAAATGTTCTTTGTTATACCAAGGCAGGGGCAAAGGCAAAAGAGAGGGTAGCAGTGTGTATTCAAAGTTGTGCTGTTTTCCACTCTCTCAAGGACGGCTTTGCTACCCTCCTACACTGGGCAGTGCTACAGTCAGAGTGATGAGTGTCTGTGTTTTCTGCCTGTCAGCAAAGGTGGATCAGGCCTGCATGACCTCAGCAGCTTGCTAGGCCACAGCCAGGAAGGTTTGAATAGCCCCATAGAAAAGTCCAGCGTGACCCACTGCTGACACAGGCAAATCTTTGGGCCTGAACGCAGAGCATCCTGGTTCTCTCTCCGATACAGCTCTGAGCATGGTGGGTTCCTAGCATTACTAAAGAAGATCGCACTTGTTCTTGCACACAAGGTGCAATTCTTTTCCGATGCAGAGTGGAGTGCCACTTGAAGATGAGCCAAGGTACTGTAAAGAGCTGTATCTCTCCCTCATCTGTCTTGCTTCCTTTTTGGGAATGTCACGAATGAATACCCTAAAAGAATTCAGCTTTGTTCTTCCAACCAGCTGTTGCTCAGCTGGAATACTGCAATTGTGAAATCTGCCCTGGAAAATGTGTATTTGTTTTGCTCTGCTTTGTTTTGTCATCTGCCGAAGTAGGAATGCTCCTTTTCATTCTGTGATGGTTGAAAAGAGGGGCTTGGTGTTGGTGTTATATAGCATAATTAGGAATTATCTATATATGTAATGCTGCCTAAGAACTAATTCAGCAAGACCTCTGTTTCCAGAACGCCTATGAGAAGTACACGAATATACAGAATTGAGCTATAAGGTGGAAAACCCTTCCAGATGGGGACTTGTATTTTTTAATATGTAAAGCATTTAGTGACTTTTGAGTGCTATATAAATACCAAATAGCACAGAAAAGATACAAATGGCACGCAACCGACTGTCAGTGCAGCAAATTAAGCTTCTGTTTATAGCAGGAGTGTAAATATAGGGTTAACGGTTAATTCATTTAATGATGAATGTGACACCACTGTGTTATCCTGTAAGAACGTGAATAGAGATTTGCAGCAGACAACATGCTGTGAGCCCAAAAGAATAGGAAACTACTGCCTGCTTTTTTTAAAACTATTGCAAAATGTGGACACAATACTTGGACATAATAGACTGTGTCTGACAACATTTGTACAGTATGTAGCGGAGTGAGCCCCACTCAGCTTCCTATAGTTATCCATATATAGTGACTAAAATTGCAGACACTGAATTAACTCTGAATAACATATGAGCTGGAGTGACAGCCTTCATGTGGTTCTAGAAGGATGAGAATAAGATAGATGGCTGTTTGTGTAGATGTACTAAACTGCAAATCCAGGGGTCCATAGAGTATGGAAAATATGCCAAAAGCTGGGTTGTCCCTTCCATCCCACAGACCCCATTGATTTCCTGCAGGGCAGGAATCCCCCCTTGCAGAGCAGCTTGCAAGATCAGGGTAAATCCATTTCTAGTAACAGACTTTCTCACGCACCCTACCCACTACATTCACGTTTCTCCACTTAGCCCACCTTGGCATCCTTCTGAACCCTGTTATTTTTCAAAACTATTTGGAGAATAGAGAGTGAGTTCTGAATGCCAGCAAGCAACTCTGCCTCTACTGAACCAAGCGGAGAAAGCAGTTGCACTTGAATTTCCCAATTGCCAATTCTCCTTTTTCCTTTCTAACACCAGAATGGAAAGAGCTTTTAGCAAAACTCTCTCTCTAACTTTAGCGGCTGCTCCAGTACCATATAAGGAGACGGGCCATTTCCAAGATCCAAAATATTGAGGGTTTCAGGAGGTTGAGAAAATGGCGAGTTCATATTTATACAGAAACAAGTGGTATGTCAATCCAAATCACAGAACCCGTGCAAAATGCACTCTCTGACAGGAACGCCGCTAAGCAGCGGCGTTCAGCGCCTCGTTTTTAGGCAATCGTCAGGTAAAGCTCCATCTAGAATAGATTGAACTAAAGCAAGATGACAGGAACTGGGAACCCCCAAATCCGAAAGAAATAGCTTTAGGGATGAAAAAGGAGAGTGTGTAAATAGCAAAAGTAGAGGTACCACATTTTGGAGCCAATTGCTTTAGAGAATAAGTGTGTTTTTAAAAACGGATTAAAATAGATTTCTGCAATGGAGGAGCAGGGAGTGCACAAACATTTTTATTTTTGCTCTCAAGCAAATCCCGGGACGTCATTCTCCCCCTGTACTCGGCCTTAGTGAGGCCGCAGCTGGAGTACTGTGTCCAGTTTTGGGCTCCACAATTCAAAAAGGATGTGGAGAAGCTTGAGAGAGTCCAGAGAAGAGCCACGCGCATGATCAGAGGTCAGGGAAGCAGACCCTACGATGACAGGCTGAGAGCCCTGGGGCTCTAGCCTGAAAAAGCGCAGGCTCAGGGGTGATCTGATGGCCACCTACAAGTTTATCAGGGGTGACCACCAGCATCTGGGGGAACGTTTGTTCACCAGAGCGCCCCAAGGGATGACGAGGTCGAATGGTCACAAACTACTTCAAGATCGTTTCAGGCTGGACATAAGGAAGAACTTCTTTACTGTCCAAGCCCCCAAGGTCTGGAACAGCCTGCCACCGGAGGTGGTTCAAGCGCCTTCATTGAACACCTTCAAGATGAAACTGGATGCTTATCTTGCTGGGATCCTATGACCCCAGCTGACTTCCTGCCCTTTGGGCGGGGGGCTGGACTCGATGATCTTCCGAGGTCCCTTCCAGCCCTGATGTCTATGAAATCAACAAAAACCAACCTACTATAGTGTTTCAAAATAAGGTATTACAAAGAAACAGGGCTGATCTGTGTGACTGGGTTAGGACAAAAGAAAGGGTTTTTGAACCTGAAAGCTTGCTTAAAAATTGTTCTCCAACTATTTAAGTTGGTCTAATAAAAGATATCAGATTCACCCAAAGATCCCTGTCTGCCCATGCAGAGCATGGAAATTCGCTCTCAAACGTAGCACACAGTTGTTGATTAATCTTTTTAACAGTTTTAAAAGAGTTCTAACAATGTCATTGAGAAATATAGAGCTTGAGGGCCTATATTACCCATTTTCTTACAGACTAGACTAAAGAAGTTCTCACTAGAATAGAAAAGGTTTGGGTTAATTTGACACTTAGTACAAAGCAGTTTAGGTAAACTGCTGCTTGTTGTTTCTTCTCAGTTGTATCCTTTAAATGAAAGTTGCTGCAGAGTTGTGCTTTGCTATAGTGGGGCTAAGAAAGGTCCCATAGTGTCATTTTATACATGACAAGAGACTGCAAATAGTAAGATTTTCCTTCTGGAAAAGAATAGCTAAAAGGATATGAATGAAGTAAACAAAATTTATGAAGGCCATAATGAAAACTGTTTAATCTCTCCAAGTAACATGAAAACAAGGGGATCTTCCATGAAACTGAAGGAGGGTAACTTCAAAGTCTAAAAAAAGAGATACATATAGCAGTACCTCTATTTCATTTCATTCTTCCTTTTTCTGGTGTTGTATCTGCATTGCTCTTATGTCTTTGGTAGGTAAATTAATAAAGTTTTATTGTGAATCTAGGGAAATTACCATATTTTCTTGCATACAACGCACCCCAAATAAAACACATCTTTTTGTTGGATGACAAAATATAAAGAAAGTTTTTTCCAGGGTCATGGCCAGCTGTATGGCATAGGGTACATCTACACATGCCATTAAGGTCACGTGATAAACTCCAGCACAGTTCACACTGAAGAAAACTGCTCCTAGACACAGTGTTTATGCATGCATCCAGGACAGCAGCACTTTGAGCTGGGTTGGAGAAGCCCTGGGCTCCAGGTGGTGGCGTCAGACAGCAGAGGGGCTGGCTAGGACACAGGAGTACTAAAGTGCAGAGCTAGGCTGCAGGCAGCCCCCTTGCACTTTAGCACCCTCATGCCCCAGCCAGCCCCTGTCTTGGTCTACACATGCATTTCAGCAGAGTAAATTACTATCCTCCAGTGGAGTTAATTTACTGCACTCTAATACCAGTGCATGTGTGGACTGTGACACTTTACTGCGGTGCTAATTGGTCAACTCTGCAGTAAAGTGCACCTCTAAATGCAGCCATAGAGTAAATCTTCCTGGAAATGCAGAGCACCCAGGTGGTGTGGCATCCTAGAGACCAATCTGGGTAAGGCATCAGGAACTGTCTGATGTCTATCCCACCCTCCCTCCTCCCCCCAGCTGCTATTCCATGCTGATACCCCTCCACCACACAACAGATACTCCCAGCTGCATTGGCACCCCAGGTATCCCCAGCTGCAGCCCCCTGGCTGTGGCACAGCACCCCCAGGGGTGGGGATAGAGAGTGGAAACTAAAGAAGGAAGGAGGAACCCAGAGACTCCCAACAGCAGGAAGAGGAGAGCAATGAGGCAGCACCCACACCAGGAGCCCAGAGGTTGCAATTTAATCCTTCAGGGACAGAATGCAGCCTGCTAATTGGATAGCCCTGCTTTAAACTTAGGACCCATTAGAGGAAATATCATTTATTTTTGCACTTTCCTTGCTCTTAAAGGCAAGTTTGTACACACTTCAGAAGAAATAATTTAATCAATTCATGATGAGAAGGATAGCATATTCAAAGGACCATTTCCCCAATATTAGCAAAAATCCAATTTGTAACTGAGTGGCATTTGAACACAAATCAGGCATATGTATAAGCACAACTTTGCTTAACTTAGATAAGTAACTATAAGCCTTAAGCTATGCTTTGCTAGTTCTTTTATCTGAATTAGTATATGCATAAAACTACTGATAAAATCTGTGCTCTGTGGATCATCCTTTTATACTCCATTCCAACTGTACAAGTGGAGTAGCTTTTCCAAATATAAAAGATCATCAAACATACACTATAGACTTTGTAAACTCTTAAAGCCTTGTATCCAAAACTAATGTATTTTACAAAGTAGGTAGGAAAGAAAAGGAAGACTGATATTTCTAGATGGAGAGAGCATATCTTTTGGCTGAAAGCAATCTGGTGGGTGGCGGGGGTCCTACTTTCAAATATTTGGTTTTCTTTGCTGCTAGTGACTAAGCTAGTTCTTTAGAACTTAGTTTTATAAATATAATGATAAAATTAATGGATGATCAAGTGTATTTTGTTTTTGGTCTAACTTGTATGTAGAAACAAGTCAGCTGTCCTTAATATTGGCTGTTAAATGTTGTCAGTTTGAGATGGTTATTACCAGTAGGTGATAGGGAAGATAGAAGCTACCTTCTCCAGCCTGTATCTTGAGAACATCAGCACATTTTAAAGTATAGTTTACCATCTTTTAAAACAATGTAGAAACGACACTAATTTTTCAAGGCTTAATTTAAATGCTTGTATTCAAGTTACAAAATCGTTCATTTTTCTCTGGATAAGCCTTATATTATCTATGTATTGTATAAACTGTGATTTTTTTTTTTTTTAAAGCTATTTTTAGAAAAAGTTTTAAATGATATGAGTAAAATTTAGTGTAATCTTTTAGGGTTATTTATTCATCTGATAAAAACATTAAAGAGTTTGAGGAAGAGACTCTGAAGAAAAAAGTACTAAAACCCAGAATAACCCAGGAAGATGAAAGTACATCTGATAATCTTCAGAACACTCGGATGTTAGGTGCAAATTGCCTTGGAAGTGATGGAAGAGGGTCTGTTAATCAGAGTTCTTTAAATGGAGCTATGGAAAGAGAAATTATGTATTCATCTTATATTGAAGATGAAATTCCAGAAGAAGCCAGTGATGCTGAAGTCCATGTCACCATACCAGGTAAGAGGATTCACATCTTGACTTTGCTAGTTACTTGGACATTGTGTATACCATTTATAGTCCTTGTGTAGCAGAAAGCCCCTTTTCCTCTTGTCTGCATTTGCTCTCCCCTCCTTGAATATGTTTTTCCTCTTCTACCTTTTCTTCCTTCCTCTTTCTTTCACTTTAAGATAAGGAATTGTGTTTTGAAATTTGTGTGTGCGCATTTTGTATCTCCCCTTGTATTTTGGTATTTTTATCTATTTGTGTGCCATGGCATTACTTTTGTAGCTTATATTTTATACTCCTCACCTTTCAACTTTCAACTAAATGTGTTTAGTTTCATAAGTAAGTTATACATTGTAACAATGTTAACAAGGGCAGGAATCAAACTGCCCTTCCCTATATCAGGCTGGCCCCTGAAAGAGCGAGTGAATCAGTGATTGAATGTGTAACACGATAGCAGGCAACAATTAGCACCTAAGGAAACTGCAGATCAACCAACAGAAGAACTCAATAGAAGACAATGTAGCAACCGGGACATCTGATCAAGGGCTAGAAGCCCTCGCCTGAGTTAATCAAAACCGGGGACCAACTTTTGGGCTGAATATCTCCAAATCAACCGCTCCCAGAGCCCTATTCAAAATTCATCAACGGACTCCCAAACCTGCACGTACATGAGGACGACCCCTGGGGCTGACAGATGCCATCCAGTAGCCACCGAGGGGGGAAGTCCCACGAGGGTCAACGACCCCTGGATTGGGCAAACCTGAAAACTGGGGAGTCACCAAAGTCTGCCAAGGACAGATAAAAAGCAGTGAAAAGTGACCCTCAGTGGCGCCCTCTTGATCTCCAACTTGACCAGCACCTGACCTGTCCAGCCAGAAGGACCAGCCGGCGACCCCCTTCTGGAAGCTAACACCATGCTGAAAGTAGCCTCAACAACAGACTCCAGCACCTGTGGGATAGGTATACCTGACTCTTGTAGCTTGCTAGTGTGTGTGTGTGTGTGTGTGTGTGTGTGTGTGTGTGTGTGGAAGGACCAGCCCCAAGGTTTATGAGTTAAATCATTACAGTGTTTCAATCCGCCTAATAAACCAGAATTTTAAGGATCCCGAGTTAGACATTTGTAGGCAACACTTGCATTAACAACATTTAAAAAGATATCCTTTACTGTGGTCTAAATCCTTCCCTTGCATCTTAAGTAAATAGGCCTTGTACAGTGAAATACCCAGGGATGTGGTAAAGATAGTATCCATTGCATCCAGACCATCATGTAACAGCACACATTTAGAGAAAGGGGAGCATTTTGATTGCTACATCTATTGGGTCCAATGTCTTCTCTATACAACAGTGAACTTCAGCTGCTTTGGCATAGTGCTAAAGGAGAAGGGTAATCTCTCCTTTCTTTCTATATTAGGGGTGCTTAAACCCCAACCTGTGGAGCTCCCCACAGATCCAGAAATTTGGTGATGGAGAAGTGGTGGCACTCGTTCCTGGCATCCAAATTTCCAGGCCCATTAGGAACCCCAGGCCCTGCATGCTGGATCAAGCACCTGATCCCAGTGCACAGGGCCAGGCAGTAGTGGCACTGGGCCCCAGGGCCTAATCCCACAGTAGGAGGGGGCAGTGCTGGGACCCAATCCCAGTGTTTTGGTCTGGGAAGGGGTGGTGCTGGGACCCACTGCCTGATTCTGGCATGCAGGGCTCAGTCTGGCCCACCAGACTGGCCCCACGCCACACATCTGGCCTGTGGGGCCAGAAGGTTGAGCACCTTTGTCCTATACAGTAGGTATGCATATCTAGTAAAAAGTTGGGGCAGGACCTAGTTATGAAAATTATATAACCATAGCTATTGGTTTTGAATTTCTATAGGTAGTTCATAGTCTTTGCCCTTTATGACAAATTTTAATTTTCAATTTGCTGATATTGAGTGTCTTGCTACTGATGCAGCCCTGGTACAGATGCAACTATAACTGATAAAGCTGCATTCTGTACCGGTAAAACTATTTCCCTCCCCCCATAGGTGATATGTACTATATTGGTACAAATAGTTTTGCTTATATCAGGCAAACTTAAATTTCTTCTGACCTCAGTTTCCTTGAAACAATATACAGTTTTTGTAGAAAGCTGAAGACACCACATCATTATCATACAAGGTTCATAACATTAGTATTTTTCTTCCATAGATTTCAAAGAACTTAGAGATACTGGCCTATTATGAATGAGACAGAGAATTTATTCTCTGCTTCTACTACTAAGCTTACCTAAAAAGCCTTTAATCAAATGTATCTTTCAGAAGTATTCTGTGTAAAAGCTGTAGCCTGAATGTACAATATCCAGTTTTTTATCATAACAGATCCATGATTTCAAATGCCTTGAATTGCTTGTAATAATATAAACTGGAAGAAATAAAAGTATCTATTTCTTTCACAATTACAGGTCAATCTGAACTAGAAGCAGCATCTGGTTTAGGAGAAGACTTAATTACACTCTACAAGAAACGTTGTTGTCCAGATATTAATATTTGGATAGAGGGTAAACTATTTCAAGCTCACAGGTACTTCAAGAATTAATAAATTAACAATGTAAATGATTTCAACAGCAATCCTTTTTAGTGTAAAGCATTGCTAATTACCACTACCTACATTACTCCTCTATTGATTTAGTATAATATAATTGAGAGTACGCCCTAATTGTCTTCTATTGTTAGAACCATTATAATGGCTTTTCTAGTTTCACCTAAGTGCTAGAGGTGTGCAAAACACAAATGCATAGATTCCTCCATCCAGGAAGAGCACACACCAACTGCTGCAGCTTCCTTAGCCTGACGAAGGGTTTTTGAACCCGAAAGCGTGCTTAATAACTATTCTCCAGCCATTTGGGTTGGTCTAATAAAAGATATCAAATTCACCCAAGGAACCTTGTCTGCCTAGATTCATAGATTCATACATGTTAGACATTAACTCTAAGCTGGTAGACTCCTTCCCTATCTTTGTTGCTAAATGTGCTCGTCATCTGGTAGGTGCCCATATTTATTGCCTTACGTCCCTTGTCAGTTGCATCTCAAATTGAGTCTTGGTGTTTCTAATTTTCTTGGTGCATGCTCATGAGATACTGTTATGCTCTTCCTTAGTATTAAGACCAAGTTTCCACTCTTTGTAATATCCCTTTTTGAGTTTCAACTCATTGAAGAGACTGCTGCCTCGTCAGACTAGTCTTCTGGTGCACTTCCAGTTCTTCTGTCACATCAGAATAGCTTACTCGTGTACCCTTAAAAGGGTATCTTTAAAGTACAGCCAGCTCTCCTGGACTCTTTTCCCCTTCAAGACTTGCTTTCCAGAGGATCCTGCCCACCAGTGCCAGGAGTCTGTTAAAGTCAGCTTTGCTTAAGTCCAGTGTCTTTATTCTGCTGCTCTCTATCCTTCCTCCTCTTAAAATCTTGAACTCTGTCATTTCCTGGTCACATCTTCACATGAAATTAATATTGCTCCCAAGTGCCATGTTTGCGCATGTGCCCAGGACTGCAGCACGTTGAGCTGAGGCGGAGCAGCCCTGGTTGGCACAGGGCCTGGAGGGTTCAGCCTGCCAGCTTGGGGCTGCTTTGCCCCAGTTCAACATGCTGCAGAATGGCTGGCCGGGGCATAAGGGTGCTCCAGTGTAGGGCTAACTGGCAGACTTTACTGTGGAGCCAATTAGGCAGCTCCATAGTAAATGTCTTGTGTAGATGCACCCACTGTCACCCAAGTTACCTTCCACCTTCACATTCTCAACCAATTTTTCCCTGATGGTGAGCAGCAAGTCAAGAAGAGCTTCCCCCTTAATTGGCCCCTCTACTGCCCACATCAAAAAGTTATCTTCAAAACACTCCAGGAACTTGTTGGATTTCTAGCACACTGCAGTTTCACTCCCAGCAGATGTCCTGATAATTAAAGTCCCTCATGAGACTCAGATCCTGCAATTTGGAAGCTTCTGTGAATACTATGAGGGTTACAAGTTTCCTATTTTCTGTAAGCTAAGTGCTTGACACTAAGATATGGGGAAAAGTGGGCATGATAGAAGGGAGAGACAGGCTACAACTAGATCTGGACAGGTTACAGGGGTGAGCAGATGAGAATAGGATGGGATTCAATACTGACAAGTGTAGGGTACTGCACCTGGGGAGGAAGAACCAGCAGCATACGTACAGGCTGGGGAACTTCCTTCTCATCAGCGCAGAAGCAGAAAAGGATCTTGGAGTCATTATTGATTCCAAGATGAACATGGGCTGACAGTGTGGGGACGCGGTCAGTAAGGCTAACCACACCTTGTCATGCATCCACAGATGCATCACAAGCAGGTTCAAGCAGGTGATCCTCCCCCTCTATGCGACACTGGTCAGGCCACAGTTGGAGTACTGTGTCCAGTTCTGGGTGCCGCACTTCAGGAGAGATGTGGACAGCATCGAGAGGGTCCAAAGGAGGGCCACTCACATGGTCAGGGGGCAGCAGAGCAGGCCCTACGAGGAGAGGCTACGGGACCTGAACCTGTTCAGCCTCCACAAGAGAAGGCTGAGAGGGGATCTGGTGGCCACCTATAAACTTACCAGGGGGGACCAGAGGGGAACAGGAGAGTCCCTGTTTCCCCAAGCACTACCAGGAGTAACTAGGACTAACGGCCACAAGTTGACCGAGAGTAGGTTCAGGCTAGACATTAGGAAGTACTACTTCAGTCAGGGTGGCTAGATCTGGAACCAACTTCCAAGGGAAGCCCCATTTCCACTTTTTATATGCCCCCCTTTTAGCCCATAGACTGCTCTGGATTTCTCTGGTCAGCCAAGGAAGCCTCTTGGCCCCTTTCCCCTTTTTTCCCCGCATCGGGATCGTCTCCCTCTATGCCTGAAGGATCATTTCCTTAAGGCACAGCCACCCTTCCTGGGCTCCCAACTCTTCAAAACTCTTACTCTGCAGTGCGTCCTTGACTAAAGGCCTGAGTTCATTGAAGTCAGCTTTCCTAAAGTCTAGCACTTTCACCCTACTAGTTACCTTACCCACTCGACGTCTTATGGTGAATTCTGTTATTTGGTGATCACTGTCCCCCAGGTGACCACCGATCTGTAGGTCTCCTACCATGTCATCCCCCATTGCCAATACCAGGTCCAGTAAGGCATTCCCCCTAGTGGGACTGTGTACCTCCTGCGTCAGGTGGAGGTCCTGTACACAAGTTAGAAACCTGCGTGAACAGTGGGACTTTGCTGTCTGCGTCTCCCAGCAGATGTCTGGGTAGTTTAGGTCCCCCATGACTACCACCTCCCTAGTTTTTATGGTCTCCAAGAGCTGCCTCAGGAGCCCCAAATCTAGTTCTTCCCCTTGGTGTGGGGGTCTGTAGCAGACCCCTACCACCAAATCCCTTTCTCCTTGACCTCCAGGTAACCTAACCCACAATCCTTCTACTTTCTGTATTCAACAGAAACAGGCTGTATTCAATTCGGATTCGGTCCAAATCGGGTGACACTGTTTCAGTTTGTTAATTTGGATCGCTGTCCTGACTCAATTCGGCTGAATCTGAAGATCGGATGCTGACTCAGAGAATCAGTGATTCAGCCATAGGCACAGCTTTAAATGTTATTTCTACATACCTCAAGGTACCAGGCACGGCTCATCAATGCTGAGATGGTGGGGCGGATGGAGCATCCCACAGGAGCGTGGGGGGACCCCCTACATGCTCAGCAGCAGACCCGGAAGTGGACCAGAAGTATTTCTAGTCCACTTCCAGGTCCACCGCCAAGTGAGCAGGGGACCCACTCCCCCTACCCCCCCAATGCCTCCCTGGCTTGGCGATCAGCCACAAAGGAACCCTTGGTGCCCCCCAGACCAAGGAGGCCGCAGTCACTGAGCGGGGGGGGCGGATGGAGGGTCCCCCGCATGCTCCGTGGTCACTCAGAAGTGCTTCTGGTCTACTTCTGGGTCTGCCGCCAAATGCGCTGGGGACCCCCCTGTGCTCCTGTGGGACACTCCATCCGCCCCAGCATCTCAACGTTCACAAGCCACCTGGTACCTTGAGGTATGTAGAAAAAAAACATTTAAAGCTGCATCTATGGCCGAATCATCAAATCTCTCCAAATCGATTCGGATGGTTCCGATTCAATTCGAAGAGATTAAAGGGTCTCCTTATTGATTCCGAGATTTGGCCGCTGAATTGGGCCAAGTCACTGCCGAATTGAATCAGCTACCAAAGTTTTGCACGGCCCTATTAAGGGCTAGTAGTTTTTTGGTAGTAGTGAAAATGATTCCTTGGCATATAGCTGTAATTTTTCTACTGATATAGAAAACATACTGTCCCTTTAATGTAGTAGCTCTGGGTTTTTACTTTCTGTGTATTCTAAGATACATTTAAAGGAGAATCAGCCTGCAATGTACCATATTTTTTACATGCAACGTGCCCCCAAATAAAATATGCACCTTGTTTTTGGAAGGCAGAATGTAGCAAAAAAGACTTTTTCCGGAGTTGTGGCGAACTGTGTGACATAGAATAAATCCTTCTGGAAACACAGAGCATCTAGGATGTGTGGACCTGTGGAGACAGTTTGGGTGAGACAGCAGGCAGCAGGAACTTCCTGGTGTGGTAGAATGTGTCCTGGGATGCCATACTTCCTGGACACTCTAGCCACATCCACACATCCATGGACATTTGGTTTTCCAGGGACAATTAGTAGCGGCACACCTTGTGCCGCTGTTTGTTGTCCCTGGGGAATGCCTGTGCCATTGTGCCCTCTGGCGTGCAACAAGTTACCCCAGGTGGGATAGAGGAAGTCAGGGCCAGCAGTGGGCTGGCCCCAGCAGCCTTACCTCGGATCCTTCTGGAGCTGCAGCAGCAGCAATCCTAATGCACAGATTCCAGCCAGCAGCTGCGCTGTGGCTCTGTCTAGCTAGGCTCCGATTTTGAGTGGCGCGCACTGCCCCTGAGTCCACTGCTCTGCGGTTTTTTTTTTCATGGGTTTTTTTTACCTCTGGATATCCAGGTGTCGTGTGCCGTCCTGCTAACTAACACAAACCCGGACATGGTGGGGCTCACTGAAACCTGGTGGGATTCAACCCATGATTGGGTGGTAAACATTAAGAGCTACAGACTGTACAGGTGGGATAGAACAGGGAGGAAAGGCGGCGGAGTGGCACTCTATGTCAAAATGCAATACACATCCTCAACAAACAGGATGGGGTCAGAGGAGGAGCAGACTGAAGTGCTCTGGGTAAGAATACATGAGGGTCATGGGGCAAGGAACTTAATGGTGCGTGTCTACTACAGACCACCCAACCAGAGGGAAGAGCTGGACTGAGAATTCTCAGGTCAGGTCGCGGAGGCAGTTAAATCAAGGGATGTGGTAATCATGGGTGACCTAAACTACCCAATCATCTGCCTGAAGGAGCAGGCAGCCAGGTCTGACCACTCATGTAGGTTCCTAGCCTAGATACAGGACATCCACCTAATGCAGGAGGTGCATGGTCCCACCAGGGGAAATGCCTTGCTGGATCTGGTCCTGGCCACCGGCAATGACCTGGTGAGGGGACTGTGGGTTCTCAACCACGTGGGCGATAGCGATCATCACCTACTGGAATTCAGTATCCAGCACAGGGTGTCAAAGGCCTGCAGCGAGGCAATAGCCCTTGACTTCAGGAGGGCCGATTTCAATGAGTTAAGGAGATTAGTTGGAGAGGCACTGAGGTCCCGGAGGGTAGGGGAGTTGGGAGTCCAAGACGAGTGGTTGTTCCTTAAGGAGATGATCCTCCGAGCCCAAAGGGCTCAACATGAATCCCAACATGAATCAAAGGGGACAAGAGCGCTCAAAAGCCCCCACGGCTCACCAAAGCCATTCAGGCATATCTGAAAGCTAAAAAGGAGGCATAAATCCGGTGGAAGGGAGGGGCTATCACCAAGGAGGATTATACCTCCGTTATTTGAGACTGTAGAGGGGCTGTTAGGAAAGCTAAGGCGGAGACAGAACTAGGACTAGCGATCAGGATCAAAGATAACAAGAAGTCCTTTTTTAAATATATAGGGAGTAACAAGAAGGCACCGGGTAACGTGGGGCCCCTGCAGGACACGCTTGGCAATCTGGTAGTTGCACCAGACGATAAAGCTGACCTCTTTAACAAATTCTTTGCCTCCATTTTTCTGAGCAGGGACTGGAACATCTCCCCCACCAGGATTCTGGATGGACTCAGGAGAGGTACCGCCAGGCCTAGGATCAGGGAGGACCTAGTTAGGGAACTTCTCGAGGGGCTGGATGTGTTTAAATCAGCAGGTCCAGATGATCTCCACCCCAGGTTGCCGAGGGAATTGCCAGGGGTCATTGTGGGACCCCTGGCATGGCTTTACAAGCACTCGTGGTGCTCTGGCCAGTTGCCAGAGGACAGAAAAAGGGCCAATGTAGTCCCCATTTTCAAAAAAGGGAGGAAGGAGGACCCAGGTAACTATAAACCCCCCGTTAGTCTTACCTCGGTCCTGGGGAAGCTCTTTGAGAAAATTATCCAGGAGCACATCTGCAAGAGGCCAGCAGGGGATATTATGCTTAGCAGCAACCAACATGTGTTCATTAGGGGCAGGTCCTATCAGACCAACCTGGTTGCCTTTTATGACCAGGTCACAAAATCCTTGGACGCAGGAGTCACAGTAGACGTAGTCTTTCTGGACTTTAAGAAGGCCTTTGACACTGTCTTTCACCCCATTCTCATTAAAAAATTAGGCAACTGTGGCGTTGATGCCAACAGTCAGATGGGTCGCAAATTGGCTAGAGAGCCACACCCAGAGAGTGGTGGTGGATGGGTCATTTTCGACCTGGAGGGATGTCGGCAGTGGAGTCCCCCAGGGCTCAGTCCTCAGGCCCAAACTGTTCAGCATCTTTATCAGGAACTTGGACAAGGGGGTGAAAAGCACCTTGTTCAAATTTGTGGATGACACTAAGATGTGGGGAGAGGTGGGCACGCTAGAAGGGAGGGACAGGCTACAACTAGATCTGGACAGGTTATAGGGGTGGGCAGATGAGAATAGGATGGGATTTAATACTGACAAGTGCAGGGTACTGCACCTAGGGAGAAAAAACCAGCAGCATACCTACAGGCTGGGGAACTCCCTCCTCATCAGCACAGAGGCAGAAAGGGATCCTGAAGTCATTATTAATTCCAAGATGAACGTGGACCGCCAACGTGAGGACACAGTCAGTAAGGCTAACCGCACCTTGTCATGCATCCACAGATGCATCACGAGCAGATCCAAGGAGGTGATCCTCTCCCTCTACTTGACATTTGTCAGTCTGCAGTTGGAGTACTGCATCCAGTTTTGGGCGCTGCACTTCAGAAGGGATGTGGACAGCATTGAGAGGGTCCAGAGGAAGGTCACTTGCATGGTCAGGGGGCAGCAGGGCAGGCCCTACAAAAAGAGGCTACAAGACTTGAACCTGTTCAGCCTCCACAAGAGAAGGCTGAGAGGGGATCTGGTGGCCATCAATAAACTTACCGGGGGGACCTGCAGGGAATGGGAGAGTCCCTGTTCCCCTGAGCACTACCAGGAGTAACTAGGAATAATGGCCACAAGTTGATTGAGAGTAGGTTCAGGCTAGGCATCAGGTAGATTGGTTCAGGCTAGACATTGAGAGTAGGTTCAGGCTACTTCACAGTCAGGGTGGCTAGGATCTGGAACCAACTTCAAGGGAAGTGGTGCTGGCTCCTACCCTGGGAGTCTTCAAAAGGAAGCTAGATATTCACCTAGCCAGGGTCATTTGACCCCAGCATTCTTTCCTGCCCATGGCAGGGGGTCGGACTTGATGATCTGCTCAGGCCCCTTCCAATCCTACCAACTATGAAACCGACTATGAATCCCTACCCTTGCTCTTAGGTAGATGCTGCAAAAAGTTGCAAGTAGCATAGGGAATGAAAAAGCACAGGTCTTCCCTATGCAAGCAACAACTGGCATGTTTCTAGTCCTTAATAGTAGCCAAAATGGTACAAAAGGATTATAGGGACAATATAGAGAGGGTGGCCCACTGATTCCACTTTAAAGGCTGTGTGTTTTAAGTGTTATTGAGATGGGAGTTTTCATTGTATTAGATTATCGATTATATTAAGAGCATCTGCGTAGAACACTGTTGGCCACATTCTTACTTTGATTGCATCCCAGGTAACCCATTGAGGTCAACTGAGAACAGAGTGCTGCACTCTACTTGTTGATTAATATAGGGGTTTCAAAGTTGGTTGTAGTAGAAAACTTCACTCTGAACCTCTGCCTGTTGCATATTTTTGTATTACTTGCCTAAAAAAAATCATTTCACAAATAAGTAAAAAGAAAAGTGATAAAAAGAATATGATTTTGGGGAGAAATCAGCTTCAGTATTTAAACTTATTGATAGGTATATGAAAAAAATCCAATAATGAGGCAGTATCTCCCTCTTTCTATAAGACATAAATTAACAATATCAAGGAGCACATCTGTGATGGGCTGGCATCGGGGATGATGCTCAAGGGCAACCAGCACAGTTTCATTAGGGGCAAGTCATGTCAGACCAACCTGATTGCCTTTTACGATCAGGTCACAAAAGCATTGGATGCAGGTGTCGCCGTGGATGTAGTCTTTCTGGACTTCAGCAAAGCCTTTGACACTGTCTCCCACCCCATCCTTATTAAAAAACTAGGAGACTGTGGCATCGATGCCTACACAGTCAGATGGATTGCAAATTGGCTGAAGGGTCATACTCAAAGGGTGGTGGTGGACGGGTCATATTCGACCTGGGGGGAAGTGAGCAGCGGAGTCCCCCAGGGCTCGGTCCTTGGGCCTGCACTGTTCAATTTCTTTATCAGCGATTTGGACAACAGGGTGAAAAGCAACCTGTTCAAATTTGCTGATGATACCAAAATTTGGGGTGAGGTGGGCACGCTAGTAGGGAGGGAAAGACTGCAGAAAGACCTGGATAGGTTGCAAGGGTGGGCTAACAAAAACAGGATGCGTTTCAATATGGACAAATGCAGGGTACTGCACTTGGGCAGTAGTAACCAGCAGCACACTTATAAGATGAGAAACTCCCTTCTTGAGAGCACGGAGGCAGAAAGGGATCTTGGAGTCGTCATTGACTCCAAGATGAACATGGGCCGACAATGCGAGGTCACAGTCGGCAGGGATAACCGGACCCTATTGTGCATCCACAGGTGCACCTCGAGTAGGGCCAAGGAGGTGATCCTCCCCCTCTACGTGACACTGGTCAGGCCACAGATGGAGTACTGTGTCCAGTTCTGGGCACCCCACTTCAAGAGGGATGTGGACAACATTGAGAGGGTCCAGAGGAG
Organism: Alligator sinensis; assembly: GCF_000455745.1. Lineage (NCBI taxonomy): Eukaryota > Metazoa > Chordata > Crocodylia > Alligatoridae > Alligator > Alligator sinensis. The sequence goes on from NW_005842008.1 coordinate 1,082,061, forward strand.
GGCCACCTGCATGATCCAGGGACAGCAGGGCAGACCCTACAATGAGAGGCTATGGGACCTGAACCTGCTCAGCCTTCACAAGAGAAGGCTGAGGGGGGACCTTGTGACCGTCTATAAACTCACTATGGGGGACCAGAAGGGTTTGGGGGAGACCTTGTTTCCCCTAGCGCCCCCTGGGATAACAAGGAATAATGGCCACAAGTTGTTGGAGAGTAGGTTTAGATTAGACATCCGTAAGAACTACTTCACAGTTAGGGCGGCTAGGATCTGGAACCAACTTCCAAGGGAAGTGGTGCTGGCTCCTACCCTGGGGGTCTTTAAGAAGCGGCTCGATGCCTACCTGGCTGGGGTCACTTAAGCCCAGTTTTCCTCCTGCCCAGGCAAGGGGTCAGACTTGAAGATCTACAAGGTTCCTTCTAACCCTACTTCTATGATTCTATGAATATTTAAGTTTGAAATAGCCTTCCACTTTGCTTGCATTTCATTCATACATAATTGAAAGATCAGGATTAGAAAAAAATGGATTTCTTCTCAAGTGAGATCAGTGAAAATGGAGAATAATATTGAAATGTAGCAAATTAGATTAGTAAATGTATTATAGAAGATAGAGCATGTGGTAGTTTTTTGGGGGGTGGGTTAAAAGAAAAAAATTGGCATACGCTACACGTCTACAATTCTACATCATCAAAAGGCAGGTTGTTCTGAGAAGTATGACAGCAGAAACAGAAATTTAATGCAGAAAGAAATCCCGCAAAAAAATTCATCTGCAGAGCTGCTTCAATTTAGGCCATTATCTTGCCTGGAGCAACACATCTAGTCTAGCCAACATCAGGAAGCATGGCAGTGAATTGTAGCAACAGAAAAGTAGTAAACAAGGACGTTCTGAAACTGGCACAATAAGTCAGCTGATTGTTTCAGCACCACAGTTTTGAACAGTAGAAGGGGCATGAATGTGAACATGGAAAATTAACTTTGGGTATAAATGCAGTAATGTTTGATCTCAATGAACTTACATCAGCAAACAGTAGGCAGTTTGACAGCTGATCCTGCCATCCCTGCTCATTAGAGTATTCCTTACTCAAGCAGTTTATCCTATAAACAAACTTAAATGAATTATGTTCATGGAGCAAGGAACACTCAATTGAGAGGACTGTAGAATTGTGTTTTATTGTGAATTATTGCAAGAGAGCTTATTTGCTTTTATGGTCTAAACAGGCTGTGTATTAAGACATGTTGTCCAGACTTATGTGACAAATCATAGGAGTAGGACACATTTACTTCAGGTTTTGGATGAACGTGATGCAAGTGTATGTTTTAACACAGTGTGCGGCAGCCCTGCACCTACCCCAAGTGCCCTCCAGTCCTCTCCCCTTGCTTGTTCTGCTGCTCTGTTTTCTGTGTCCAGCCCTGTGCGCCCTGCCTGATCAGGTGATCTTTCTGCTTCTTTACCTGTGCTCCTTGCCTGATTAGCTGCTTTGCTTTGCTTTCTGCTTCCTGCTCTATCTGCCACTGTGCTACCTATCCCCTCCCCAATCTGCTGCATGCCATACACACAGGCTGCCTGTGCCACTTGTGGCACCTGTGCTGCTGGTTGACCACCCCTATTTTAACATATACCAAGACACACCAAAAGAACATATTTAGATAACATACAGTTGCCACTTTTCCATTTAGTAACCCTCTTGCCAAACTTACATTATTTAAATACAGAGTATCATGCACAATTGGGCTTTACCTTAAAGCTGATTTGGTCCTGAAGCTTACCATATAGTCTCTCAAGCCATAGGCCCCCAATTAAGAAATACATCTCATTTTTAGAAGGCAGAAGGTAGGAAAAAATATTTTTCTAGAGTCATGGCCAACTGTTTGACATAATGGCTTCTTGCAGATGTGAGAAAAAAATCTCTTTACCAGAATAAGCAGTGCATTACTTTGACTCAGCTCCGCAATGTCTGTATAGATAGGGCACTTCAGCAGGGATTTTTGGCGCCTTTATCTAAAGCTGAGTCAATCAGCTATTAGATAAAAGTGCCAAAAAAGCCCCACTAAAGCACCTGATCTATGCAAATGTCAGGTGAACATGGTCCAGCTAAGGTGCTGCCTTTTTTGAACATGTGCTGTGCTTGATGCAGGAGCACATTGAATTTAAAGTGCCTTTTTTTTTTTTCTGTGGCTTTTTTTAGTTGGTTTGTTTGTTTGTTTTTTAACACCTGCAAGCAGCCAGTAAATCCAGGAAGCCTGGAATCGTAAGAGAGAGTCTGGGTGAGGGAGCAGGGCCTTTCTGGCAGGACAACAACAAGGCTAGGCTACCTAGACCCTTGCAAGGGCAGTAACCAGACTGTTATTTCTTTACTCTGAATAGCTCTTTGTATAAGTTCCGGTAAATATAAAGTGTTTCCATACCACAAGCCTCCTCAAGAGACTACAGCAACTCACTTCCTCCAAATGCTACTTCAGGCACAAGCTACAGTGTTCAGCCAACAGCCGCTGCAAATTCATAGATTTCATAGACATTAAGGGCTGGAAGGGACCATGCGAGATTGAGTCCAGCCCCCCCTGCCACACGGCGGGGAAG
>NW_005842008.1:1084648-1121090 GCF_000455745.1 Alligator sinensis
CTCTTAAAGACCCCCAGGGTAGGAGCCAGCACCACTTATCTTGGAAGTTGGTTCCAGATCCTAGCCGCCCTGACAGTGAAATAGCGCCTCCTGATTTCTAGTCTGAGTCTACCCTCTGCCAGCTTGTGACCATTATTTCTAGTCACTCCTGGTAGTGCTCGGGGGAGCAGGGACTTCCCCAATGCCTGCTGGTCCCCTCTGACTACTTTGCAAATGGCCACTAGATCCCCCCTCAGCCTTCACTTGTGGAGGCTGAACAGGTTCAGGTCCCTTAGCCTTTCCTCGTAGGGCCTGCCCTGCTGACCCCTCATCATGCGGGTGGCCCTCCTCTGAACCCTCTCAATGCTGTCCACATCTCTCCTGAAGTGCGGTACCCAGAACTGGACGCAGTACTCCAACTGCGGCCTGACCAGTGTTGCATAGAGGGGGAGGTTCACCTCCTTGGACCTGCTTGAGATGCATCTGTGGATGTATGACAAGGTGCAGTTGGCCTTCCTGACCGTGTGCCCACACTGTCGGCCCATGTTATTTTGGCATCAATAATGACTCCAAGATCCTTTTCTGCTTCTACGCTGACAAGAAGGGAGTTCCCCAGCCTGTAGGTATGCTGCTGGTTCTTCCCCCCCAGGTGCAGTACCTTGCACTTGTCAGTGTTGAAACCCATCCTGTTCTCATCCACCCACCCCTGTAACCTGTCCAGGTCCGATTGCAGCCTATTCCTCCCTTCTAGTGTGCGCACTTCTCCCCACATCTTAGTGTCATCTGTGAATTTGAACAGGGTGTTTTTTATCCACCCCCCCGTCCAAGTCGTTGATGAAGATGTTGAACAGTGCGGGCCCGAGGACCAAGCCCTGCAGAACCCCACTGCCCACATCCATCCTGGTCGAATAAGACCCGTCCACCACCACTCTGGGTGCGGCCCTCCAGCCAACTAGTGACCCATCTTACTGTGTAGTTATTGATGCCACAGTCTCCTAGTTTTATAATGAGAATGGGGTGAGAGACAGTGTCAAAGGCCTTCCTAAAGTCCAGAATACTACATCCACTGCGACACCTGCGTCTAAGGATTTTGTGACCTGATCATAGAAGGCCACCAGTTTGGTCTGACAGGACCTGCCTCTAATGAACCCGTGTTGGTTGCCCCTAAGCGTAATCTCCCCTGCTGGCCCCTCGTGCACATGCGCCAGGATAATTCTTTTGAAAAGCTTCCCCAGGACCGAGGTAAGACTCATGAGCCTATAGTTTCCTGGGTCCTCCTTCCTCCCTTTTTTGCAATTGGGAACCACATTGGCCCTTTTCCAGTCCTCTGGCACCACACCAGAGCACCATGAGTGCTCGTAAAGCCGTGCCAGCTTCCTAGACAACGCAATGACCTCTGTTAATTCCCTCAGCACTCTGGGGTGGAGATCATCAGGACCAGCTGATTTAAATACGTCCAGTCCCTCCAGAAGTTCCCTGACTAGGTCTTCACTGACCCTAGGCCTGGGGCCTACGGGGGTCCCGGTGTGGGGGGTGACCCAGTCCCTACTCAGGAAAATGGAGGCAAAAAAATTGTTAAATAAGTTAGCTTTGTTGTCTGGTGTGATGACCAGATTTCCTAGCGTGTCCTGCAGAGGCCCCACATTACCCGGTACCTTCTTTTTACCCACTATACATTTAAAAAAAGGACTTCTTCTTGTCCTTGATCCAGGTAGCTAGTCTGAGTTCTATCTCCGCCTTGGCTTTCCTGACTGCCTCACTACAGCCCCGAGCAACAGAGGTATAGTCCTCCCTGGTGATGGCCCTTCCCTTCCTTTGGGTGTACATCTCCTTTTTAGCTAGGAGATGGTCCCGTATGCTTTTGGTGAGCCATGGGGGCTTTTGCGCTCTCTTACCCCTTTAATCCATGTTGGGATTACCTCCCTTTGGGCTTGGAGGATCGTCTCCTTAAGGAACAACCACTCTTCTTGGACACCCAACTCCCCTCCCCTGCGGGACCTCAGTGTCTCCCTGACTATTCTCCTTACCTCATTGAAATCCGCCCTCCTGAAGTCCGGGGCTGCTGCCTTGCTGCAGGCCTTTGCCACCTTGCACTGGATGGTGAATTCCAGCAGGCGATGATCGCTGTCGCCCAGGTGGTCGAGCACCCACAGACCCCTCACCAGGTCGTCGCCCATGGCCAGGACCAAATCCAACAAGGCATCTCCCCTGGTGGGGCTCTGCACCTCCTGGGTTAGATGGAGGTCCTGTATCTCGGCTAGGAACGTACGTGAGTGGTCAATCCTGGCTGACTGGTCTTCCCAGCAGATGTCTGGAAAGTTTAGGTCACCCATGATGACCACGTCCTTTGACCTAACTGCCTCCATGAGCTGACTTAAGAATTCCCGGTCTAGCTCTTCCCCTTGGTTGGGTGGTCTGTAGTAGACCCCCACCGTTAAGTCCCTTTCCCCTCGACTTCCTTGTATTCTAACCCAAAGCACTTCAGTGTGCCCCTCCTCCGACCCAGTGCCACTTGTTGAGGATGTGTATTTCTCCTTGACGTAGAGCACCACACCCCCACCTCTCCTCCCTGTCCTATCCCTTCTGTACAGCTTATAGCCCTTGATATTCACCGCCCAGTCATGCGTTGGGTCCCACCACATTTCGGTGAGCCCCACTATGTCTGGGTTGGTGTTAGCTAGCAGGAGGGTAAGATCCTCCTGGTTGTTCCCCATACTATGAGCATTAGTGTAGAGACATTTGAGGCCTCCTGAAGATGCATGCACTGCCCCCCTAATCTCAGTGCTACCCGGGCCCCTGTTGCTTACCTGGGTATTAGTTTTGCTCGTCGTCAGTCTAGGCTGGGCTGTCATTGTGGGTGACGCTTGGTTTAGTGGTCCAAGGCTTTCTCCGCCCTCGTCTTCCCCTTCCCCCAACGAGCCTAGTTTAAAGCCCGCCAGAGGAGATCAGCCACCCTAGAAGAGAACACATGCTTACCTTTGGGGGAAAGGTGAAGCCCATCCCATCCGAACATCTCTCTCATCCTGATGTGTGGATCGTTGTCTAGGAAGCTGAAGCCTGCCTCGAGACACCGTTCCCGAAGCCGCAAGTTGACCTCTCTGATGCAGGTCTCGTGTTGTCTTCCACGTCCGCTCACTGGTAGGACAGAAGAGAATACCACCTGTGCCCCTATGTCCTTCAGCATGCCCCTCAGAGCATGGTAGTCCATCATCAGGTGATCAGGGCTTCTGGCCGCATCATTAGTGCCCAAATGGATTAGGGCCATGGGGTAGTAATCAGTGGGCTGGATAATGGCCGGGATCGTCTCCGTCGCATCCTGAATCTTTGCTCCGGGCAGGCAGTAGACCTCGCGTGTCGAGTGGTCCTGGTGACAGATGGGACCCTCTGTACCTCTCAGGATGGAGTCACCTCTGACGATCACTCGTCAAATAGGTCAAATGATCCTAGCAAGATAAGCACCCAAACGCCTTTACAAAGAGTCCAGAGTAGGTGCTTGCACCACTTCTGGGGAGAGTCTGTTCCAGATCCCGGACACTCTGATTGTAAAGAAGCTTTTCCTTGTGTCTAGTCCAAATTGGCCTTCCAGAAGTTTGTGGCTGTTAGACCTTGTTATCCCTTGGGGAGCCCTGGTGAACAATTCCTTAGCAGCTGCAAGAAGGTTAACAATGGAGTCCACCCCTCTGTCTCCTGGGCCACAGAGAAGTAGGGGAGCCCTTTTGCCAGCTATTAGACTATAGCATCTCTATGCTTCTGTTCCTTCATGCTTCTATTCCAGCAAAGAAAAATCAGCTTCGCCCTTAAGACATGCATCCCAATTTTGGAGGCCTGATTTTGGAGAGGAAAGGTATGCAAGTACAAGGATGGAACTGACAAAACTAGAGGGCTGTGTGTGGCTTTCAGGAGAGTAAATGGAAAAGATCATGCATGCATATTCAGAATTTATAGAATCATGTTTCGCATACTACGGGGCTGTTTTGGTCTGATGAAGTTCCTTCGGGGATTAAGGATTTACTTAGATTTACTATAATATAGCCTCAAATATAATATGCACTTTGGCTTTAAAAGGCAGAATGAAGAGAAAAGATTTTTCCAGAGTTGTGGTTGCACAGAGCAGGGACACAGACTAATCTTTAGCTGACTCATCATCCCTTTCCTGCATAATTAAAGCCAAATCCCTAGCTGCTCCTGAAGATTGGTCTCCATGGGTGGGTCTGTGATTCTAAAAAGATATAAAGAGTCTATGCTAAACAGCAAAGGAGTTTGAGCAGAAAAGATTGTGAAATAAAGAGATGGGTTTCAGCTAACAGACTGAGGAAAGTTAGCTTGATTAGTAGAACATCAAGACCGTTAAAAAGGAGACATGATATTTAACACCTGTAAAGTGAATAAGAATGAGCCATTAAGTCAGTGTCCAGAGAGATGATACAGTCAAAAACACTACAGCTGCTGCACTGTAAGTCATAAATCAAACCAAGGTGCTTCCCACTCTGGGCAGAAAATCACCTTCCCCATTTAATACATGACTTCCAATTATGGGGGGCTGATTTGAGGGGAAAAGGTGTGTGTTGTATGTTACATCTTGAGAAAATATGGTATTTTATTTTTATAAAATATTTATCATAGGAAAGTAAGACTGGAAGGGACCTGCTCAAGGTAGGATCATCCCCACCTAAACCATACCAGTCAAGTGTCTAGCTAACCTTCATTTGAAAGTGTCCAGGAATTTCTTTATTTGAATGAGTATACAAAAAGTATCGGAGAGAGATTTGGTATATACCTGTTTGTCTGAAATATTATTATATAAGTAATTTAATGCTATGCTGTAGTAATAATGAAAAATATATCCCACTTTCTCATTTGGATGAGAAAGGGGTGTTTGTGACACCTTGATTTCTTCTGGTTTAAGTGGCTATAAAAGGTGTGCTTGAAATTGGTTTTAATTGAAAAATATCAGCATAATAATTTTAATTGTTTCTGTTAGATATCTTGAGAGATGTTGTGAAAGATATTGGTCAAAAAGGTATGCAGTGCAGACTGAAATCTTGATGTACAAGAGACAAAAATCTGAGTCAATGTTAGCGTATAATATTTGTATCTAGTGGAATAAAGTTTTGGGGTTTTTTTTTTCCTCTTAGAGCTATTTTATGTGCCAGATCTAGTTACTTTACTGCTATGCTGAGTGGAAGTTGGGCTGAAAGCTCCCAAGAGCACATTACTCTTCAAGGGTAAGCATAGTCTTTGCAAGTCTTACAGGACCAAAGGTAGGCAATTTAAAATCACTGCAAATACACAGTAACTGTGCTGCATACAAAGCACTTCAGTGTAATCTGTTGTGATGATTTCTTTTTTTCTTCTGTGTAATATAATTGCTTGCAGTATTTTGATTTGAGTAAAATGCAATGGTTTTATCTTTTTAACATTGTCAATCCAGTGAGAGTAAAGCATTCAACAAACACAATGGTACTTAATCAGAACAGTACTTCTCACAATCCATATTTTAGTGTCCATGGCCTCGGTGACACTTTTTTTTTCCCAACTCATTTTGGTTAAACTGATTTATTCCACAAAAAGTGTCCTGAACACCTCAGCTGTTTTATAGATCTTTATAGCTGTGTGTATAATAAAAACTAAGCATATAAAGGCAAAGAAGCTGTTCAGTTTGGAACTCTCTTTTAGCTGCTTTGATTCAGCAGTATCATACACTAGGAAACAGGATAGTGTTTCAAAATATTTATCAGCAGTGGTCGTCTGCTGCACAGTGTAGCTGCTTATGTGGAATAAATACAACTCTTTAAATGTTGTTGCATATTCCATGGATGGACTGAGGTTTTCAGTATCTCTGAGACCATCAGTTCTGTCTTCTGTGCAAAACTGCATTGGATATTAAGGCTTTCATTACTATTTGTATCTGTTATGATCATGTATGTAATGTATCATAACCTTGCTGTTTCATAAACTAAAGAAAGCTAATAATCTCATGCAGCATTTTGCTATGGCAGATCCAGATTTCTGTACAAAGAACCATGTATGTTGTAGACTGCTCAACCTTGTATACTTTGCATTATTATGAATGATTTGAACACAGTTTTCTTCCAGTTTTCATCATTCTATTTTCCTGTTTATTTAATCAGACTTCTCTGATATTACATATTTTTAATGCTAATAAAGCTGTTCAGTTTTACTTTTATTGGTTATGTAGCTTTAAAGTTATATAGCAATCTTTTTAGAAATCAAAGGCAGTTACCTTTTTTGCTCAACACGTCATCTTTCTAAATAGTTAAGAAATTTCAGCCATTGTTTTTGATAAGACTTTCTTCTGAAAATTACCCTATTTAATCTTTTTGCAACTGTTTCAGTAATAGTGTCTCATTATTTTCAGGTAATAAGAGCTAACTAGATTCATTGTACTACCGTCATCTTTTATAGTTCAGTCTTCTGCTTTATGCAGATTATCTCACAGTCTTTCTTAACTCATAAATAAATTGCATATGGCTTATTCTGAAATAATGAAAATGTTGCTTAAGATAACAGCTGTCAAGACAGCAGGGAAACCCTTTCTTGCTGTTTTTATGGTTATCCTGTGTGCTAATATATAGAGAGACAACTGTTGCCTTTGCTGCTTAGTGTGTTGCAACCAATTTTTTCTTTGTTTTTAGTCATCACTGTCTGTTGCTCAAACACATTTAATATTTGAAGGGGTCCCAGCATGCAAGTTTTTTCTTCTTCCCCCACCCCACCCTCTCCTTACCTAATGGGTGGTGGAATGGGAATTCCCGATGGTTCTGGGAATTAACCATAGTGACTAAGATGAAAATTATCCTAAAAATTGTGCTAGGCAAGTAATATAAATGCATTGACTTTGATGAAATGTTAGGCTTACAAAAACCTTCTAAATATTTTGAGATGAGACTTTTCTCGTTACCACAGAAACTGATTGTGTTTTTATCAAAGTTAATGTTCAAATGTATTCTTAGAAATAAGAAACCCATAATATATTAAATTATTTCTAAAACTGTTTTTAAACATGTATGACTAACAAAAAATTGGGCATGTACTAGTGATATCTTTGGAAGGCGAAAATGTCTTCTTTGTACACATTATCTGTGTAAATAAACTGGAAATTAGAAAACCACCACAAATCCAAGCAGTATTTTTATTCTGTAGAAAAAATTAATCAAAGATTTAAAATACAATGGAGTTTAAATATGATTACTAAAATTAGTGAAGTTAGTTCCAAGATAAAGTCCTATTTTAGATTATAGTAATCTTGGATACTAATTGTATTACTCCCATTTCCTTTCCATAATTTGTTTCTTAGTGTGGTAAGTTGGCACTTCAACCTTTTGAATCATTTTCTATTTATAAAATGCAAACAATTTTATTTGAACATCTTTATTTGCAGTGATTTTTCTCTTTCTGTTTTGCAGCATAACCCATGTAGAAATGTGTGTCATCTTGAATTTTATATATGGAGGAATATTTGATCTTCCAAACAAAGCCAATGCTGGGTACATGTCAACTTTTATTATTTTTAATTGCACTTCTTGCCTATTCTGCTCCTTTTCAGTTCAGACTCTAATAGAAAATGCATCCTGTAGTATCAGTAAGACAAAGGTGTCAAATATAATGATCATTATACCTAAACATACTTGAGGAAATTCCAAAAATAAAGTTGTAGGTGAAATCTTATTTATTCAGCAGCTACTGGAAAAGGTGGGCCAGCAACCCAGTAGAAAATTAGACTTGGAGAAAGATGTTTAGAATATGAACAGTACAGCAATATGGACAAAGTGTGATGATATTCTGTAACATTTAGTGGGTGCTCTTTTAAAAAGATTCTTTTAATGAGTGTTATATTCTATATATATAGAATATATTGTTTATAAACACTTAGATCTATAGCAGGGTTCAGTGTGTGTGTGTGTGTGTGTGTGTGTGTGTGTATAGAATATATTGTTTATAAACACTTAGATCTATAGCAAGAAGTTGAACAGAAACATGAAGCAACTATAGGCAGTCTTTTAATATTTAATGGTGCAAATCCTGTCTTCGTGGGCCCTGGGAAATCTACAGATCTTGGAACAGCATAGGACCCTCCTGTTGAGAGAGCAGGTGGGCAGTGCAGTCACATCAGGGGCACTAATTCAGCTGTTGCATGCATCTGTTTCCCACTCCACCCACAGTCTATGAGGAAGTTTGGGTATCTGCAGATTCTGTGGATGCTCCGGGCCAACCCCAGAATTCTTCTTAACGGTGGCAATAATTGGAGCCATGTTTTATATAGCTTATAGTGCAGAAGCTCATGAAGAATTTTAGACATCTGCTGTCTCCCATTCTTGTGCTGTAGGTCTCCACTGGTTCTTCTGTTTATTGGGGCTCCTGTGCCTATTTAATTTCAGTGAGGGATGGCTAAAAGTAAGATTTGTTCATTATATTCCCAGGATGCTGCTTCTGCTAAAGGTTAAATTTCCAGTTTGCGCATTACTAATATACAATATTATGGCAAAAAAGATCCCATGCAATTATAACAGGAGTTTTGAAATAGATATTATTCTTTACAATCTGTTATATAACACCGGTTCCTAAGTGCACTAGTAATGTCAAAAACATAAGTTTTGAATGTTAGAATCATTTGATTGATCAAACTTTATTTCCCCAAGATTACTAAAATGCTGAAGCTAATATATAATCTTTTTGTACTGCTCTTACTTAAGTCGAATACTGAGCATTGCAGATATGTATGGGCTAGATGGGCTGAAAGAAGTAGCAATCTATGTTCTGAAAAGAGACTACTGCAACTTTTTTCAAAAGGTAGGCATGTACCTGTCAGCTTTTCTACTACTTTGTTAGCCATGATGCCCAGTGAAGAAGGATTTTTGTTCATCTCTTGCACCTAAAATAGATAAGATGTTTAAATAACCAAGTTTCCTTCTGCTAGGCAATATACTATATGTATTCAGTTCAGTGGAATTACTACCTGGAGATAAGGCTTGCAGAAGCAAGCACCTTGTTATGTAATTCCAGCAATATGCTAGGCATAGTTTGTAAACCATAACAGACAAAAACAGTATTCTACTCTACCAATTAAGCTTATATCAATATACTTTAAAATTTACCAATTTATATGGGGGTTGTAACAGAGAAAAGCTGTATCTTTGTATAGTTGGTTTTGTAGTAGTATATTCTGCTCAACTGATAGTAGAAAAATAGAAGAGTTTTTACCTGAACTTGTTCACACTGAACCCTGCATTATTGCCACTGACCTCAGTGAAAGCAGGAGCAGGCCTATTTTGTATGAATGCACACAAATGTAAACACTCTCTCAACTAAAAATGCTTCTGCATAAATTGAATACCTGTATAGCTGTAGAGTTTCTAATAGTGTGAATGCATAGTAAGTATGATTATTTTCTAATAATTTTAGCCTATTCCTGGAAGACTGCAACCTATGCTAGAATGTCTGGCTATTGCTCATTCTCTGGGAGTGGAAAGCCTTTATGCTGCTTGCATGAAGTAAGTGAAATAATGCTTAATGGCTTATGCTATCCACTTTCACAGTTCATTTTTTAAATCAATGTATTTTTAAACATTGAACATATTTTTGTTACATTTATTGTTTGTATTTGAACATATTTTTCCACAAAAATTCAGGAAACTCATTTATGCTAACAGTAGTAAAAATATTAGAATAATAGTTTTGTAAAATGTGATGCATGTTACTTATTTAATTAAGCAAGACTCTCATTTTTTAATAGATGGATAGGAAAACATTTTGTAAAATGCTGGTCAGACAGGAGCTTTGCCAGTTTACCTGCTGAGCTTCAGAACAAGTGTCTTACTATGTTGAGTCAGTCTCTGGTAAGTATTCACTTGGTATGCTTCATATAAAATGGAACTCAGTGGGGCCTAACTATATCTAAACATTTGCTCGGCTTCTCAGGCAGGTTTTTCAGTGTACACACACTGCAGCTATATGGTTTCAAGTACTCCATGTAAATCTAACTTGGGCATGTCTGTATGAGATGTAGGGACAGCATGACTGCAGTATAAGACATGCTTAGTTCTCTAAGCTGAGGCTTAATACACCTTTACAATCATGGATTTCAAAAATAAATCAATAAGCTTCTTCCACTTTTTCTTCACTCTGAAAAAGTTTTTGAGTAGCCCCTCAGCCTTCTTGAGTTCTGTGTGGTACCCATTCCCAAAGCTTCCCAAAACTGTAGTGTTCCCTGGTGGCCTGCAGAATTTTGAAGGCATTTTGGAAAAAAAGTCTACAGATATTTATTTAACTTGAACTACTGTATATTACGAAATCTTTTTTTAATACTGTGCAGCACTACTTTTTAACACTTATATGTGCATGATAATTAGATATGAATATATGTGATTCTTTCATCTGTCAGTCTTGGGAATTTAAATGTAAAAGCTAGTTGAATATACAGTGCTTTCTTTTATTTAACTTCCAAACACCACACTTGGCCTCGAGGAGAGTTGCTGTAGTTCTTTCATGAGTTTTTAGTCAACATTGAAGGGAGCATACAAGCAAAAGTTTTGATGCAGAGTACCAACGTATTTCTGCTGCTCCTGCCTAGCAAATCTTGAAAGAAGTGTGAAGAGCAAGAAGTAGATGAGCAGTGGAGAGAATATTTGGAAAGTCACTTTGATAGCTACGAGAAGCTAGAAACCTCTTAAGTGTTGAATGCGGATAAAGTAACATTGAAGTACTTATTCTTGGAGCCTTACAAACAGATGTTAACAATCAGTCATTTTAAATGGGCAGAGGGAACTCCTTCTTGCAGCTATTCATAATAATCTCTTACTTAAGGGAAAAAAATTATCTGAAGGGGTAAAATTCAAGATTGACCGGTAACTGCAAGGTGCTGATTTCATAGGAAATTTTGAAAACATTTTAGGCATTTATACACACATTTTTTTGTCCTGTGATGAGCCAGAGATCTGCCACTTAGGAGCAGACTGTTTAATCAAGTCTGTTCCTTACACAAGATGATGCGAACTGCGTTGCGCCACATGCAGTTGTATAAGTAGCAAAATGCGCGCAGAAAATGGCGGCGGTGCATTTTTTAACTAAATCATCTTCTATGCATTTTAGTTCAAAAGCACACCGCTACCATTTTCTCAGCGCTGACGTACATTTTGCTGCTTATACAACTGCAAGCATTGCAGCACCAGGCACTTTTTAAAGCACCTGGTGCGGCAGCACTTATATGTGTAAATGCCCTTTGAGCCAAATGTTGTTTCATCTTTATGTAAGTAGCACTTACATAGCTGTGTAAGGATTCTGTATGTGCTCGTATAGCTACATTTGTCCTGCACTTCCCTGTCAGTATGACCAGAAGGCTGCAATCTGGCAGAGCAGAATAGCATAGGTACACACATCACCCTGCATCAGTCCCAAAGCTGTAGTCACAGAGAAACCACAAGTACTTTGGGTTGGTTGGAGTGGGGGAGGGACTTTCCCACATTTTAATCCAGTAGTCTAAGGATTAGGGCACTTGGCCAGGGAATGGGAGACGGGTCCAGAGAGGGTTTGAACTTTCATCTCGCACTTCCAAGCACAGTGCTTTAACCACCAGGCTGTGCAGTAGGTATTTCCCGAAGCATTGTACAGCTCTCTTGAAGCAATTTCACTGTGCAGGAAGAAGCTATGTAGGGTCAGGAAGAAAGCAAATCTGTCTGAGGGTTGTTCATGAGATAGGCACTGGTGTGGAAAGGAGAGGGCCTCAAGTTCTGGCTCTTGGCCCCAGTGGCTGTTCTGCACTTTATTCATTGGATAGAATGAATAAAAAAGTTTGTCCCCTATCGGGTGGAGGAGCCTCCTCTCTTCCAGGGCAGAGCCTCCCTCTGTTTTCTCTGGCTACTTAGGTGCCACTTAAGATGTCCCAGCCACTCCATGGAGTATCCCCCACAGCGGGGAGATCACAAAGGTTGTGATTTCCCAGCCTCAGGGGTCCATTGCGCTCCCCAGTAGCTGAGAGATCAGAGCAACCGCGCTCCCCCAGCCACAGACAGCCTGCATGTACAAATTTAAAGCTGGATATAAACCAGCTATAACAGGGGTCGGCAGCATTTTTGAGCAGAATGCCGAAAACACCTGTAACCTTGGTTTGTAAGATCTTGGCGCACCAGAGGTGAACAGCGGTGGCAGCTGTGAGGGGCCTGATCCGTGTTGTGGCAGTGCAGTCCCAGCCTATTCCCCAATATCTGCACCAAGGCGCACATGCCAAGCAAAATGCCTTTGTGTGCCATGCACTGGCACCCATGCTGGGGGTTGCCTACCCCTGAGCTATAAAGTTTATTACACATTTTCGAGCAGTAACTTTATAGCTGGTTGGACCTTTTTAAGGTGCTGTAGTTAATTTGCAGGTATAACTAGTCTAGATTTATTGCACAATTAACAAGGTACTTGCATAATAGATATAATGTGTAGCTATGTAGAGTGGAGGCCTTAGACATGCACAGGTAAAACAGGATTTGGCCCATTATGTTTCACTGGAAGCACTAAATGGAAGTTTAGCCTACCTAGTGTCTTGCAAAAAAGAGGAAGTGATTTTTGCCTTGTAAATAGAAGCCTGATCCTGCAATATTAAAGAAGCTTGCAGATGTGTCCAGTGGAAGCAAGTCTGAAATAGTAACGTAATTAAGGTGGGGTGAGCAGGCCAGTAGTCCCAGGCATCACTTTGGTGGGGGAGAGATGGGAAAATAGCAGCAGCACCTGCAGCTGTGTAATTGTTCCAGCAGCATAGCAGCAGTCAGAAATTGCCGCTGCCTCCATGCATTGCAGGTGCCCTGGGTGCACAGCTGACTTGGTGAGCACCTCAGGATTGAAGCTTTATCTAACCTATGCTAGATTGTTTATTTTTTTGTCACACAAGTAAGCAAAATCGGTTTTGCCCATATGTGAATAGTATATTAGGGGCAAAGCTAATTGAACTAGGACTTGTTGGAACTTTAATCATATCTGAAAGTATGCACAAATACAGACTACTTTTTATTTAGCTTTTGGTAAGTGTGAATCTGAGCTTGCCACATCTTTGTGTGACTTCTTTATTTGAACTTCCTACTTTTTTCTGCAGTCACAGCGTAGTGCATCAATCAGCAACAGTCTGGAGCCACAGGTCAGAACAACCCGGCTTGGGTCTAAGGTGGGCCAGCATTCCAACCTGGCTGCAGCTGCTGCAGGTTCTGACTTACTGCAGTGTAGGTGCAGCTCCCATCTGCCCAGCCCCAGTGCAGCTCCTTGCAGCCTATTCTCATCATGGCCAAAGCCCTTACCACCAAGGCCGTTCAGCTTCGCAGGTTAGGTCCAGTGGCTTTCTGTGTTGGATGATGCCAATCTCTCTGGCCTAGTGAATGTAACCAAATAAAAGGCTTTTTGAACCACTGGCATAAGGATATTTTCCATTTCCTAAATTGTTTTTCACTAATCTGTTTCTGCTTTCCCAAAATATCTTCTCCTTTCATGACACTTAAGAGGTTCATAGAAGTTAGGGGCTGGAAGGGACCTCATGAGATCGTCAGGTCCAGCCCCCCTGCTCTTATGCAGGAAAAACTGCTGGGGTCAGATGATCCCAGCAAGGTGTGCGTCCAGGTGTCTTTTGACGATCTCCAGGGTAGGTGGCTGTACTACCTCTGTGGGGAGTCTGTTCCAGACTCTGGACACTCAAACCGTAAAGATGTTTTTCCTTGTATCCAATCTGAAGTGATCTAGCAGTTTATGTCCATTATTCCTTGTCTTCCCCTGAGGTGCCTTGGTGAACAGATGCAGACTGTCACCAAGTCCCCCCCTAAGTCTTCTCTTCTCCAGGCTGAACAATCCCGTGTCTTTCAGCGTCTCCTCATATGACCTGTTATCCACACCTCTAATCATTCATGTGGCCCTCATTTGGACTCTTTCAAGCTTCTCCACATCCTTTTTGAAGTGCAGCGCCCAGAACTGGATGCACTACTCCAGCTGTGGCCTCACCAGTGTCAAATAGAGTGGGAGGATAACATCCTTAGTCTTGCTTGAGATGCATCAGTTGATCCATACCAGTATATTGTTCACTCTGCCAGCTCTAGCATTGCACTGATAGTTCATGTTCATTCTGTGGTCGATCATGACCCCCTAGTTCTTTCAGTCATGGTGCTAGCTAGTGTAGCACCGCCAAGCCTGTAAGTGTGTTGCAGATTATTTTTCCCCAGATGGAGCACTTTACATTTTTTAGTGTTAAACATCATCAGGTTTTGATCCACCCACCTTACAAGCCTGTCCAGGTCAGTCTGTATCCTCATCCTGTCTTCCAGCATGACCTAGAAGTGGACTGGAAGTACTTTTGGTCCACTTCCGGGTCTGCTATTGAGCGCACAGGGCACCCCCCCCACCTCCCCCCCCCCGGCTTGGAGATCAGCCGTGGGGGGACTCCGGGTGCCCCCCCAAACCCAGGAGGCACCAGTTTCCAAGCTGCTGGGTGGGGAGGGGAGTCCCCCGTGTGCTCTGCAGCGGACCTGGCAGTGGACCGGAAGTGCTTCTAGTCCACTTCCAGGTCTGCCGCTGAGTATGCTGGGGACCCCCCTGCACTCCCGTGGGATGCTCCATCTGCTCCACCATCTCAGCATTCATGAGCCGCCTGATACCTTGACGTAAGTAGAAAAAACAGATAAAGCTGTGTCTATGGCCGAATCGTTGAATCTCTTCGAATCAGAAGCCTCTGATTTAATTCAATTTGGAGAGATTAATGGGTCTCCTGATTCGATTTGGATTTGGAGATTCGGCCACTGAATCGAGCCGAATCTCCTCCGAGTCGAATCAGCGACTGAAGCTTCGCACAGCCCTGGGGGATACCACTGGTCACCTTTCACCATGTTGACTCAGTTCCATCTATTAACAGTCTGTGGGTCCAACCTCAGAGCCAGGTTCATAGCCACCGGCCTGTTAAGTTGTTGAGGCCACAATTTCCCAATTTTACCATGAGGACATTGTGGGAGACCAAGTTAAAGGCCTTTTTAAAATCTAAGTATAGCCATCAACCTCATTTCCCTTATTAAGGTGGTGAGTTGCCTGATCGTAGAAGGACATGAGGTTGGTCAGGCATGACCTGCCCACAACAAAGCCATGTTGGCTGTCGTTTAGAATACTGCCTTCTCTGTTAGCCTATTACTGGTGGATTCTTTGATAAATTTTTCCAGGATTTTTCCAGGAATCAATTAGCACTAGAAATTTGGATTCCTTTACTGATTTATTAATATTTTGTTCCCATTTAGAGGAACACACAAGATTCCAATTATAGAAAATGCTCTTTAGCTTTGGCAGCACTTTAAAATCAAGACAACAGGAAACAATTTTATGAGGTTTGAACATATTGTACAGTGTATCAGCTGACCAGCCAGGTCATGTACAGGAGGTTTTTAAATCTATTTTACTTTGTTGGTTAATGATAAATTGTGAATTGGTTTTAAACTGAGTTAGCACATGGTAGCGCAGAAGATGAGGCCTCATCTAGGTACTTAGATTGTCACTATGGTCGCAAAGTCACAGAATATCTGAAGTTAAAAGGAAGAAATATTAGGAAACTAGATATATTTAAAACAAATATTCTCCATTGGTATCAGATCACTCCCTTGTATGAGTAAGTTAGATGTTGAGGAGGGTAAAGGAAAATAAAACTGTTGTCTAACAATTGCTTCCTTGTGTGGAGAGGAGCATTTAGTGTTTGCTCTGTTATAGAAGAAGTGAAGGGGCTCAGACCAGAAAAATGCTAATCTCTAGGGATCTACTGGAGGCTGAGCCATCTGCACTGAGGCTGCTGCACTACCTTCCAGCCACCTGGAACTCTCCCTGCTCTTTTTACCAACATGGTATTACATTTTCCTGTGACATAAATAGATCTCTGTCCTTTCCAATTACAGTTTCCTTTCCTTCAGTTTAGCGTTTGGCATTTGTTCATGAATCTGCCTTCTCTTCAGCACCAAAACGTAATATTAAGTAGTTGGAAAAAGCAATGAAACCACTTATGCAGGTGTTCTCACTTCACTGGAGAACAATAGAAACTGTTGAGATTTTTGTTTTACCTTTTTAAAAAATCTTTTAAATGTTAATGTAGAATTAATTAAAATCCAAGTACAAATTAAGAAAGGAAAATGTGCTAAGGATGATCATGTAAGTATTCAGTTACTGAATAGGTGTTACTTTAGAAGCAGTAGTTCTTTGAGTTACTACTCTAATAGATGTTCTTTTTATTTGAAGAGCCACAAAAATGCCGCTTTTCTTTTAATGGAAAGTGATAGGCTGATCGGTAGTCTTCCCCAAGTGAAATGGACTGAAACAGCTGTCGCAATGGCATCCAAGCTGCAAGAGGAATGCCTAACATTTATTGTAACAAACTTTTTGCAGATAATACAAAGTGAAAGTTTTTACATCTTCTTGCAGGTAAAGTGCTTACAAATTCTGTTCCCCTTTTCCTAAAGAAATAAATGGTATTGTTGCACTTTGTCTTGTGTTGGGGAAATTCACCCCAGCATGCCAGGGTGCTAAACTTTGCAAAATAACTTCAGCTTCACTTTATATTCATATTTATTTAAGAAATAAATATTTAGGGCATGAGTAAATTATGAGGGTTCCTGAAGGAAACTAAGGTGCTGGTACTAAGAATGGTTATGTTCTCAGCGTTGAATACAGGTGTTAGTAGTTCCACAGTACTACGTCTGCTTATAGAGTTAGCACACTCAATAAGTGTTCCCAGAAAGCTCCCAGTATGGCCGCATAGACACAGAGGAACAATTATAAATACGAGCAAGTACTCACAGGACGCATCTACATGAGACGCTTTACTAATGTGCAATCTAATTTGCAGTAAAGTGTCACCATCAACACATACGCAGCAATTACTGTGCAGTAGATTAATTTAATGCGCTGTTTGCTAGTATCCACGGGTATAGGTACTAGAAAATGGCATTTTAACTAATGTGCCGAAGCACGCATGTCGACACCAACCAGGAGCAAATTGCTTCCGGTCAGCCCAGGCAGCAGGGGACCACAACTGCTGCCTGGCTAAGCCCCAGAGGGAAGATGGGGGGGACCTGTCCTGGCTCAGAGGGCAGCTCTTTCTCAGCCACGCAGAGATCAGTGCCGGCCCCAGGGAGCAGAGGGGAGCTGTCCAGCTCTGGCAGGGACAGCTTGGGGCTGGCCCCAGTCTCTGTGCAACTGGGATGGAGCTTCCCCTGGAGCCAGAACAGCTCCACCCCAGAGCCCAGGCCTGACTCCCATCTGCCTGCCAGCCCAAGGCTAGCACCCAGGGGAGCCTGGAGCTTCCCCTGGCTGCTGCAGGGGAGCAGAGCAGGGCAGGAGCAGCCCTGAATTAGGCTGCTCCCATTGGGCTTTGTTTACTTGTGACACGGGTGCACATGCAGACGCGCATCCTTATGCACCTCATTTTCCTGCACGGATAATTCAGGAGCATTAATTGCATGTATAGATGCACCCAATTTCTTTCAACTTAATCATGAATTGATAGGGGGTAGCAATGCTAGAGGCAGTCATTTTAATTGACAAGACATCCCTAGTATTTCCTGGTAAGAGCTTGTCTAGTTTTACCCAGCACTGTTCATTTCCCTAACAATACAAAGATTTGGCAATTTGCAGAGATGAGTCAAAAATTATATATGGATGTGTCAAAACTACCCTTCTCATGGTTTCAAGTTTGTATATGTTATAAATTCAGCACCAGCTGTTTGTTCCTAAATTTTTGTTCATTGTGATGATACAATTCCAAGAGTATTTATAATGCAAGAGTATACTTTGTTGGGATGGGAGATGGATAAACAGAGAGATTTTTGGGAAAGCTTCTTACCAGTAAAGTCACAGTATGCCTTTTCTATCGGGCAGTGTTTCACATCTGAAGTATACTTTTTGTTTGAAATTATTGCTTTTTTGTTGTTTCCTTAGGCACAGGCAATGAGCAGCAAACCTGATCTCCTAGAACAAGTTTTTAAAGCAATTGAAAAAAACATTAATATTGAAAACAGCTGTTTTCTTATGATAGCTATGGACACTTTATTGAGCTCCACAAATGTGAAGGAGATGGTAGGTTTTACCACAGTAATGGATAAAGTATCGCATACTATTCAATATAGCAGACTGTATCAAACTGTTCTTTTGTATAAGCGTTCAAATCAGATTCTGCAGTTTGAGCTCAGTGGTGCCAGTCCTACAGTGGGATCCATGCACTTACACCTGTGTAAAGGTGTAAGGGACATAAGGAAGGACTGCTTTACTGTCCGAGTCTCCAGAGTCTGGAATCAACTCCCCCCAGAAGTGGTGCAAGCACCTACTCTGGACACATTCAAGATCCATTTGGATGATTATCTTTCTGGGGTCATCTGACCCCAGCTGACTTCCTGCCCTTGGGCAAGGGGGGCTGGACCAGATGATCTTGCGAGGTCCCTTCCAGTCCTAATGTCTATGAAAGCCCTGTTGAACACATTGGACCTGCTAGCACTTGTGCATATTATATTTTTTAAATGCAAAAATATTTTACAGTGCACATGGCAACAATAACATATATCATATATTAGGAACTATATAGATCTTATGTGCTGGGGAAAATACTGTTTAACATTCACTACCATTCTAAATTTATGACCAAGAAAAAAATTATTTTAAAATTAAATTACCTCTTATTTACCATGGGGGACAGGGCTTACTGGTATTTACTTTTTTTTAAATCTAGCAAATAGGAAGATTGGGGTTGGGTTTTTTTTGTTTAGTTTGCTTCAGGTCTTTTTTATTTTAATGCTATATTTCCTTTGGAACAAGGGTTTTTCATCTGTGGGGGCTTGTTTGTTTTTGTTTTTTGGGCTATGGGTACTGCCACAATAAAATAGTATGTAATACTTGTGAATTAAGGTTCACTATAAAGCCAATATTAACATTTTGAGTAGTGTTACATTCAAAAAAATGTGAACTACTGCAATCTAGTGCTTTTGTGGACTTAGTAAGTGCAATGAAAATGTAATCAGATTCATTATTGTCCCCTAGAGTATTTGACCTTGTCGTGACAGAGCTGATAGTAAAAACCTCTGAAGGGGCTCATAAACAAAAGATGAATTTGATGGTTTATGATGTTTTAGCTTGTGTGGGAGTGGCTTGGTTTCAAAATGTGTAAAATTATGGTGGCAGACAAAAAGCTCTCATGAACAGTATCTACATCTAGTAGGCAATCGTAAAATATAAGTGATGACATCATTGATCTAGCTTAGGGAGTAAGTAGATTCTGAAAGGAATAATGACTGGTTGCTATGACAATATGCCTCTCGCCAGCTGCTGATTTGTTACTTGAACACAGGGTTTTACGTGCAAGATCCAGGTTCTGCGTGATAAGCTGTGGATATTCCTAGTTCAGTCTTTTTATGCTGTTCGTCACACAGAAAGCTGGAAGTTGATGAAGCCAGACGACCAACAGAAAATACAAGCAGGTATGTGAGCCATCAAAAAACAACTACTACTGTATAATGGTAATGTGTTTAATACAAAAAATGCTGGCAGTTTTGGCAGCTGCTAATATATGTGTGTGTGTATGTATGTATATAGGATTGATGCTGTAGGTTTTAAGTCGCATTTTAGAACTGAAAGCAAAGATAAGCTACTTAGTCAGTTTAAAGCTTGGAAATGATTAAACCGTTTTCTTTGAATAATCCTTCCTAGCTTCTGTTTCTACTGATATGCAAAATGGAAATCAAAGATATATAGGCTGAGTCTGTTTTTGTTTGCAGCTACTCTAAATTATTAAAAATATTGAATAGGATTAAAGAAAAATGGTTTAAATCTCTCTCTTTAAGCTGACAAGCATTATGGAAAAATTAAATCTACACAAAGCAGATTACTAATTCTGTGAATTTAGTTTCTATTTTTTTTATCTGTTGTTCATATTACTGTGTAAAGACTGTTCATCTCTTGTATAATAGTCATCTCATGTGGACTCTGAATAGATATAGATGGCTTGACTTCACAATTGATTGGTATTGTGATACTGTATGTGCTGCTGCAGAGAGATCCCAAGGAGCTGCATAGTGTTCTCTAAAAATTTTAATGGGCAGTACTTTAAACAAAGGAAGTTTTTATGCTGAATGTTTCTTTGTTTTCAAATGTCTGGAAAGAAATTTTAAGGGTACAGAACTGATGGTAGCTTCAGGGCCATGGTTGAATAATTGCTTCAATAATGAAATGTTTTTTAAAGGGAAAAATGTTGCATTACGCTCATTTAAATGGCCCTTTTCTAAAATTCAGTCACTTTTGATTATGAGGTAAGACATTTTTATTTTTATTAACACACAAGCAAAATATATATAATCTGCTTGTAGTGAAAAAATTGTGTGTTTATAAATGGGTATGAGCTAGATGAAAAAGGAATTGTCAGTTTTTATAAGCATGGTTTAGAGGTGTAACCAAATGAGGTTTGACTGGTACTTTCTGAAGCAGGTCCCTGATTTCTTTCTGCATTGTAGAGCACTTCGGAGCTCGGGGACAGTTTTCAGAAATAGAAGCATTTCTGAGTATGTATTTGTGTCATCATTCTAACTGGCATCTGAGGTTGTTTTGTACTAGGGCTTTATATGCCAAGTAGTATATAGACCTGTGTTCATAATGTGGGTATCATTCAATCCTTGATGGTAGCAAAAACGGTCAGGTTTTAGATTATATGGTTTTAACACAGACTGTTGATAGTCTCTATATGTTTTCATTAAATTATCACATAATGTAAATCTTTCACTGTGTACATCTTTTATTATAAGAACAAGGATATGGTCTTGTTAGAGGAATCTTCATTTTTATGTGAGATTTATTTGGAATCATTTAAATCAACTTTCACCTTAGGAAAATTTCAGGTAATGCTAAATTCTGGAAAGACCACATTTTCTGGACTTCTTGATCAGATAGGGGGGAAAATCCAAAATGAAGATGGAAAGATACCATGTTTTCTCTTGCTCACAGTATTTCCTGTGTTATCCTGAGCTCAAATTTGTGAAATTTGTATAAAATATTGGTGTGTATTTATGTGCAGAGTCATTGCTGAAAAGGGATGAGATCCCTTTGGTGCCATTTTCAGCATCCTGCCTTTTCTTATAGGCTTTCTATAGAGCTATATACAGATGCTTTATAAAACCCAACATGAGAATTCAACAGAATTTTCAACTGACAGTTATACATGATTTTTTTTGTCCATCTAAAGAGTATGCTGTAACACATGAACAGGAAATGCTTTAACCCATTTTTTGCAACCAAAGAATTGTTATTTTCAAAAATGAATCTTTCTCCATTCTGTGTCTGTACTATATATGCATATACCTTTTCTATCTAACACAAGCTCTATTGATCTGAAGTTTGTATTGAAGGATGTTCCCAAGATGTTGTACAGTAATTTGCTTTTTCATGTATAGCCTTGCTAAATTAATTATGTAGCACTATGAACATTGCTTTACATAGAAAAGATGCATTCTTTGCCCTGAAAAGCTTACATGATGACCTTAAGATCACTCAGAAAATCTATGCTATGTCCTTACTGGGCACACACAAATATGTGGGCTTTATAGCTTTTAACAGTGTATACTATTGAGATGATTTAAGAAGATAAATCTGTTGCTTAAATTGTGTAAATATAAATTTATGAGTGGCAGGATGTATTGCAGTTGATTAAAGCTGATTAATTGAAATTGATTACTTTGAGACTTTCATCTTTTTTGCACACTTTTGTTCACCTTTAATCTGAGCCTCTAATCCAATCTGATCCAAGTCTGTATACACCCCAGACACTGTGTGAACTAAGTCTTATGTATTTTGGAGGTACGGAAGATGTAGATGAAGAAAAGAGGTATTAAACAACTTGCCCAAGGCTGCACCAGAAGTCTGTTGCATCTTGTTATAGACAGAGTCAGTGCCTATTAATAGGGACATGCCAGTGTTCTGCTGCATGGATGTTTCTGTTTTAGAGAGCATCATCTGAATTATGTAGCAGGGAAATACTCCCATAGGAAATGTTGCTGATAGGCAGCTGTTGCTCTTACCAAATGAGGCTGCAAATGAGCATTGACTGCACCAGATGTCCCAACTGCTAGTCTTGTATTTTGAACTCGCTTCTGTCCCCATTTATTGTTTTCCCTAATGCCAAAATTAATCTTTCTTGACCAACTCTAGGATTGCGCGTGCGCACGCACACACACTCACTCTGTTTCCTGTTAATAATAAAAAGGTGCTTTTTCCCCCATGCAGCTGCTTTTGACAAAGGTGATGATCGAAGACTTGGCAAAAAACCTATATTCACTAGCTCACAGGTAAACACTTAGACCCTTATACTTAAAAAAAAAAAAAATCCTATAAACAACTCATATTGTTCTTGGTTTCCATTTTGTGACTTGTGTATACCAACTGCTAGAATGTAATTTACAATAATCATATTTCCCTTCATTGTTGAAACAGTTTTTCATCATAATCAGCTTTCTGTGTTTGGTGGGGATTGACAGGAGTCTATACTTTCACAGTAGTGGGACAGAATAGAAAACAAGTATTTTTGTTCAGAAGCCTTCTCACATTATTTGTTCGTACATAATGGAAATGTGATCTCTAGTTCCCAAAAGAAGTTGTCTGCTACTGGGCAAATGAAGCTATCCCACTATCTTAAACCATCACTTAATCCAGTTTGCTACATTCCCTGTTAATCTGCTTACCCTGAAAGAGGTTTACATGGTCTTCCACAATTGTTGTATTTCAGAATCACGCCCAAAATGACTTCATTACGTGCCAGAAAAGGCATATGTGATATGGACGTTAGCCATGTTAGTTTAAAGTCAGGCAGAAGGCAAGGGAGAGATGTATGAGTTGTATCTTTACCGTGCCTTCTACATAATATTGAAAGCCATTTGAGCTTCACAGTTTGGAGGAGTTTTTCTATTTCTCCTTCTCCAAATGTATTAGTTCAATACTAGATTCATGCTAAATTAGAGGAATAGCTGTGTTTCAAGAAATAAAGATAATGCATATTTTTCTTTGTTGCTGAGTGTCTTCTGTTTTTGTTTTTGGTTTTTTTTTCCAGCTAAACAGATGTGTCACTGACTCTGATATAAAGCATACTTCTTGGAAAGTAAAAGGCAGGAGAGACTGTTTGGGTGATACCTCCATTGATCAGGATAAAATGAAATCTGATGGATTAGGAGCATCTGGACATACAGCAAGTACCAACAGAAACACTGCTAATAAACCCTCAAAACATGATGAACTAAAAGGAAAAGATAGTAAAAAAGCAGTTTCCAAGGTTACAAAAGATTCAAAACCTGGGGAAAAAGTTGCTTCACCAAAAGCTAGAGCTGTTATTAAACCAAAACTAGAAAATAATGGAAATGTGAAAGCTGAAAACTTGGTTACCAAGCCAGAGTCTGAAAAGTCCTTGTCTGCAAGTGGACAAAAGAATTCAGGAAGTGGAAAAGGAGTAAAAAATCAGGAAGGAAAAATTGCAGGTGCCAGACCTAAAGTGCTTGCTGGAAGTTCAAGTGTACAAATCAAAACAAAGCCATTGAAGAAGACCTCGGGGAAGGAATCTCCCTCCCTAGTAACAGGGGCAGGAACTCCTAGCAAGTTAACAAACTCAAGCCCAGATTTCCAGATTTCCAGTGAACAGACAGATGAACCCAAGGATAAAGCACTAAATGAAGGGAAAAAACATAATGATAATAAGAGATCCCCTACTGACTCGCCACAGGCAGGTTCTAGTCTGAAAAACAGTGTGGAAAGTTCCAGAAATTCTACACCAGGTTGGTTGTGACCATCCCCAAGCTTATTTTTATAATGAATGCAAATAACAAATAGTGATGTTACAAAAAACATGTTATTAAGGGGTCTTACTTGAATTTTAAGAAACAGGACAGAGGATGGGGGCGGGGAGAACAATGTATGCTGATGTCATAAAGGGTTCAGTTCTTTCATGTATGCCATTTTAAATATCTGACCATTGTATGTTAGTACTTACTGTAATTTTACCCTTTAACTAATTTTTGTTTCATTTACAATAGTGAAAACAAAGGCTGCTTTGAAGACAACTAATGGAGCCACCAACAAGAAAAAAGTTAATGAACCCGAGGCTAATATTTCAGCACAAAGGTGTGTTAGAATTGCACTGCTATTTATTTGTGCACATATACTTAATTGATTAATTAATGTAAGTGTCATCAAAGTCAAATTCTTTTATAACTATGCATTTTGTAAAATATTTGTCTATTTTACATTGTTAGCAAGAAAGAGAAACAGCTGCAGAATTTTTTTTTTGCTAAGATAAAACTGGTCTTGCCTCTGAGTTTGGGCTGTTTTAGGTTAGTTATTTTGGCAATGTCACAGGCCATTCATAATTTAAAGAGTGGAACAGTGAGTAATCTTATAAGATGTTGAGAACTAGAAACCATTGAAATTGATTAGATGGAACTACAAAATCAGAGAGCAAAATCATTATACATTGCATTTATTGCACACTTCATATTAAGATACATACAGAACTACTACTTGTTTTATATCTTAAATTTGGAAATAATAAATTCAATATTTTTTCCTATGATAGTGTGACAAAGAAACCTACTGGAAAAGGATGCAATGAACAAATCCCACAAGCTGTCCTGAAGAAAAAGGGGAATGTGAATGACAATTCTGTAATTCCACAGAAGGCACAGAATGCAACAGCTAATACTGATAAAATCCAAGGTAGAGTTTTGAATGGTACTGAAACTAAACCAGTTTAATTTAAAACAGTTTGTTGTTTTATAACACAAGTAAGGAAATGCATTACAGAAATTTTATGGACAATTCAGGTTTATTTTCTATAATTCGCTTGCTGACAAGCATAAGATGTTTGGGGTTTTTTTTGCTTGTTTCACTCCAATGTTAATTTGTGGTCATTCTTTTTAATGTGGTTCACAATCAAAGAAAAATTCTGCTCTTCAATCTGCTTTGCAACTAGAACTGCCCCTGAGTTCAACAGAAATTCTGTATGTGAAACAAGTTCACAATATACATCACAGGTCCACACTACAGACTGGATAGAAGAAACAGGTCCTCTGTCACAAGGCTGTCCAACTGGAAGCCTACAGACCTGGCTCTCAAGATCCAATCTGGCTGCCATTACTCCCACTACAACTGCTGCTGCTGTTACCACTGGGATTTGTGGTTCTTTCTCCCCATCCCTCCTCCAAATTCTACTTTTTGTCCCCACCCCTGGGGGCAGGGCAAGGCAACCCATGTTTGGGAGCCCACATGGACCAAGTGGGGGAGCCCAATTACTCAGATGTTGGACAGCCCTATTCTACTACATAATGTACTATAATTGTTCTTTGTACCTATAAAACCACCACCAAGGAGGAATACTCTGCACTGGTCCGGACCTGCAGAAAGCAAACCAGGAAAGCCAAGGCTGCGATGGAACTCCAGCTAGCTACAAATATCAAGGACAATAAAAAGTCCTTTTTTAGGTATGTGGGGAGCTGGAGGAAATGCAAGGGCAACATTGGACCCCTGTTAAACCAGATGGGACAACTGACAACCGATGCCCAGGAAAAAGCAAACTTGCTAAATGGGTACTTTGCGTTGGTTTTTCACCAGTCCCACGGGACGCCCCTGCCCACTGTGGGTCAGGGAGGCCCAGGTGAGGGAGATTCCTTCCCCTCCATCGAAGCTGACCTTTTGAAGGAACACCTTGACAGGCTGGATACCTTCAAGATAGCCGGCCCTGACGGGTTATATCCAAGAGTACTCAAGGAGCTGGCAAACATCATAGCTCAGCCCCTGGCATGGATCTTCGAGAACTCCTGGCACTCTGGTGAACTGCCCAAAGATTGGAAGAGGGTCAATGTCGTGCCTATCTTCAAGAAAGGGAGAAAAGTAGATCCGGGAAACTATAGGCCCATCACCCTGACATCTATCCTGGGGAAGGTCTTGGAAAAGATTATCAGAGTCCATCCTTAACAGACTAGCTGATGGCAATATCCTGAGGGATACCCAGCATGGGTTTGTTGCGGGTAGGTCTTGCTTGACCAATCTCATTTCCTTTTATGACCAGGTGACCTATCACCTGGACAAGGGGAAAGAGATTGACGTTGTATATCTTGACTTTAGAAAAGCCTTCGATCTAGTATCCCATGATCACCTCTTAGCTAAACTGGCTAACTGCGGCCTCGACCTCAGCACAATCCGCTGACTGGGGAATTGGCTCCACGGTAGGACCCAGAGGGTGGTGGTTAAAGGAAGCCAATCATCTTGGTGCGCAGTCACCAGTGGGGTCCCTCAAGGCTCTGTCCTAGGGCCTATACTGTTTAACATCTTCATCAGTGATGTGGACATACATTGGTTTTAGAAGCGGACTGGCCAAGTTTGCCGACGACACCAAACTCTGGGGTAAAGCATCCACACCTGAGGATAGGAGGGTGATCCAGGCGGATCTGGACAGACTCAAGAAATGGGCGGACAAGAACCTGATGCTGTTCAACACCGAAAAATGCAAGGTTCTCCACCTTGGGAGGCAAAACCTGCAGCATGCTTATAGGCTCGGCAGTGCTATGCTGGCTAGCACCACAGATGAAAGGGACTTGGGGGTTATGATTGACCACAAGATAAACATGAGCCTTCAGTGTGATGCTGCAGCTAGTAAAGCGAGCAAAATGCAGGCTTGCATCCATAGATGCTTCTCAAGCAAATCCCAGGACGTCATTCTCCCGTTGTACTCGGCCTTGGTGAGCCCGCAGCTGGAGTACTGTGTCCAGTTTTGGGCTCCACAATTCAAAAAGGATGTGGAGAAGTTTGAGAGGGTGCAGAGGAGGGCCATGCGCGATCAGAGGTCAGGAAAACAGATCTTATGAGAAGAGGCTGAGAGCCATGGGACTCTTCAGCCTGGAAAAGCACAGGTTCAGGGGTGCTTATCAGGATCTGGGGGAAAATCTGTTTACCAGAGCACCTCAAGGGATGACAAGATCAAATGGTCACAAACTCCACCGTGACCGATTCAGGCTGGACATAAGAAAGAACTTCTTTACTGTCTGAGCCCCCAAGGTTTGGAATAGACTGCCACTAGAGGTGGTTCAAGCACCCACTTTGAACGCCTTCAAGACACATTTGGATGCTTATCTTGCTGGGATCCTATGATCCCTGCTGACTTCCTGCCCCTGGGGTAGGGGGCTGGACTCAATGATCTTCCAGGGTCCCTTCCAGCCCAAATATCTATGAAATGTATGAAAACTGGAAGTAACCCAGTTCCACGAGTGTTTCTTTTGAAACATGTAGTACAATATGTAGTAAAAACATTTCAGTGTGACTTTTTAAATGTAAATATATACTTATGATGAAACTTTTTATGAAGGTAAACATGCCTTGCTTTGATTGCATCATAGTACAGATCACATTTAGTCTTTTTTCTGTAATCACTGTAGCTAGGAGGTAGAGCATCTAAATAGTAGAAATATACAAATTTAAGTTACTTCAATGTACAGTGACATCAGTATTACAAACAAAAAAATCTTCTTAAAAAATCTGAATACCCAAACCAAGTGTTGGAAGGCTCTTTGGCAAGTAAATTTATTTTATCACTAGCAAAATTGCTTCACAGTCCATTGTATCTGTTTTTAGCCAATATGGAAGGTAATGCTGTATAGAGATCTTGCTTGGCTTAGGCCCAAAAAGGCAAGTTAAGCACAGAATTTTTTCAGCTCAAATATAGCATTTCTCAGCTGAGCATTGTATTTAGATTCTAACAGAAGGCACTTTTAGGTAGCACATAAAACAAGTCTGACCTACTTATAGGTATTAAAAGCCTTCCAATACTTCTTGAAAGGGAAGGGGTGTTCATTCTAGTGTTCTGATCATATTATTCTTATATAACAAAGGGCTTGGTCTGTCTGTCCGTAACGCTCTTGGAGCACTCTGATTGGTTAGTGAAACAACCAGTTGGAATGCAGAGTGCCACCATGACGGCATGGACAGAGGGGACAGAGCACAGGGCAAGGCCAGTGGTGCTGGCTTCACCCCTCTGCTCTGTCCCCACTGTCATGGCAGCACTCTGCCACCTGTGAGGAGCAGGGAAGCGGGGGGCATGAGGCCAATGGTACTAGCTGGCAGTGGTGGCACAGGGTGCTGGCAGAGGAGGAAGGAAGGGCAAACTTCCCCCCAAGGTCTTGGGAGGTGGTGGCAGTGGGGGGGTGCTCTGTCCCCTCCCACCCACCCTCCATCATTGTTGATGGGCAATTCGCTAGTAACTAATATAACCATATACTGAAGGGTTACCATATGTCCAGTTTTTCGGAGACATGTCCTCTTTTTGGGTCCTCCCACCTCAGTCCAGGCAGATTTTTTTTACATAACAACAAATGTCCAGGATTTTGCCCTGCTGAGTATCAAAGTTTTCCCCAGCACTTCCCAGCTTACCCTAGCAAGGAGCTGCTTTGGGACTGAAGGGAGGGCAATTGGAGGCAGGGGACATCACGTGTGTCTGCATGCACACACACACACAAGTTGCGGGGAAGCAGCCAGGCAGGGTGGTGGCAGCAGCCCCATCAACTGCATGTAGATAAGTGTATGGGGGGGGTGGGAGTTGGAGGCCCAGGGCTTGAGACTGTCCGCATGGGGGCGGGGGTACGCACATGGACACTGGGGCTGCATCAGAGTGGAGGAAATGCCTGCCCCTCCAGTGGGAGAAGTGGACAGAGAGGGCAGCAGGGAGCTGCATGGCTCAGCTGGTGGCACCGGGGCTGATGCTCTTGCTCTCAGGGGCAGGGCAGCCAAGAGGTGCTGCAAGGCTGAAGGGAGCAGGGGGTGCGGGGTGGGAGGGAGGGGTATCAGCATGGTCTGGATGGGTACTGTGGATCGGGAGTGAGGGGCAGCAGCAGGGCTGTGGCTTAGGAGGCAGGGGCAGGGCACGGGCATATCACCACCCCCCCACAAACATTTCCCCCCTTCCCCTGACAGGTGTCATCTTTTTTGAAACGGGAAATATGGTAACCCTAATATACTGCCTACCAGGGGCATTTTCAGAGGGGATGCAGGGTCATCAGCTCATCAGCATGCCTCCTGCCAGAAGCACCACTTTGGCACAGCTCCAGAACCTAGGGGATGGATGCTGCTTCCACCCACCACCTCCCCCTTTTTTCCTGCCACCAAATTTGGTGGTGGGGAAGGAGGCCAGGGGATGAGCATTGTACACCCTCTGGGTTCTAAAGCCACACCAAAGCAGCGGTTCCAGTCTGAGCCATTCCGTCAAGCCAGTGCCCAGAGTGGTGTCTGGCTGGATTTGCCCATGCTGCCTGCTTACATCTCCTCTGTAATTTAAATTGAACACAATACTCCTCATTTCCTATGATAAACTGTCGCTTCTCGGCCTTTTGGGCTAAGACCATCTGTATGCACTGTTAGATAGCTGATTCTTTCCACTCTGGTAATGGTTGCATTTTGGTGACCGGTGAAGTGATTCCTATGTTTTATGGTTTGTAAAGTGCTTTGCATTCAAAGATCCTATGCAAATGTAAGATTATATTTTTTAATGTTTGTATATAAGATCACTTAGTTGTTTTAACAAACTTTTTCTTGAATATATAAAACTGTGATAATTTGGATGTGTTTAAATGTATAAGTAATATAGTTCTGGCATTGAAACCTACTGTATTTTTATATTCCTTTTTTGTTAGGACCACAAGTAGAATCGCCAAATTCATTGAAGTCTGCAATGTCACCAAAACAAAATGAAGAAAAAAATGTGACACAACATTTGGTTCAGACAACACTTTCAGAGAAACAGTCTTCAGCTAAGAAAAAGTGTGTTAAACAATCACAAACACCTGCAGTTAAAGCCACTGCAAAAATAATAGTAACACCCAAAAATCAGACCAGTTCAAAGAAAAGTGAGATTATAAACAATAAAGACCCAAAACAAAAAATAGTTACAGGACCACCTATGTTAAAACCTCAGTCTTCTGCTCAAAGGCATTCAAGAAGTGAATCTCCTGTTGTCCAGAAGAGTGTGCATGGTTCTGAACACAAAGGTTCAGGACAAAAACATGCACAGCATACATCTACATCAGGGATTCAGCCACATGATAAAAACAAATATAGCCCTACAAAACAAAATGAGAGTGTAACATCCATCCTGGATGGTAAGAGAGGAGATGCACTTGATCCAAAGAAATCATTAGATCCTCTTAAAAATATGGAATACAAAACAGAAGCTAAACCTTCTTGTCCTCAAGTTAAGGGTATCCCTAAACTGAATGTTTCACAGCAAAATGAAATGGAAACAAAACATGTTTTTTTAGACAAGGCTCAAATTGCATATTCTGTAGATAAAGATGATCATAATGCTATTGAATTTAATTGCCATATAAAGCCGGTGAATACTGCATGCTCAGATATCTGTAAAAATACTGACCAGAAGCCAACCATTTCAGCTCCTAAAGAAAGAATGGAACATGTAGAAGCAACAGAAGTCTGTGAGGAACAAAATGGTACCTTAAGCACTGAAATGGGCATTAATAATGGTGCAAGCCCTGCATCCTGCTTTTCTGGAAGAATAACCAGTGCCTCTAATTCAGAACAAAATAGAGACAAATCTAAGAATAACATAAAAGGATTTGCAAGTGCTGAGGAACTGTGTGATAAATCAGTCTTGACTGAATACAGGTCTGCTACGGTAGATGCAGATGCTGCTTCAAAATGTTTCACAGGACAGGTAACAGAAAAATGTTCACCTAAATACATGAATCCTACAGAAACACCAGAAAACCACGAAAGCTCAGAAACTCCCTTTGTGGATCATTGGAGTTTGAATACAAGTGTTCTAGATCCAAAAGAGAGTCCTGAATCTGACTCTGGCAGTGCAACAACATCCTCTGATGATATAAAACCAAGATCAGAAGACTATGATGCTGGAGGTTCTCAGGATGATGAAGGATCAAATGAAAGAGGGATTTCTAAATGTAGCACTATGTTATGCCATGATTTTCTTGGAAGAAGCAGCAGTGACACAAGTACACCTGAAGAACTAAAAATCTATGACAGCAGTCTAAGAATAGAAGTGAAAATGAAAAAGGAGGGTTCTGATCTTTTTCGTGTTAATTCAACAAGTGATGATGAAATACCAAGAAAAAGACCTGAAATGTGGTCACATCAAGAAGGTGCAAGAGCAGGTAATGCTAGGGAGAATGAAAATAC
The DNA here is from genome assembly GCF_000455745.1 of Alligator sinensis. Lineage (NCBI taxonomy): Eukaryota > Metazoa > Chordata > Crocodylia > Alligatoridae > Alligator > Alligator sinensis. Next base: position 1,115,840 of record NW_005842008.1, read on the forward strand.
CACTTTTGGCAATGCACAGTTTACTCAGGAACCAGACCAAGTTTCCTCTTCTGCTGATGAAACTGAAGATGAAAGATCTGAAGCAGAGAATGTTGCAGGAAATTTTCCTCAGTCAGATCTTTCAACTGAGCAGTTCCAAGGCATTGTTAATTTAGCTTTTGAAGATGCAACAGAAAATGATATTGAAAGTCAAGAGTTTTCTACAAATAAAAATTTTAAGCGGTCTGTTTTACTTTCAGTAGATGAATGTGAAGAACTGGGATCCGATGATGGAGAAACACACAATCCTCTTCAGCATTCTGTAGATTCTCTTACTCCTTCAGAGGTGTTTGACAGCGCTTCTCATGAGCATCATGGAAAGACCTTTTATTCAAGATACTCTTTAGAAATTGAAGATGGATTCCTGGAGTGCAAACAGCAGAATAAAGATAGGAGCAGAGAATTGGATAGAAGTGAAAGCACTTGTTCAGATCCTCATGGCACTGTAAATGTAAGAAAGGAGAATCAGGGTGCTTCCATGATAGAACAAAATTGCCCAGAGAAAGTAGTCTCAATAGCAGATGATTCATGTCCAATCGAAAAGCAAAAAGGAAACGGTAAGAATGAAGAGATCAATGAATTTCAGCAGTGCAATAAGCCTTCAGACAGCGACACAAAGTCTCAAGAAAGACCCTGTCATTTGGACCTTCATCAAAGTGAAATTATTTCTGACATGCAAAAGAACAGCTCTGCAAAACCTATAGAATCCTCTAAGAATCAGTTATTGACTCAGGAAGGTCAAGTGAGAGAGAGTCAACCAGCATCTACAGAATACGCTAATACTGATTTATCTGCAGGTAATGTACAGAAATAAAAACATTAAATCACTGAAAAATTTAATAGGCAGAATATTGGGATTGCCTAGGATTTAATTCTGAATGCCAGTAACTGGCTCTTTTTTTTAAAACGAAAATTTAAATGTTTTTAATTATTCTCTTATTTACAGAGTGCTTGTCCATTTGGAATACAAAATAAATAACTTACTGTTCAATGGAAAACTTGAATATTTATACCAGGAAGATAGATTTTATGTAATTCTAAAAGAATGATTGGGACACAGTTCTCTGTACTCTGATTATTTTTGGTCCTGTTTAACATTGGCAGCACCAACTTCAGGTGGAAACTTCATAAAAAATTTTGTCTGCTTGACACACTATACTCTATCTGTAAGTGGGATGTGCAATAACTTAACTAAAGCGCACTGAACTGTTTACCTTAGCAGCTATATTAATTACTGTTGAAATTTATTTATATATTATATTATACATAGAGATATGGAACCTGATCCTTCTATTGAATTTAGTAGGATGTTTGCCATAGATTTCAGTGGGAACAGGTTTGGAAAGACTTACAGGTTAAATAATAACTACAACTCTTAACTTTTACCTTTGAAAACTTATTTCCTAAAAGAGAGATTATCCTTAGAACCAATGATTATATATAAAAGAGCTCTAGCTTGTTTCACATGGTTAGATGACTACTTGTCTAGTTGTTTTTTGTGTGTGTTGTCTTCTTTAAACCAGTAATTCAAGTTATTACCACCTTATAAAATATACAATAGTGCTGAATATAACTACTATTGTGTATTCAAGAGTACTGAAATACTGATGATGATCTATGTTCAGCTAAACCAGAGAATATGAAGACATTAAAAGTTGTACTATTTTTTTAAGTTTGCTTGTCCTTGCCTGCAGCTGCCCTTGCATGTGCAATATATCAGTAAGCCTGTGGATAAACCATTTTGATTTTCCTTCTCCTTGAAGCTGACATAGTTTAAATCACCATTCAGTAATCATATTCACTTTATTTCTTCTTTCCACACCTCCTGTTCCAAATTTCAGTTACTGTTATAGTGAATTAGAAAGTTCATATGCATTAAATGTGTGCTTACATATTTTGTCATTTTCTGTATCAGAAATCTTCCAACTGTGGAGGTTTATTGTTAATTACCAGTTGTGAATGCTGCTTAACTTAAGTTATAAATCATATTTTGTTTTTTACATAGAAAATAAAGTCTACAAATGTTGTCAATTTTGTATAAACTTACATTTTTATCTGCTTGGATTGTTCCTCCTGCAGTGAGTTGAATTTTGTTCTACAAAGCCCTGAGAGGGGATCATGTGCAATTTTTACATTGTGTAGTATTGTGAATTATTTCAGGAGACATACATGATTGTGAGACATTGGCACAAACCTGCATATATGAGCATCGTCCTTCAAAAACCCTTTCTCCAATATATGAGATGGATGTTGGAGAAGCTATTGAGCAGAGGATGGAGTCAGAAACAGGAATTCTAGATGTGGATTTTGAAGATCAGCAATTTGCAGAACAGGATTGGACTCTTCTCAGGCAATTATTATCTGAGCAGGACTCAAACATAGATTTCAAAAACTCTGTTCCTGAAGACCTTAATTTAGCACAGTATCTTATTAATCAGACACTGCTACTGGCACGAGATGGTTCAGAACCTCAGGGTAATTCATACATTGACACTTTCAGTAGATGGACTGAACTTATATCTCCACTCGATGATTCTTCAGCAAGCATCACAGTGGCAAGTTTTTCCTCTGACGACTGTTCTTCCCCTCAAGGGGAATGGACAATTCTTGAACTAGAAACCCATCATTAAAGTGATCAAATGCTTGAAGCTGGACTCCAACCCCTGCCCCAAATCTATTTTTGATGCATTATATCTATTCAGTAATGAAATACTGCATCAGTAAAGAACAGACCATTCTTGGTACTGAGGCAATCTGTCCAGTATCCTGAGGTAAATGCATTGATCTATAACCTAGATTTAATCACAAGTACAGTAATTTTTCAAAGCTTAAATGGCTGTTTTTCTAAAATCAACTTTGAGTGTGTATTTTCTAGAATTCTTAGAAAAATTAGATGACCTGTAAGAAAATCTTGGTTTAAATGCCCTCTTTCTCCCTTTCTGTCATTTAATATTCTTTTTTGAGCGAGAATTTTAATGTGACTGCACAATAAGCAGAGCCATTGCTTCCTTTTCTTCTTTCCATGTGATAACTTTTTTTCCCAACAATAAAGTTTCAGAGTGGTTGTGTTGAAAGGTGTTGTGTGCCAACACTACTTTAAATAAGAGACATGTATGTATAAGTTGAAAACTTCTGCAAGAGAAGCTTGTTCTGTCAAGTTGTATTTTTTTATTTAGTTTGAAATAACATAATTGTCTTTTTTAATGTAAGACTTTAGGGGGCAAATACTATGGTACGTTCCTTTCTTTGGAATATAAATATCTCCCCTTAAGTTAGTAATTTTTTTTTTTAAATGGTATGGTGCATAAATCAACTCCAGTTGATTTACAGCAAAGGTTATGCTAAAATAAATCCAGTATAAAGTATTATCAGTGGTAACCTGGACTTCATCACTTTAAAAATCCATGTGTGAACTATAACTGTAGTTGTGGTACAATTTAAGACATATAGGCTGTATCCCTATAGTGTAAATTACAGCTGAATTCTCATGGGTTTCAGTTTCATATCTTCCATCTTTATGAGGGTATTGGGGTTTTGCTGTCTCTCGTCTCTCTCATAAGTTCCTCTAAAAGAAAATGTCCCTATGGAAGCCTATTGCTAGTATCACCTTTCTTCTGAAATACGGAGAATCAAGCAGGAAATGCTTCTCAACATATCTGTACCGTTTATTCTCCTGCTAGAGATGGTGGCTAGCATTAGCCATTTTTTGAATGGGGATGAAATTGCTTATTCTGTTTTACAGGTGTGGAGGTGTTTGGGTGAGGGGTATTGAATCTTATTCTTCACTCCTTACCAAGGCAAAACATATAGGATATTTTGTCAAGGGAGGGAAGGTTCAGGTTCTCTAAAACTTCTGCCTAATGGCAGCTGTGTGGATGATCTTGTAATGTAAACTGACATCTGCAGAAGCAGTTTTGTACTTCCTATAGGTCATTAATAGCACTTGTGCCTTTAAAAAAAGAATACCGCACTACAGCAACAAGTAACTAAAATTGGGAGGGGAGAGTGAGGAGGGTTTGGTGGGTTTCTTTTTTTGTTGTGTTTTAAGCAAGAGACTAACACATACACTAGGTATAGCCAAGGATAATAGGGACAGTTTTCCTAGCTGTTGCACAGTTTATTTCAATATACCCTAATTCTTGTTTGCAGATATTCCCGCCTTAATCCCTTGTTTGTAGGCAGAAACTACCAGTTGCAATGAGATACGATGTGGCTAAGGAGGTAACTGCTTGAAATTTATTCTCAGTTTTGACCTAGTGAGCATTTGATTTGGATCTGCTAACATGGAACATATGACTTCTGGTAGCAATATATATTTTATACTGAAGCAAAATTTATACATAGATAAATGTAGAATTTGACCTCAATTTTTTTTAATGGTCATGAAAATAAAAACCCAGCATGTTTGTTTATTCTCTTTATACCCATGAACAAGAATGGACACATTCCACCTTAGCTGCATACCCTCTTCTCTACCGCCAGCTATCTTGTAGAGGATATTAATTGCGAGTTCCTGGGAAGAGATAAAGAAGCATTAGACTTCTAAAGTCTTTGCCATAAACCTACAGGGAGCACAGCACAAATTAATGTAATTTGAGTTTGTATAGCTTGAAGTCTTTTAAATGGCTATATGTGCTTCACCCTTTGCCACTAAAATTAGGAGAGCCCTGATTAGGGAATCACAGATCATCAAAGATTAGAGAGAGAATTAATTTACCTAACTGTGGAAGTACAGGTCCTAAAAGATGTAGCTTGTCCAGATCTGAGGGGTGCACAGACACTAGAGAAACCACTATAGTCTTCTATAATAGGGCAGCCTGATATCTTGAGAAGAATTCAATATAGAAAGAGATAAAATTTGTATTTCTCTTCCCCAACCTGGTTATTTCTGCATAAGAGATTATAAGGATCAAGGAAACAAAGTCTAAAATAAAAAAGTTTAGTAAAGATTACAATTGCAACTAGCGATAATCAGATAACAGGTGTTTATACAAAACAGAATGGTAAAAGACAAAGCAAATAAAAATCAGAGGAACTGATGGAAAATGAAAGGATGATCCTTCTGTCTTTCCTTACTTACCTGCCTTTATGCTTTCTTTTTGTTCTTCAAGTGAAGCTTAAATCAGAAAAGTGGCTCTGGAAAATGGAATGGCCAGAACAAATATGATTGAGTTATAGTTAAAAAAAAAAATGGGGATTTTCCCACTACGGT